>NC_086017.1:179916666-180240833 GCF_029281585.2 Gorilla gorilla gorilla
GAAATTGTTTCAATGGCACTAATGAACAGTATTTTCCGCAATCAGCACCAGGCCTTATTTAGCTTATCAGCAATGACTTCTAAGAACAGAAGAGCTGGTTTCTACAACTAACCTGTGAAGTAGCAAAAAAAAAAAAAAAAAAAAGAAAGAAAGAAAAAAAAAAGTAAAGCAGCCAGTGTCTTTGCCTTGTTTAGATTAGTTTGTAGCCTAGAGTATTTTGCACACTCACTGCAGGCAGACCTCAGAATGTAGAGGACTCTGGCCCAGCTGGCCCCTTGACACTATACAACCCCTGGTTCATGATAAGAAAGACGGATTTTTTTTAGAAGAGTTCCACATCAGATGAACTTCGAATTTTGAACCCGATGAATCTTTAAGAGCAGATTAATTGGCCTGAAAGATGCTGAGTACCTAGTATTGTAGAGTAAATTCGGGTGTAGTGGCTGAGCGCAACAGTTTCAGAGGCCAGAAGATCTGGGTTCAAGCTTTGTGATATAGAGTAAGTCACTTAACTTGTAGGAGCCTCTGTTTCTCATATAAAATGGAAATAAATTTGCTTATGCCATAGGGTTCTCTTTTGGAAATATGAGCTAATTTACATAAAGAGCTTAACAGAGTTAGTAATCAACAGATCGGGTATGAATATCCCAGAAAATATTATAATTCTGTAAGACAAGAAGATATTTCACAGCCCAACTTGATTTGATGTAACTTTTCATAAGTGTTATATTTTTAAGAAAGTTCCACCTTTTTCCTTGGGTTAAAAAAAAATGCTTTCCACCGGGTTTCTAATTCCAGTGGTTTATATGGAAGAACACACACTGAAACCTCTCACTGAGCCCTCAGTGGTCCCTGCAGCATCACCTGTCCTTTGCTAGTTCAAAGAACAGTCAACAAAGCAGATCACTCTTTCTCTTCTCCCACCTTATGCATTGTACACTCTCATAAAGTACACAGTTCATAAACCTCTGGTGTGATTATTTTAGCTCACAAAAGAAGCAAAGTCTCAGAGAACAGGATTTAGGCAACAATTTGAGGGCAACTTCCTGAGTGCCACGCCTCCTGAGCTTCCTTTACAAATTACATCTCATTTTCAGGTTTTGTTCTGTGTAACTGCTGCTAAAGATATATATCAAAATTGCTTCCATTGTTACTGTCTGAAAAGCCACATTTTCAGCAAAAAGCCAACCTCTGTATCTGTGTTTTCAAAGTGACAAGATATAGCATCATGTTGACTTCTTCAGGGAATACTTTTGGAAGTGTTATAAATCCTTGGAGGCTACTAGGATATTTCTTTCTTTGCAGCTCTGTCACACACACACACACACACACACACACACACAGTTTTCCAACTTGGTTAGGCAACAGTAGAAATCTTGGACCACTTTGAGACTTCTTACAAGTCTACGTTTCTTTCTCTCTCTCTCTTTTTATTTTATGTCTGCCCAGATGGCCTCTGGGGACCAGAGGGCTGGTTCTCCTCTGCACCCTGTGAAAATGGAGGTCAGTGCAACAAAAAAACTGGAAATTGTGACTGCACTCCTGATTACACAAGAAAATCCTGTACTATATGTAAGTCATAAACCTAGACGAAATAACCAACAAAGTTAATAAAACTGTTAACTTTAAAAATGCTTTTTTTTCCTGCTATACAAGATATTGCTATGTTAGGATGCATGTTCCCACCATTTATTGTTGTGTAACAAACTACCCCAATACTTTGTGGCTTAAAACAATGATTTAATATTTCCCTTAATTCTATGGTTTGATGAGGCGATTATACTGCTGGTGTCCCCTGGGGTCACTCATGTGACTGCTTGGGCTGGTAGATATTTGAGAACAGACTGGGCATGGCTGGGCTGCTCAACCAGGGAACTTGCCCTTTCCTCTAAAAAACATTTCCACAAGGTTAACTTGGGATTTCCTATAGCGTGACAGTTTTAAGACAATAAAGAAGGAGCATTCCAAAAGTGTGTAAGCAAAAGCTATGTGAGGTGGAAAAGCCTTGCCTCAGAAGCCACACATTGTCACTTTCACCACATTCTATTGGTTAAAGCAAGTCATGGGCAAGCCAAGTTCAGGGGAAGGAGAAAGAGATTCTACCTACTGAAGAGAAGAGTAGCAGAAGCTCATTGCAAAAGACCTGCAAGTTGAGAGATATGGTTGCAGCCATTTTTGGAAGCAATCTACCATAGTATGCTATTCAAATTTACACTGAAAGGCACTTTAAGAACCTCCTAGACTAGAATTATCATTCTTGTCAGATGGGAGCAGATTAGAGAGTGATAGAAAGTGATTAGCTACATCGAACTAGTTTCAAGGAGCCAGTAGAACTACTATCCCGCTGTACCCTTTTCTGGTTGTGATTATTTGTAAGTTGTGCTAACCCTGCCTGTATCACCTTCTCTACTCCATTGACAATGAAACACAGTGACTTGAGAATGTGAGGAAAACTATGGGCTGGATAGTAATTATACTTTTTTTTTACATTACTATTTATTTGTCTAATAAAGATTAGCAAACATTTGTGATTATCATTTTATGAAGTGTGAACAGTGATTTGAATTAGCTTTCAGTGCTTAGGCCTTTCCATTAACCAACAAATATATAAAATCAGAAACACCATATATAAAATGTAAGCAGATAGTATTTAGCACTGAGCTAATCATATGATCACTTTGGGAAATATTGCTGCCCCTAGGGAGAACCCTCAGGCAAAAGTTATAGGACTAGATCTTTGATGACTTTCTGTATATAGCAAGATACTTTATTTTAGAACCATTATTCTGGCACTTTTGACAAGCATTTCAAACAGTAGAACAGTTTACTGGAGAAGCAGTTGGCTATCCCTAACCTACTTGTTTGCTTCAAAAAAAAAAAAAAAATACCTCTTAAAGGTAAGAATTTACATATTCAAAAGGTAGTTACTTGCTATTTCCACAGTGAAGTGACATTTTCTCTTGTCTAACTCAACTTTAATGGAATAATTATTAAGCAGATAGTGATAAAGTTTACACTGTTCTAGTTGTCAAGTGATATAAGTAGACCATTTAAAAACAAGTGAAGAAAAAGATAAACTTCTCATTCTTTAAGATATTAATTTTCATAATTATGTTACAGTTCTTTCCTTTTATGACTTCAAATCCCAGAAAAACATTTCATGATAGTCCTTAGAGATTTGTTAGTGATAAGTAATACTATTTACATTTTATTGGCAACTTGATAATGATACATGTATTGAATTCAATATGCAAAAATATTCCCTGACTCCTAGTCCAGTCCAATTTTAGTACTACATGCTATTATCTGATTTTACACACACAGACACAAACACAAATTATATAATCACCATAATAAGATATTTAGGAAAATGAATGGAGCCAAACGATAGAATTCATTAAAAATGCTTCACGCGTACCTCACAAAAAATGTGCGTGGCATTTTAAAAGTGGCGTGTATTTGAAGAAAAGCATGCAACATTTCTCTAAATATCCCGTTATGGTGCTTACAGAATTTTAAAACCTAGTTACTCTGCATAATGAACTGTAAAAATACTCATAGGCTATATAAGTAATATATTTTAGAGGCAGGAAAGACCAAAAAGCTACGTTTAAATATATTGGCTTTTTAATAAATCCTGTTGTTTGGAAGTTATAAATACAAATACTTGGGGAAAATCTTTTTAAATCTTTTATTTCACTGTATTTAAAAAATCCTCTGGATTATGGTAGATTGGATTTTGTTGCTGTTTTTTGTTTTTGCTTCCTAAACAGTATGTGTATGGTGTGGCATGGCCATGGGGGTGGAATCACAGGCACTCTCACACCCTTGATAAGAATGCATCATCTATGTGAAGGGCAGTTAAATCTTACATGTCAGGCCTTTTAGCAAATAATCAGAGAAGGGCTCCCAGCCTTTTCTTTATCCCAGCGTTATTTATAACAACAAAAAAAGCTTAAAGTAGAAACAACCTAAATACCCACTAGAAGGAGAATAATTGAGCAAATTATATAGCATATCACTGGACTCTTCTGAGGCCATTAAGTTTCATGTTTTAGAAGAATATGTCATGTCAGAAAAATTGACATTGAGTTGATGTTAAAAGCTATATGTACAGAATGATTCAAATTTGTAAGAACATGTAGCTATGTATGTATATGGGAAATTGTAGAAGAAAGGACAGCAGTTTTTAAACAGTGGCCATCTCTAGATGGTGGGACTATGGGTGAATATTTTTCTCCTTTATACATTTCTGTCTTTTTCATATTTACTAGTTTACTACTCTTTCCTTAGCAATCAGAGAAAAAAATGGCATCATCTTTAGACCAATTGTTGACTAAATATCCAAGAAAAATAGTTATCTGTTCTTAAAGTATTCTCTGTTGGCCTAAACTGTTCCCATAATAGTGAAAATATTTTTTTCCTTCAGTCGTATTTAACTTATTGCTATTTTAATTTTAGACCATTTTCTCCTTTTTCTCCTATTGTGAATATTAACCATAGCTCATCAGCACTACCGAAACTCTTGAAAAATAAACACCTAAAAGAATATAGTAACATTTCCTCCGAATATTTTATTTCCCTTTCATCAGAAACCTCATTTTCTATTCCTTAGTCATTTAGTGATTACTTTTATTTTTCAGGAGCACTTACAAAACAGGCCCCTTCACTGTTAAAGGAGAGAAAATTAGAAAGGAGAAAAGACATGGGAAGGGAGATACTAATTCCAAATACATCCATGCTTCAAATATTATTTGATCAAACTTCATAAAAACCATAATGAACACAGGTGTAAGCCTTCCTCAGTGCTAAGCTGGCAAATGTTTAACAGGCTCTGTGAAAGATAAAAGCACTGGGTTTTAGTGTTTGCCGATTTCCAAGGTATAATACTCCTACCGTGGTGATTTCAAGCAATCAGTGTGATTTCAAATGGCTTGCAAAATTCCTGAAAATGTAGCAGTTGGCTTTCCCGAGCTGGTAGTTATGGCTCCAGCATACCATTGGCTGGCAAATATTTGTATTCTGAACACACCAGACAATTTCTTAACTTTTACTTTTTCTATTGATATGAAGAAAGTATTACTTTTCAGGTATCAGTTTTATTTTACTATTTCTAAACAGATAACCCGATTGACCTTTTTGGTTGAATTAACCAATAAATAGTTGCAACCAACAAAAATTTGCTATTTAGATAGGCTATTTTATTTTTAAGACAAAAATCAATTGTTTGGCTAAATGGATTCAAGATTCAAAAAAACAGACAAAAGAAGGTATTGAGTTGCTTTATGTGTAAACACAGTCTCCTCAGTCTTTTACTCTAGAATTCATATAGCTGGGGTTTTGACTCAATCTAGAGAATCCTTTAACAACCTCTAAGCTGTTTTCCAACTTCCTCTACCACATCCAGCACGAATGAGGGCTGGTATTTCCTTAATGACACACTTTTGTTAAAAAAAAAAAAAAAAAAAAAAAAAAGAAGAAGAAGAAGAAAAAGAAAAGACAGTTACCAGTTATCCAAGGTAGAAGTAAAAGAGTATGTGTAAAGCAAGGCAAAACAGCAAACAAGTTTTAAAAATTAGAAAAACAATTAAAATCTTAAGTATTACCAAACACAAAGAGCTAAGGTACAACAAGATACTTCCTCCTCTCTGAAACAATTGTAAATCAGATTTTTAAAGTTGCTGTAAAATAAATTGTATTTAAATAATACATCTCCTATCCTTTCCCACAGTGAGATGTATTTCCCTTACCAATCTGGCTCTCAGCAGGCGGTCCAGCCTGATGAAGTATCAGCAAAATGTCAGCTCCCACAGAGAAGTGCGACAGAGGCAACAGTGCAGCAGTGACAGGCCTTTCAAAAAGCTATTGTGCAAGTTCAGTTTTAAAATAGGGATGTGGTTGAGGACTGATGGGTATTTCATTACCAATGCGTTAATCTCCCCCATCGTCCAAGAGAATGAGACGGGGTCATGGTGCAGCTGATATAAAGCCATTAAGTTGAGTAGCGGTTGATTTGGTCTGTAGAAGATTTGTCTTCCTATCTGTATTTTCAAAAAGTTAATATTCAAATTAGCTGTCATTTTTAGTACATATCTGCTAAAGGGGGGCCAAGAATTGTTCTGTTTTCTACTTGATCACCTTCCAGTGTCTCAATTAGATCATTAAAAACAAAGTTAATCATGTCATTACTTTATAAACCTCATTGAGCTACTGATACTGTTCATAATGAAGTTCGTAGCACTAAAGACCCATCATCAACCTGTCTCTAGCCAGCTTTTGACCATGCTTACGTATACCCTACATATTTTAGTCATTCCCCCAACATCATGTACATTTAAAACATGGTGCCATTGTTCATTGCTCTTTCCTGTAATACATGTTTTCTTCTTCCATTTTTATTCCCTCAAGCATTTATTCTTCAAGCATTTTTATTTTCCAGTATATGTAAACAAAATACTAGACCCCTTCTTTCCATAGCAGCACCAATCACATTGTGTTATAATTAGTTGCCTGCTATTAAGACTGCTTATCATTAGTTTTTGTACACCCCACTTTTCAATATACAAGGAGTACTCAATAAAGATTTGCTAGATTCAATTAAAGAACATTTTTGACAACTTAAAATTCCATCGAAATAATTTACTGAGTAAAAAAAAAAGAAAACTTGCAAAACACAGCGTTTATGATACTGAAAAATACCCAGTAACCAATACTCGTTAAACTGGATTGAATTACTCAGCCTTTTAATATAGCAAGAGGAAATCAAGAAAGCTGTAGCACCACAGCTTTATTGGTCTGTACTCCATTTCTGAAAACACTTTTCACGAGAAGATTTTTCAATGGATTAGAAGACTAACATCAGACAATGATGATTCCTTAGCTTCATCTCAAGAGTCCAGATTATTTCCTTCTATACTCACTTTCAGTGTATGCAATCATTCCTTTTAAATACAACAGAGTTACCTTAGAAAAGTAAACAAATGTAGGCTGGACACAGTGGCTCACACCTGTAATCCCAGCACTTTGGGAAGCCGAGGCGGGTGGATCACTTGAGGTCGGGAGTTCAAGACCAGCCTGGCCAACCCCATCTCTACTGAAAATACAAAAATTAGCCTGGAGTGGTGGCACACGCCTGTAATCCCAGCTACTCAGGAGGCTGAGGCAGGAGAATCACTTGAACCCGGGAGGCAGAGGTTGCAGTGAGCTGAGATTGTGCCATTGCACTCCAGCCTGGGTGACAAAAAAAAAGAAAAGTGAACAAATATCTCTGGCTTTTAGTGTCTGTATATAAAAGGAAAGAGTTCGGCTATATAATAATATATATAATATATAATTCAATGTATAGAGAATAACATTATGTAGTAAATATAGACATGCTGTATAGTGATGCATTACTCAAAGCTCATGTTGAGTATCTACTCTGTATTACACACTGTGTTTTGTGTTTTCCATCGGTATGCTCACTTAAACCTTAGAACAACCATCTGAATTTGGTACTATTATCATCCCCATTTCATGAACGAGGAGGCTGTATATAGGAAGAATTAAGTAATTTGTCTGAAGTAATGTAATTAATAATTGAGGACTAGATAATCAGTAAAGTACATACCAATATTATATATCTATCAAATGAGACAGTGCTTTCTAATATTAATTTTGTAGCTGCCTGCTTATAAAATTGAGAGAAAATAAAGGAATTTAAGATTCCATAGAAAAAAACCTAAGCAGTCAAGAAATTTCCTTAAGGTTGTTTTATTTTTGGCCCCACCTTTGCAGATTGCAAAAATCGTTGCTAACATAGCTGAAAACATTGTTGAAATATCAAATGCTATTAATAGCCCATACTCAATTTAATGGTGGAGGGATGTTGTTTTTTGTTTTGTTTTGTTTTGTTTGTTTGTTTGGTCCTTATATAGCATATCCAACCTATTTCTACAGCCTAAGTTGCCTGGTACACCACGTTTCCTGGTGGGACCTTGATATCAGCCAATGTCCCTACCTGTTCAACTGGACCAAGCCTGATGACAGATGCTGTATATCAGAAGTTAATTATAGGGCCAGGTGCGGTGGCTCACGCCTGTAATCTCAGCACTTTGGGAGGCCGAGGTGGGTGAATTACCTGAGGTCAGGAGTTTGAGACCACCCTGGCCAACATGGTGAAACCCTGTCTCCGCTGAAAATATCAAAAATTAGTCAGGTGTTGTGGCAGGCGCCTGTAATCCCAGATACTCCAGAGGCTGAGGCACAAGAATTGCTTGAACCCAGTAGGCAGAGGTTGCAGTGAGCCGAGATCATGCCACTGCACTCCAGCCTGGACAACAGAGCAAGACTCCATCTCAAAAAACAAAAACAAAAACAAAAACAGAAGTTGATTATATATCCAGTTCTTCACCTAACCTAATGACCTAACAAATTTTCTCTACCTTCTGCAGATGCTGAATTGTCTCAGTCTTTTTTCGTTTTTAGAGGGCTACCCAATCTTGACTGTGTTTAAAAGCCTCTTTGTGTGTTGGGGTAAATATAGCTGGCTAGCTGCCTACAGTAATCTGTGATTACTCTTCCTGCTTGCTTCCAGAGTTCTGAATTGAATATCTGGCAAAGCGCAAAATAAATTCTTATTTCTACAAAGCAAGTCATCCAGAAGTTGCCCTCCAATACACATACCTTTCATATAGACATAGACACAGACCCTTTGTTTGTGAGTTGGACTCACAGTCCACTGTGTTCTGCAATTTTTTATCTACTTATGATTCAATTGTATCTACTTATGATTTATATTTACTTGTTTGGCATCTATTCATTCTAGTACTATAATTTCTTAATATTCAAATATAAGGACCAGTCTGACATATAGAACTCTTTTCTCTCTGTTTCTTTTTTTAATGCCACTGTGTATAAATATCATTGTGTCTTTCACAAGCAAACACCCTAAAAAGGTCCATATGGTGTCAATATTCCTCAGAAGTTTTCAGAGTACATTGAAGGTGAGAAAGGTCTCAGGTCATAATAACCATTAAGTTTTAATTTTGTTACTATCTCTTGAGTCTTTTATGTACCTATTATTTGTTAAGTATATATGGGGGAGGGGTCCTCAACCCCTGGGCCACAGATCGGTACTTGTCTGTGGCCTGTTAGAAACAGGCCTACACAGCAGGAGGTGAATGTTGGGCAAGTGAGTGGAGCTTCGTCTGTATTTACAGCTACTCCCCATTGCTTACATTACTGCCTGAGTGCCACCTCCTGTCAGATCAATAGTGGCATTAGATTCTTAAAGGAGCATGAATCCTATTGCAGAACTGCGCATGTGAGGGATCTAGGTTACATGCTCCTTATGAGAATCTAATGCCCAATAATCTATCACTGTCTCCCATCACTCCCAGATGGGACCATCTAGTTGCAGGAAACAAGCTCAGGGCTCCCACTAATTCTACATTATGGTGAGTTGTGTAATTATTTCATTATATATTACAATGTAATAACAATAGAAATAAAGTGCACAATAAATGTAATGTACTTATATCTTCCCAAAACCATCCACCCCACCCGGGCCCAGACCATGGAAAAATTATCTTCCATAAAACTGGTCCCTGGTACCAAAAAGGTTGGGGACCACCACTATATGAAATACTAAAAAAGATAAGACAACATCTTGCCCTCAAGGAACTCGTGCACAATTTAATGAAAGAAGTTGTATAAATCACTTATTTTAATTATATTTTAAAAGATATTGAAATAATAGATGTTTGATAGCAGACTGTTATTAATCCTACCAGAGGGAACACCTAAGGGCTTTCTGTCACACGCGTCCATGTGAAGAGACCACCAACAGGCTTTGTGTGAGCAATAAAACTTTATTTTATTTTATTATTTATTTATTTATTTATTTTGGGATGGAGTCTCACTCTTTCGCCCAAGCTGGAGTGCAGTGGTGTGATCTCGCCTTACTGCAAGCTCCACCTCCCAGGTTCACACCACTCTCCTGCCTCAGTCTCCCGAGTACCTGGGACTACAGGTGCCCGCCACCATGCCTGGCTAATTTTTTTATATTTTTATTAGAGACAGGTTTTCACAGTGTTAGACAGGATGGTCTCGGTCTCCTGACCTTGTGATCCACCTGCCTCGGCCTCCCACAGTGCTAGGATTACAGGCGTGAGCCACTGCGCCCGGCCACAATAAAGCTTTTTAATCACCTGGGTGCAGGTGGGCTGAGGCTGAAAAGAGAGCCAGCAAGGAAGATAGGGGTGGGGCAGTTTTACAGGATTTGGGTGGGTAGTGGAAAATTACAGTCAAAGGGGGTTTTTCTCTTGCGGGCAGGGGCAGGGGTCACAAGGTGCTCCGTGGGGGAGCTTCTGAGACTTATTGTCCAGGAGAAGGAATTTCACAAAGGTAATCAATCAGTTAAGGTGGGGCAGGAACAAATCACAATGGTGCAATGTCATCAGTTAAGGCAGGAACTGGCCATTTTCACTTCTTCTGTGATTCTTCAGTTGCTTCAGGCCATCTGGGTGTATACGTGCAGGCTTGGGCTCAGAGGCCTGACACTTTCTTCAAGAGGTGGGATATTATCCAAACCGTAAAGGATGGGTAAAAATTACAAGAGTGGGCTGGTATAGAGTTCATCCCAGGTAGAGGTACTAGCATGAACAATGGGCTAATGGTGTGAAAAAATATGCACATGTAAGATATAAATGGAGTGGTTTGTATGTGATGGGAAATGAAAATAAAAGGCCTAGAATAAGGGTCAAATGATGAAAAGCCCTGGATGACACATTAAGAGATTTAGGCTTTGTTTTTGATTTGAAAGTAATGAGAAGGATCTAAGTATTTTTGCGGGATAAATGAATATGAACTCAGTCATATTGTGCAGCACGTCATTGTATCTCTGCTCTGTTCAGCATCTCTGTTGATACTTGCTTCTCTGGTTGTGGACAAAGTTCCAGAAAACTCACAAAACTTTTCTAGTCACTCAATTTTTGTTGTATAATTCAATTAAAAATATCAAAACTTCAATTTCTAATCAAATATAAAGCTTGTTCCCTTGGCTAGCCAGTCCTATCAGAAGCACAAAAGTGGGGAAGAAAGAAATGATGGACTTCTTCACTCTGGCCTCATCCGGCTCTTGTCCTCCACCCCTTTCTAGGAGCATCCTCTTCAAGGATAACTTCTGTGGGGCCGCTATCCAACCTGTAGGAAATGTGCTGTTTTACTTTGCAGGTTGTTGAAGTGTCATTCTGTAGTCTCTTATCTTCAGAAGCAGGTCAGATACCAGCTCATGAATCTTCCAGTTTCCAGGAGGCTCATATTAAGCTCTCAGAGTGATTCTCTCAAAGCCCTCTCCTTTGGTTGAAGGCAAGAGGAAAGTACTGCATGGAGAGGGGAAGAAATCAGCAGTCCTCTGACAACTCCAAAGGTGCTGTCCAGCATGGTAATGAAAATCTGCAACTGGGGATCAAATCACCTGCCCTCTTCTCCCAGCTTCTTCACTTAGGCTCTCTGTTAAATTAGATAGGTACTTAACTTGCCTTAGTTTCCTCATCTCTAAAACGGAACTAATAAAGGACTTCTCAGGAGATTTTTATGAGGATTAAATAGCTTCATATATGTTGTACTCTTTGAAGGGCATTCAGCACATAGTATTACACACTAAGTTATAGGCTAATAAGAAACTCTCTCCTTAATGAAATCCCTACCAATCTTTTAAAATTAATCCATAGCATTTTTATATACCTTCAAAGTGGCTGAAAAGCTAAGAATCACAAAACTAGACTAACAGTCCTTAGCGAGACCTGAATAAATTGTCTGGCACACATTGATTTTAGGTTTCTCTTGGAAATCTGGGGCAACAAAAAACATCCATTCTGTATCCTACTATCTAGTCAATACTAGTTTTATCCTCATGATCTTATGAGGTATGTACTGTCATTATCCCAATTTCCAGGTCAAGTAAGTGAAGTGAAGCATAGAGAGATAAACTAACTTACTCAAGGCCACATGGTTAGTGAGGAAATTAGGATTGGAACACACGTGCTTTGATTCCCATGACTGATCTTAAACACTGTGCAATGCTACCTCTCAAAACAGTGTACACATATGCACACATGTTTGAACAGGTTTTAGTGACTAGATGTAGAAGATAAAGGTGACTGGCCTTTTAAGCTGTACAAGAAACAGGGTGATGCTATAAACCAAAAATAAAAGTTATTTGGTAGCATCATTTGAGTTATGCTGAGCAGAACATGCGTGAACAATAATATATTGGAAAATCAGTTCCAAAGAACTCCAAAGAAAGATTAAAACTAGGATTGTAGACATGGAAGCTTTGTAATAGATACAGGTTTGTGAGATGACTAAGTAGAAAACTCTAAAAGGGAAAGCCAAGAGCACGTGAGCAGGAACTCAATAAATCCCCTACATTTAGGGGGATATATAGGAAGAAAGATCAGTGAATGAAACCAAGATTTACGTACAAACTCGCAGCCTTAAAACTAAATTTGACTTGCAGATGTGTTTTGAATGACAGGCAAATTCATTTTAAAATAGGTGATTCGATATTTAAGAAGACCAGAAAACGTAGGAACACTGGACCCATGTTCCTGTGTGGGAACAAATGGCCACATTGAATGAACTCTTACTTCTTTAGGTAGGGCAGGTGCTTTCTGGTCGGTCATGGTCCCTACCACTCCCTCGTGTTTCGCCTGCTGAGACTTCACCTACTTACTCCTGTGTGTCGCCTGCTTGGTCCTTAGGGACTTGTATTTGTGATTCCTGCTTTAGAAAGGTGGAAAAGAAAAGAGAACTCAGATATAAAATTCCTGAGAAGGATGGCTTTCAAGAAGAAAAGATAATCACTCTCTCACCTGCTGCTTAAACAAAGAAAAAAATGGAGGACTCGTGAAGGAATTTAGATTTAGAACTTGGTAATTTGGGAAAAAAATAGAAAACACATTCAGTGGAAAGAGATTGGAATGTATGTTGGCGGTAAGAAACAAATGGAAAGTAAGGAAAGTTTTTTCAAGTTTTATATTGAAGCAAACAAAATGGCTAATGAATTTTTTTCTCTATCAATGGAATGTTTATAAAGTCTTCTTTGACTCTGCAAAATACATTATCTCTCCTGGGCATCAACCTGTGTCATTTGCCTGTCGATGAATCTTATTCAATCTCAATCTCTCACATTTTAGGTCAGGTCCAATGTAATCATGGTAGGAAGGATTCTAATCCATGAGAGTTATTAATATTGAAATGAGGGCTGGGTGCGGTGGCTCATGCCTGTAATCCCAGCATTTTGGGAGGCCAAGGCGGGCGGATAACGAGGTCGGGAGATCAAGACCATCCTGGCCAACATGGTGAAACCCCACCTCTACTAAAAATACAAAAATTAGCTGGGTGTGGTGGTGTGTGCCTGTAATCTCAGCTACTTGGGAGGCTGAGGCAGGAGAATCACTTGAACCAGGGAGTTGGAGGTTGCAGTGAGCTGGAATCACGTCACTGTACTCCAGCCTGGTGAGAGAGAGACTGTCTCAAAAGATAAAAAATAATCAAAATGAAATCAAATACCTGGAAATTTGCTTTCACATAAAACTTGCAAAGAATATTTAAATAATTGTACTGATAGATACTTCTGAAATAACTGTTTTAATTCATTGAATTTTTTTTCTATTGTCAAGCTTAATTTATCTTTCTCCCTCACAACCTCTCTCTCCACCTCTCCCTCACACACACTCTTACTTACACACATATAGCATATTTATATTATGCATTCTTTGTTATAATTCTTTGACATTTTAACATCTCTGAAATTAGGGAGTGTCTTACAACTGGTGACACAGAATTACATAACTATAATATATTTATAGCTTTCTTATGTAGTTCATTTTCTAGAAATATATCAAAGGAAAGTGTCTGTGACTATATTACGAATAATTTCCATCTCCTGGGCCCAAAGGGAGATCGAATATGAAGGGAAAATCTGATGAAATATGTGTATTTAATTAATTTTCAAACAGTTTGAAGTGGCTCAATTTTAAATGGCTGATTGATAATAGTAGTTATTTCCAAGTTGGAATAAATAACTGCCTGTTGGCTTCAGAGACAATAGTGATGCTCAGTCTGAGATACTGTATTTGCTTTTTTTCTATTACAAAAATGACAGGTCAGAGAAACTGGGGGGCGGGGGGGGGGAATTCTTCTGCTATTTTAAGATGCTGTCGCTCTCACTGTTTTTGTGCCATCATTAATCAACTGTCTGCATATGAAGAAGAAAGGAAAAAAAGCCTGTAGACCACTTAATGTGCCTTACTTTAGCACAGTGCAAAGAACTCAGACTTCCTGTATGTCTACCTTTGTGAGCGTATCCACATAATAAATGTG
Organism: Gorilla gorilla gorilla; assembly: GCF_029281585.2. Taxonomy (NCBI): domain Eukaryota; kingdom Metazoa; phylum Chordata; class Mammalia; order Primates; family Hominidae; genus Gorilla; species Gorilla gorilla. The sequence continues at coordinate 179,931,037 of NC_086017.1, forward strand.
TCTTGGAACCTCAACCTGATATTTTTCAAATCTTGAAAAATCATTGAAATTGCCTATGTATTCCCACAAGGATAATGTGTGTTAGCTATTACCAGGAAAATATGTTTTATTACACAATAGAATCTGAAAATATCCACTGTATATTTCAAGTGTATGTTACTAAATTTTAATTTAAATTTAACAGAATGAAAAATGATGGTGGTAGAATGTTCATATATAGTGTACATAGAAGTTTGCATTTCAAAGACCATGTCTATAATTTAGGCTATATGATCAGTAGTCTGATTTATATCTTTAATAATCATATTATTTAAAAATTATTTAATACTTTATTCTTTACAAAATATTTTTACATTTATTATCTTGTTCAAACTTGGAAAATTATGCAGAAATCAGTGATGCCCACTTAAATATTACAGTATTGTTGAAATAGTAAAGAAGCCAATTCCAGTTCTATTTAGTCTCTTAAATTATTATTGCCATCAAACTTGAACTATGTGTTCTCTATAATGAGTAATGAGCGTTGTATAGTTGCACTATTTTGGATTTTATGTATTTTTTTCTCCTCTATTCTATATTTTTGAAAATTAAAAGTAAGACAAATCTGGTTGGAAACATGAAAAGATTATGCACTGGATGATAAATGGTCTTAAGAGTTTCATGCAAATGTTTGCAAATGCCACCCTTTGCAAAGTGGCACAGTCCTGCAGCCTAGCATGCAAGTACGTTATCCACCTGACAAGATAATGAAATATCCCACTCATCTGTTCAGGGCTAATTTTTCAAATTTTAATAATTTTATTAGTCCCTGGCAAGGCCTTTTAAAACTTTGCAAAGAGTATTAATAACTCATTAAAGATTAATTATTTGTCAGATTTGAGGTCAAAGAGTTTGAGTGGTATTCAGTTATCTGAATTAAAATGCATCTACTCTGTAAAAGAATGAGTATTGAAAGACTCTACCTTTCCTACTAACACTGAATTCTCTTTTATGAAAACACATACACATAAACATTAACTCGAGTGTCTTTAACAATTAAATGAGACAGTGATGACAATATGCATGCAGAGAAAAAGATTTGCTATAGAGGAATGTCCGTAAGGAAAGACTAGTTAACTCCTTAACCTTATGTAAGGTTAACTCCTTAACCATATGTAACTCCTTAACCTTATGTAGTTTGATAACTGGAGGACCAAGCAGAAGCTGTGTCAGTTATGAAGTCTTCCCCCATCTAAAATCTGTATGTTGTTCTCGTTGAATGTAATCACAAAATTTAGCTGGGCAAGAGTTTGAGACTAAGAAGATAAATAAGAAATAGATGTCTAAATAAAGAATAGAGGAATTTTGAGAATTATGAAGTACTAGAAAAGAGAGATGGGGATGAAAAGCAAGATCTAGAGGAGTCTGTTTTGATTCTTAGATAATTCTGAGATGTGTTCACAGAGCCAGTAAAACGACAAATAATAATATATGTGAAAGGAGGCTTAAATGCATTAAAATTCTTTAAGTGAAAACTATTTAAATCATTAACGTATTTCAAATGTGACCTCTGGTGAATTATGTATTATTTTCCTTTCATTTCCCTCATCTTTTGAATCAGAATAACAATAATGCTTATGTTGACGAATTATTGTGAGGACAAGGGTTACAATATTAAAAAAGTCTTCTCAGGGTGCATCTTCAACAACTAGTAACTTTTATTATGCCAATTAATTTTTAAAGTATCCAGATATCATTTTTGAAAAACTTTTAAAAACAGTTAATTTAGTGAACTATACTATATTACTTAGCATGGTTATGCAAATTTTTTTAGTTATTTTTACTACCAATTTTGGGGAAATGATAATTTCTCTGTCTTTCAAAGGGTATTTTTCTCATTGTACCTGCTTGAAAATCTATCCCCAAAGGTTTACTGGTTTCCTTTCTTTGTAATACATGCTTTAGGGGGAAATTATCGTTTCTTCTTGGAATTCTGGAATTTGAATTAAAGAGTCTGCCAGTCAGCATTGCCTGTTTTCCCTTGGTCCTGGCATACAGAACATGAATTGGTTTCCAAGGCAAAGCATTCAATAATCTGTATGCAAAGTAGTATTTTTACATAGCTCTGAATGTCATATCCAAATGTAAAGCTGCCTGTTGCCTCAAGTGTGAAATTCATTCTCATTTAAATTTTATGTTTCTTTGCAACTAGTGATGCTGGTATTTGGGGACTGGGCTGTAGAAACACATGTGACAGTGGTTAAAAGTAGTAGTAGCTGTGATTGCAGCTCCCTGGCTCCTTCCCCACTATTGCCTTTGTCTTCATGGAAATATGGAGAGGGTTTCATGTGGAAGCTACCCCTGGGCTAGCAGTAAATCTGCAGAATTTAAAGGTCCTAGCCATTTTTCTGAATGCATTTTACTTTGAGCTTTTGAGGTTGATTTTAGTCCAAAGTGCTGACTGAGGATGAAAAGGTTACTAGAGAATTTGCCTATTCATGATGTAACCCATTTTTCATCCAAATCCCATGTCTGGATCACTTTTAATCTTCCCACTGCCTTCTGTAATGGCTGCTTGCTGCTCCTTTGAGCTACCATTTTTAATGCAAAGGGTCAATGGCAAGAAACTAGTGTCTCCATGGTTAGAACTAGACCTCCCATTTAAGTAAAGTGTTATACCAGAAATATGGATTCCTAAAGCCATTAGTTACAGTAATTGTATGGAGTACTAAGGACTGTACCTCACATGAGATAGCAAAAGTGATAATGGTGGCTATAATCTAACACCCCAAAATATCCTTTTCTTAGGTAGGTAACTTATTCACTATAATGTTGAGCAAAATTGTGGAGCTGTTGCTGTGTATCACACATTGTCCGCAAATTTAATGACATAAAACACAAACTACTTTTTTCATGAATCCTTAAATAAACTGGGCAGCTGTGCTGGTCTAGGCCAGACTCTGGACTCTCATATGTCTGTGGTCAGCTGGCAGGTCAGCTGGGCCTGGCTGGTCCAAGATGTGGCTGGCTAGTCTTAAGGCCTAGTCTCAGAACTGGCACATCATCACTTCTTGCTGCAGTCTTTTGGCCAAAGCAAGTCACACTCCTAGCCCAGATTCAAGAGGTGAGGAAATAAAGTCCACCACTTCAAGGCAGGAGTTGAAAGTCACGTTATAAAGAGAAAAGATACATGTCTGGGTACAGAATTGGGGTCAGTTTTACAATCAACCCCAATTGCTTTTCCGGATTAGGAGGGGCAATACTGAGGTTCCCTCCTATACTAGATCACACCAGCTCACTCATGGTAAGCACCACAGCTCAAAAGCGAGATGTGCGGTTTTGAAGTTTTGAATAAGCTCTAACCCTCTGTGAAGTTATCTATTACAACAGCATTTAAGAAAAATAACTAGACAGGCCAGGCGCAGTGGCTCACTCCTGTAATCCCAGCACTTGGGGAGGCCGAGATGGGTGGATCACCAGAGGTCAGGAGTTTCAGACCAGCCTGGCCAATGTGGTGAAACCCCATCTCTACTAAAAATACAAAAATTAGTTGGGCGTGGTGGTGGGCGCCTGTAATCCCAGCTACTCGGGAGGCTGAGGCAGGAGAATTGCTTGAACCCGGAAGGCGGAGGTTGCAGTAAGCCGAGATTGTGCCATTGCACTCCAGACTGTGCGACAAGAGTGAAACTCCATCTCAGGAAAAAAAATAAAAGAAAGAAAGAAAAATAACTAGACAGCTTCATAATGATGTTCTGTATTGATGTTCTGTATTGGTTAATACATTTCTGCAACATTTGGCTTAATATAGATATATTTTACCTATGCAGTGGAGTCTTGCTTTCTTAAACAGCATGTTCTCAAAGTGTTTCTTCTTGTTTTCTTTCATGTGTGTGTTTATAAATGTATGTATATGCATGTATATATGGATTTAAATGTATACACATATGTATATGTATATATATGCACATATGTGTGTGCATACACATTTCCTACTTCACTTCTGCCAGCATGCCAGCATCCCTGTTATTCTTTAGCACTCTGAGGTACCACCTTATGGTTGTTTACTGAGGTTGCTGATTATTCCAAAGGTCACTACCCAGAGCAGGAGATGTTACCTGCCTTACTGGAGCCAACTAGTTATACAATGGAAGGGAAATCTAGGTGATGATGTTAATAGGCATATTTATGCATCTTTTTATGTGGTGGTTCTGATAAAAATTCCATAGGCTCAGCAATAGAGGGCTCAAAATCTGGCCGATAATTTTACATCTGGGGTAGCTGCATTTATAATCCTCCATCAGTTGTGGTGTTGTCATCTTCATTAAGAGTTTAATGAGCACCAACAGGCCTAGCTAATGTGTGGAAAACAGAGGTGTAGCCACATCCTCTGCCCAGCAAGCTGTTGCATGATTACAGAGCTTCTGGTGTGCATGAAGAGCTGGGCCCTCCCTATTTTTACTTACTTCATAAATCTAGACACAGACTTCACTTTGGGGCTCATATTATTAAGAGGATACTGCAGAGGAAAAATAAACCCCGTTTGGTAAAGTAAATGGTATGCCTGCCTCTGTAGCTACCCATGGTTTATTACTGCTGTATGTTATTTCCAGCAGTACTTATAAGAGTGATCATAAGGGACCTTTAAAGACTTACTGATGCCTCTTGGGCAGTTTCAGAATAATACAGTTTATAAATTATTCTGCCTATGTATCTTATGTCTTCAGGATTCCTTTTGCCTTGCTTTGTCTGTTGTGAGTATATTTGCATGAAAACAGGTGTGTGACAAAATTCAACACTCATTACAATGAAACACACCCACACTTATACACACTTTATTTTGCAAATGAAGAAATAAAGAGAACTTCTTAAATCTGATTTTTAAAGACAATCTATAAACATACATATAGCAAAGATTATACTTGGTGGCAAAATGCTGAAAGCATCCTCTGAGGTCAGGAAAACAAGACAAGGATGCTGCTTTCACCAACTTTCAATATTTCACTGGAGGTCCGGTCTAGCCTAATAAGTTAAGAAAAAGACTTACTGGAAATAAACATATTAAACTGCTATTCTTCCTAGATGACATGATTATTTGTCTAGGAAATCTAAAAGAAGGTATACACTATTAGAACTAATATGTAACTTTAGCAAGGTCACTAGGTACTATGTCAATAAATAGACTAATTGTATTTCTGTACATCAAAAACAAAAATGAATTTTTAAAAGACATTTATAATCATATTAGAGACCTATAAAATATCAAAAACCAAATTAGATGCAAGATGTATAATGCCTCTAATTGAAACCTCAAAATATTATTGAGAGAAATTACAGAAGACCTAAAAAAATAGAGGCATATACCATGGCCATGGATTGGGAATGATGTATAGTTCTAACTCAATCATAATTAAGATTTCTACAGCATTTTGAATCAATAAACTTATGCTAAAATGTATGAAAAAGAAAAGTTCCAAGAAGAGCCAAGAAATCTTGAAGAGTAAGAACACAGCTGACAACTTTCAATGCTAGATAACGCTATAGTAATTAACATAATATATTATTGGTTCAAATGTGAATAAAGAGAACACTGAAACATAATAAAAAGTCCAGAAAATGACCTACTTATATAGATCAATTGGTTTATGACAGGGAGAACCCTACAGTGCAGTGAGTACGTTAAGTGGATATATTCTATAAATGGTGCTGGGTTCATTGAATATTCATAAAGAAAAACTATTAATCTTGACTTCTACCTCTTACCACATACAAGTCAAAACATTTTACATTTAACTGTACAAAGATATGTGTCTTTTCTAAAAAAAATAGTATTCTTTTTATCTTAAGGAACTATATTTTAATTTGTTCATTTGTTTTTGTTTTGATATCTAGGAACTCACAGCTAAAGCATGCCTGATCACAGTAATTTTCTTTAATCTAAGGTTTCTGGCATAACTCTCTTGTCCCTTTTATTGCATGACAATTGTTCTTTCATCCTTGCTTTAACGATTCTATTTTATGGGTCTCTTTTGTGTGTGTGAGAGTTATTTTAAATCTTTTTTGAAATAGACAAGGTATAAATAATGAATAAATCAATCAATGAGGCAAGTTAAACTTCTTTTGAAATTTTGAAGCCTGATTGAATTGTCAAAAAGAATTATAGCTCGTATAGTAATCCCAGTAATTACACTTTGATAAAATTGTAACTGTCTAACATCATATTGCTAATATATTAAGCATATAAATATTACATGGAATGTTCTTTAAATGTTAACATACGTGTCAGTATTAAAAATAAGTAGCATTTACATGGATAAAGAATCTACTTTTTGTAGACTGCGTGTTATATATACTGGGACAAAAAATATAGATTATTTGTTTCTCTTTAGGAAAAGTTGCTTGAATATTGAAATAACTTTTTCATATGGATACAGTATGTAGAAGAAAAAGAATAACTGTTTGGAAGGTGGGAAGTGTAGCAACTGAGAAGTGCTTCAAACCCTGTTAGTGATTAAGAATATGAGATTTAAAGTTATTAGACCTATCTACATAGGAATCCCAGCCCTGCTACTTAGTGACTGTGTCATCTTGGAAAAGTTACTTGACCTTTCTTAAGACTCAATTTCTTTATATCCAAAATGAAAATAATAATATCTATCTCATATAGGCTTGAATCTGTATATGGCTGAATGTAGGCATGACATTAATTTTTTGCAGAGTGTAATATTTCCATATTTTAATATCCATCCTTTAAAATATTTAATTTTGAGTTTTGGAAGAGAATGAAATTTGAGCACCTATATGCAACAAGCAGACTGAGTATGGAATAACTAGGAGAGCAGGTGAAAAACGTGAATGATGTGGGACAAATAAGAAATTCTGAACACTGTGCGCAGCCCATCAATTGCAATGAGGACCTGGGGAGTTGTAACCTATGAAACTGTAGATGCTGTTGCTGTACTGTGAAGCACTACTGCTCTGACAGGCTCTCTGAGCTCCCATTCCACCTAGCACACGTGGCAATAAAGTGCAGCACATGGAATCCATATTAGAGCAATAGCTGCATCTTCAAAAAAACGTTTTAATGACTTCTCTAGTCTGCATTTAGAAGGATGATTTTAGATCTTACGTCTTATCTTTTTCTAGCTTAATGTGCCTTCCCCCTCAGATCCCTGCATTTGGGGAAATTTCCGTGACGGTATACTCCCAGAGAGTATTGTGTCTCATTCAAAATACCCTTAGGAAACCTTTGATCTAGAACGTAAGTTCAGCAGCCAGAATCAGAATTGAATGCTTGTGGTGGTGTGAGAAGTCTGCATATATTCGGAAAGTTGTATAGGGGCATTTTGTGTCTCTCCTTCTTCCACTTCTTCCTCTTCCTCCTCTTCTCCTCCTTCTCTTCCTCTTCCTAGTCTCCTTCTTCTCCTCCTCCTTCTCCATTTCCATCTCCTTCTCCTCCTCCTTCTCCTCTTCCTCCTCCTCCTTCTCTTCCTCTTCCTATCTCCTCCTCCTCCTTCTCTTCGTCTTCCTACTCTCCTTCTCCTCCTCCTCCTTCTCCTCCTTCTCTTCCTCTTCCTACTCTCCTCCTCCTCCTTCTCCTCCTCCTCCTTCTCCTCCTCCTACTCCTCCTCCTTCTCGTCCTCTTCCTACTCTCCTCCTCCTTCTCGTCATCCTTTTCCTCCCCCTCCTCATTCTCCTCTTCCTTCTCCTCCTCCTTCCCATCCTCCTTCCCATCCTCCTCCTACTCCTCCTCCTTCTCATCCTCTTCCTACTCTCCTCCTCCTCCTTCTCCTCGTCCTTTTCCTCCTCCTCATTCTCCTCTTCCTTCTCCTCCTCCTTCCCATCCTCCTTCCCATCCTCCTCCTACTCCTCCTCCTTCTCATCCTCTTCCTACTCTCCTCCTCCTCCTTCTCCTCGTCCTTTTCCTCCTCCTCATTCTCCTCTTCCTTCTCCTCCTCCTTCTCTTCCTCTTCCTACACTCCTCCGTCTCCTCCTCCTCCTTCTCCTCTTCCTCCTCCTGCTTCTCCTCCTCCTTCTTCTCCTCTTCCTCCACCGCCTACTTCTATGCTTCTTCCTACTCTCCTTCTCCTTCTGCTCCTTCTCCTCCTCCTCCTCATCTTCCTTCTCTTCCTCTTGCTACACTCCTCCTCCTCCTTCTCTTCCTCTTCCTACTTTCCTTCTCCTTCTTCTCTTCCACTTCCTACTCTCTTCCTTCTCCTCCTCCTCCTCTTCCTCCTCCTCCTCCTTTTCCTTCTCCTCCTCCTTCTCTTCCTCTTCCTACTCTTCTTCTCCTCCTCCTTCTTCTCCTCCTCCTTCTCTTCCTACTCTCCTCTTTCTCCTTCTCCTCCTTCTCTTTCTCTTTCTCTTCCTCTTCCTACTCTCCTTCTCCTCCTCTTCCTTCTCCTCCTCCTCCTTCTTCTCTCCCTCTTCCTACTCTCCTTCTCCTCTTCCTCCTCCTCTTTCCTTTTCTCTCTCTACTCTTCTCCTTCTCTTCCTTCTCCTCTTTCTTCTCTTCCTCCTCCTCCTCTTCTTTCTCTTCCTTTTCCTACTGTCCTTCTTCTCCTCCTCCTCTTTCTCCTCCACCTTCTCCTCTTCCTGTTTCTCTTCCTCCTCCTCCTGTTTCCCTTCCTACTCTTCTTCTCATTCTCCTCCTCCTTCTCCTCCTCCTTCTCCTCCTCCTTCTCCTCTTCCTCCTTCTCCTCTTCCTCCTCCTCCTCTTCCTTCTCCTTGTCCTCCTTCTGTTCTTCTTTCTACTCTCCTTCTCCTCCTTCTCCTCTTCCCCCTCCTCCTCCTTTTCCTCCTCCTCCTCCTTCTTCTTCTTCTTTCTTCCTCTTCTTCTTCTTTTGAAGTCTGTGTACTGGTGTCTTGAAGAACGATCACCTTTGGAAAAGGTAGATTTTGTCAGCAAACTGGACCTGAGAAATCTTTTATTGCAAGGGAGGCTTCTGGATTAATTGTTCTCTTCTGTTGACATCCATAGCTATTGGCACTTGCAAAGATCTTATTTGATGGTTTCTATTGCTTGGGTGACCAAAAGCACTATATCAAAATGCAAATGAGGGAGAATTTTCAATGTTTAATATTAAACCAGCCCTCCTACCTACAGGAAACTGCCATTTCTGCAAATGGTGTGGAATGTTTTGTTATATGACAAGGAGTGGAAGAGCTAAATATGCCCTGCACTTGAACCGCACTCTGTTCATCTAAGAATTCTGTGTACCTTGTATTACATTGGAACTATCTGGATTACAGCACACAGACTAATAGTGAACCAGCCAAAATAAAATCAGCTAAAGATTCATTGCTGTCGTTAAAAACCTCACTTTAGAAAGGAAGGACCTAAGTAGATACTTTAGTAATCAAATCTGAGGAAGTTCAATTTTACTTGGTTGTGAGAAACATGGAGCATGCAAATACCTAAAATTAAGCAATACTAAAGAAAAAATAAATTTACTTATCAAAAATGAGTAAAGTGTAGAAGTGAATCTGCTATCACAGTAATTTACTAAACTGAAGCACGAGTTATTTTGGATTGAATTTGTCACATAGCTCATGCATGAAATGATCTGTTGCTTGTTCTTGTGACTATGAAACAGCAAAGGGGAAAAATGTATTCTGTCCGAGGCATTGTAAAAATATTGAAAGCTTTGAGCCTTTTGTAGAGGCATATGACTACAACTTATCATTTATACTTTACAGGCCAATAATTTTTACGCCGAAATCGCAGATGCTTAGCTTTCAGAATTATTATCTCTTAATATATAGTGGGTTCAGAAACTCGACTCTGGTACCATGAGACTGTCACTCATGTGATTACACTGCCACCATGTGGTTTCAAAGATCCTTTTCAATTAAAAAAATCAAAGATATGGCCTCTTACAAAAAAGAAAATGATAATTCAAGTATTTTCTCTATTTTTCTTGGTCGTTTGTTCTGTTACAATATTATACATAGTGTATGGATTCTCATGGGAGGTATGCCTGGGGCAGAAATGTAAGAGGTGGTAGTATAGGCTAATAATTATTTGTAGTTCTTCATGAATTCAGCTTCTGCCAAGTGAATACCATGAAGAACTTTGCTAGCAGGTGCTACCTTCATTGACCTTTTCTGAATAAATATAGCATTTACAGTGTCCAGAAGAATCTAAAAAATTCCTTACAGATGTCAATAGGCAAGTGTTTCTCAAACTCGGTTCCTAGACCGGCAGCATGAACGTTCTTGAGAAACGTATTAGAAATGCCAGTTATTCAGCTCCACCCCATGCACTGAATAAGAAATTCTGGAAATGGGGCCCAATAATCTGTTTTAAAAAGCCCTCCCAGGTGATTCTGATGCTTGTTAAAATTTGAGAACGACTGTTAAAGACAATCACATCTCTCTTAGGATAGATTAACACACATTTCCCTAGATAGTGTTAAATTTAGCCACCTGCTTCGGGCCCCTAAAAAAAAAAAAAAAAAAAATCCACAGAGAAGTGAAAGACAAAGGTCCCAGGGCTTCCTATCAGTTTGGTTGACCAGCACCCTGAAGCCCTCCCTGGGAAGGAAGAAGCAGGTCATCTGGGGGGGTTCCCGTTCCCATCAACTGCCCTATCAGCTCTCTTTCTTCCCTATTTAACTGCACCTGAAAGAGTTGCTACAGCCAATTAGGAATAAATCTTTCAACCTTTTGGGATTATTGGAACACAGTCAATTATGAATGGATGTTATATATAAGACCACTTTTCAGACATTAAAAATATAGTTTTTATATATAAGCCAAATATAAGCTAAAAATATAGTTTTTATATATACGCTAAATATAAGCTACAAATTGGAAAGCCTCCCAGGCTTTAAGAATGTTAAAGAATGGTGGGATGGTATGAATTGGAGACTCCATGCCCTGTCATTACAGCCAGACACTAAACTGCTTCCCAACTCAGTTTTCTGTAGTCATGCACAAAGGTTGGCCTCATGCTACTAGGACTTCTGATATTTATAATATGAAAAGTCAGAAAGAATAAATTTTATGTAAAACGTCAAAATTTTAAAGTATGAATTCAAGTTTACATGCATGTATAAATAAATAAATGAAAACATATCTGCCAGTTTGATTCCATCTACTGACCTCCAGAATCTTGTTTCTGGGGTAAACAGTTAAGGAAAATTGTGGTTATCAACCTCAGCACACATTTATGAACATATGTATGTCTGATATTGAAGTGATTTGTGTCCATGCTTTTTCATCTTTGTATGTGTAAATACTTATCCTTTCTCTTCCTCTTCCTCCTCCTACTCTCCTCCTTCTTGTTTGTGCTTCCATAGAAATTTTAGGATTGTTTTCCTGTTTCTTTGAAGAATGTCATTGGTATTTTGGTAGTGATTGCACTGACTATATACACAGCATGGAAACCTAGCATCTCAAAACATGGGGGAAATATTTTATTTGGTAATGAAGTAGCTTCAAACTGAGTAAAAGCAAAAAATCTGAAAGGTGCCTGAATTCAAAAAGCACATCTCTAAAGTGCCATGCTTTATAGAAGAGAATGTATGATATTTTTACTAATATGAAACATGTTTTCAAGTCATTTAAAAATCTTTCAAGATCTTACAAATTTCACAGCACATACAGAATAAAAATATTGAGAATATACGACTTACTTGTAGTGTAGGTTATTCTTAGGGACATATAAAATACTTAAAAATATCAAGATTAGGAACAAAATTAGGCACTCAATTGGAACAAAAATCAGATTTTAATTTTTTTTATCCCTGGCTATGGAAAGAGTGCTTAATAAATAGCAGCTGAACTAATAGAAGAATAAGTATTGGTCAGGTGTTACTGAGAGAATTTTCTACATAAGGCATGGTCTCTGCAGCTTAACCCTCACTGTCCTCACTGTGTCCAAAATTCAGAAAGTGCATCTTATATCATTGCAAGTTGGAGGTTTTCTGAAAGACTTCAAGAACAACTTTAGATAGAACCTTGGTTTTTCTCTGTGGTTTCTTTCCAAATCTAGTAAAATTTCAGTGGCTGTGCTGCTGATCATATATTTAAGATTGATAGAACTAATTCTGGGTTAAATTACAATGTACACACCAAGCTGAAGATCATTCTGGTCACTCGGGGCCAATGTCTGGATACATCCCCGTCCCTTGGCACAAACAGAAGCTAGTTTTTCAGACTGTTTCCAGATTTAATGAAGACCTCCTACCCCAACTATCTTGACCTATAGAATATCATTGTGGTTAGGATTCTGAACATGGGGATCCTTTACTTTCCTTCCTCATGGATTTTAGAGTTTCAGGAGTATCCCATAAAAAATGCATATTCAGTAGTCCCCACTTACCCTTAATGTATATGTTTCAGTATACTCAGTGGATGCCTGAAACCACAGATAGTACCAAACCCTATATATACTATGTTTGTTCTATCCATACATACATGATAAAGTTTAATTTATAAACAGGCATGGTAAGATATTAACAACAACAATAATAAAATAGAACAATTATAATAATATGCCAGCATAACTACTCTTGTGCATTGGGGTCATTATGAATTAAAACAAGGGTCACTTGAACACAAGCATTGTGATACTGCCACAGTCAATCTGAAAACTGAGGAGGCTACTAAGTGACTAGCAAGCAGGTAGAGTCTATGGGGTGAGTACTCTGAACAAAGGGATGATTCAAGTTCCAGGTGGGAGAGAGCAGAAAGATAAGGGAGGGTGTCAGATTTCATCACACTAAGAATGGCATGCAATTAAAAACTTATGAATTGTTTACTTCTAAAATTTTTTATTTAACTTTTTTCAATTTAGAATTTTCAAATTTTCTTAAATATTTGATACATAAGAAGTACATATTTTGAGGTTATATGTAACATCTTGATACAGTCATATAATATATATTGATCAGATCAGGGTAAGTGGGATATCTGTCTCCTTAAACATTTATCTTTCCTTTATACTGGAAATTATTATTATCCTCTAGCTATTTTGAAATATGCAGCAGATCATTGTTTAGTCACCTTACTGATTTATCAAACACCAGGTCTTGTTTCCATAATCTAACCATATTTTTGTTCATATAAATCAACCTCACTTTATTTCCTCTCCTCCAACCCTGGCCCTTCATGGCCTCTGGTAACCACCAATCTACTCTTTATCTTCATAAGATCACCTTTATTACCTCCAACATACAAGACAGAACATGTGATACTTGTCTTTCTGTGCCTGGCTTATTTCACTTAACATTATGACTTCCAGTTCCATCCACTCATATTGCTGCAAATGACAGGATTTCATTCTGTTTTATGGCTGAATAATATTCCATTGTGTAAATATACCACATGTTCTGTATCCATCGATGGCCTCATAGGTTGATTCCATATTTTGGCTATTGTGATAGTGCTGCAATAAACATGGAACTGTAGCTATCTCTCTAATATATTGATCTCCTTTCTTTTGGATATATACCCAGTATTGGGATTGCTGGATCCTATGGTAGTTCTATATTTTGTATTTTTAAGAACTCCTATGTCATTTTCCAGGATAGCTATATTAACTTACCTTCCGAGCAACAGTGTACAAGGGTTCTCCTTTCTCCACAATGTTGCCAACATCTGCTATTCCTTGTCTTTCAGATAAAACCAATTTAACTGAGGTGAGATGATACCTCATTGTGGTTTCCCTTTGCATTTCTCTGATTATTAATGTTGTATAATTTTTATATACCGATGGGCCATTTTTATGTCTTCTTTTGAGAAATTACTATTCAGATCTGTTGTCCATTTTTAATTGGATTATTTATTTCCTGGGGGGGTTGTTTGCTTTTTTGAGATTCATATATGTTCTGGTTGTTTATCCCTTGTCAAAAGGATAGTTCACAAACATTTTCTCCCATGCTGTGCATTGTCTCTTCCATTTGTTGGTTGATTCCTTTGCTATACAGAAGCTTTTTGCTTGATACAATCTCCTTTGTCTATTTTTGCTTTTGTTGTCTACACTTTGGAGGTCCTGCCCCCAAAAACCTTGCTTAGCCCAATGTCCTGTAGCACCTCTTCAGTGTTTTCTTCTAATAGTTTCATAGTGTCATGTCTTATTACATTTAAGTCCTTTAATCCACTTTAAGTCGATTTTTGTATATTGTGAAAGATAGGGGTATAGTTCCATTCTTCTGCACATGATTATCTAGTTTTCCTACCACTATACATTGAAGAGCCTGTCTTTTCCTCAAAGTGTGTTCTTTGTGTGTTTGGCAAAAATGAGTTGACTGTAAATGCATGGATTTATATCTGGAGTTTCTATTCTGTTCCATTGGTCTATATGTCTCTTTTTATGCCACTACCATGCTATTTTGATTACTATATCTTTGTAGTATATTTTGAAGTCACATAGTGTGATGCCTCCTCCTTTGTTCCTTTTGCTCAGGATTGCTGTAGCAATTCGAGGTATTTTGTGCATCCATAGAAATTTTAGGATTGTTTTCCTATTTCTTTGAGAATGTCATTGATATTTTGGTAGGAATTACATAGAATCTATAGATTGCTTTGGATAGTATTGACATTTAAACAACATTAAATTTTTCGATCCATGAGCACAGAATGTCTTTCCATTTGTTGTGTCCTCTTCAGTTGTTTTTCATCAATGTTTTATTGTTTTCCTTGGAGAGATCTTTTACTTCTTTCTTTCTTTCTTTTTTTTTTTTGAGACAGAGTTCTTGCTCTGTCGCCCAGGCTGGAGTGCAGTGGCACAATCTCAGCTCACTGCAAGCTCCGCCTCCCGGGTTCATGCCATTCTCCTGCCTCAGCCTCCTGAGTAGCTGGGGTTACAGGTGCCCACCACTATGCCCAGCTAATTTTTTGAATTTTTAGTAGAGGCAGGGTTTCACCGTGTTAGCCAGAATGGTCTCGATCTCCTGACCTCGTGATCTGCCCGCCTTTTTTGAAACGGAGTCTCGCTCTGTTGCCCAGGCTGGAGTGCAGTGGCACCATCTCAGCTCACTGCAAGCTCCACCTCCCGGGTTCACGCCATTCTCCTGCCTCAGCCTCCCGAGTAGCTGAGACTACAGGCACACGTCACCACACCTGGCTAATTTTTTGTATTTTTAGTAGAGATAGGGTTTCACCATGTTAGCCAGGATGGTCTCGATCTCCTGACCTTGTGATCCGCCTACCTCTGCCTCCCAAAGTGCTGGGATTACAGGCATGAGCCACCGTGCCCGGCTCATCTTTTACTTCTTCAGTTAAATTTATTTCTATGTATTTTATAATTTTTATAGTCATTGTACATTTCTTAATTTCTTTTTCATATTGTCCACTGATGTTGTATATAATACTAATGATTTTTGTATACTGTTTTTGTATCCTGCAAATTTATTGAATTTATTTATCAGTTCTAAGAGTTTTTTGGTGGAGTCTTTAGGTTTTTCTAAATATGAAATCACATTGTCTGCAAACCAGGATAATCTGATTTCTTCCTTTCCAATCTGAATACCTTTTATTTTTTTCTCTTGACTGATTACTCTGGCTAGAATTTCCAGTATTATGTTAAACAAAAATGGTGAAAGTGGGCATCCTTGTCTTGTTTCAGATTTTAGAGAAAAGGATTTCAATTTCTCCTTATTTAGTATGATGTTACTTTGAGTATGTCATGTGTGGCCTTTATTGTTTTGAGATATATTTCTTCTATCCCCTGTTTGTTAAGTATTTTTATCACCAAGGAATGTTGAATTTTATAGAATGTTTTCTCAGGATTCATTGAATGATCATATGGTTTTTGTTTTAGGTTCTATTAATGTTATGTTTAACATTTATGATTTGCATATGTTAAACCATCCTTGCATCTCTGGAATGAATTCCATTTGATGAAGACGGTGAATAATCTTTTAAATGTGTTGTTGAATTCGGTTTGCTTATGTTTTTTGAGGATTTTTGCATTTATGTTAATCAGATATATTGGCCTGTAGTTTTCTTTTTTTTTGTTGTATCCTTGTCTGGTTTTGGTACCATCAGGGTAATGCTGGTCTTGTAGAATGAGTTTCCCCTTTCTTCACTTTTTTTGAAGAGTTGTTTGTTTGTTTGTTTGTTTGTTTGTTTTGAGACAGAGTCTTGCTCTGTTGCCCAGGCTGGAGTGCAGTGGTGTGATCTCAGCTCACTGCAACCTCTGCCTTCTGGGTTCAAGCAATTCTCCTGCCTCAGCCTCCTGAGTAGCTGGGATTACAGGTGCACACTGCCACATCCAGCTAATTTTTGTATTTTTAGTAGAGACAGGGTTTCACTATGTTGACCAGGCTGGTCTCAAACTCCTGACTTCAGGTGATCCACCCGCCTTGGCCTCCCAAAGGGCTGGAATTACAGGCGTGAGCCATGGCACCTGGCCGAAGAATTTTAGTAGAATTGGTATCAGGTCTTTAAATGTTTGGAATAATTCAGCAGTGAAACTATCAGGTCCTGAACTTTTCTTTGATAGGAGACTTTTATTGTGACTTTGATCTCATTATTTACTATTGGTTTGTTCAGATTTTCTATTTCTTCATGGTTCAATCTTGGTAGTTTATGTATTTCCAATAACTTATCCATTTTTCCCAGATTTTCCAATTTGTTGCCATGTACTTGTTTGTAACAGTCTCTATTCTTTGAATTTCTGTAGTATCAATTATGTCTCCTCTTGTATTTCTGATTTTATTTATTTGGGTCTACTCTCTTTTTTCTTAGACTAAATAAAGGTTTATTCATTTTGTTTATCTTTTCAAAAAACCAGCTTTTCATTTTGCTGCTACTTTGTATTTATTTAAGTCTCAATTTCATTTATTTCTGGTCTTATCTTTTCTTTCTTTCTTACTATTAAATGTGAGTTTAGTTTGTTCTTGCTTTTCTAGTTCCTGAAGGTACGTCATTAGTTTCTTTATTTGAAGTCTTTCTACTTTCATTTGTTGCTATAAACTTTCCTCTTAGCACTGCTTTTACTTTATCCCATAGATTTTTGTATGTTTTAGTTCTTTTTCCATTTGTTTCAAAAATTTTAAAATTTTATTCTTAATTTATTCATTGGCCCATTGATCATTCTGGAGTATGTTGTTTAATTAACATGTGTTTGTATAGTTTCCAAGGTTTCTCTTGTTATTGACTTCTAGTTTTATTTCATTGCAGTCAGAAAAGATAATTAAGATAATTCTACTTTTTTGAAATTTTTTAGATTTGTTTTGTGTCCTGAGATATGGTCTTTTCTGGAGACTGTTTCATGTGCTCATGAAAAGAATGTATATTCTGCAGCAACTGGGTGAAAGGTTCTGTATATGTCAGCTAACCCCATTTGGTCTAGTGTGTAGTTTAACTCTTACACTGCTTTGTTGATATTCTGCCTAGATTATCCGTCCATTACTGAGAGTAGTTTGGTAAAGTCCACTCCTGTTATAGTGCAGCCTTTTTCTTGCTTTAGATCTATTAATGTTTATTTTATATACTTGGGTGCTGCTGTGTTGGGTTCATAGACATTATAATTGTTATGTCTTCTTACTGAATTGACTCTTTTGACCTGTGTCTTTTTGTTCAGTCTTTGGCTTGTGATGCATGTTATCTGATATAAGTATAGCTACTCCTGCTCCTTTTTGGTTTCAATTAGCATGAAACGTCTTTTTCTATCCCTTCACGTTCAGTGTATTTGTGTCTTTTTGAGTGAGGCTTGTTTTTTGTAAGCAGTATACATTTGAGTCTTATTTTTTTGTGTACTCAGCTACTCTATGTCTTTTCATTGGATAATTGAGTCTATTTATATTTATGGTTATTATGAATAAGCAATGACTTACTACTGTCATTTTGTTATTTGCTTCCTGGCGATTTTGTAGCTCCTCTCTTCCTTTCTTTTCTTTGTGGTGTACTGATTTTCTCTGGTAGTATACTCTAATTTATTATTTTTTATTTTTAGTGTATTTATTATAGGTTTTTGCTTTGTGATTACCGTAAGACTTAAAACAAACATCCTATGGCTATAGCAACTTATTTTAAACAGATGACAATGTGTCTTTGATCACAAAGAAAATAATAAAAACAGAGGAAATACTATTGCCCCTTATTTTGACCTTTTGTTGTATCAATTGATATATTTTTATATTACCTATCTCTTAATAGGTTGCTGTAACTATTATTGTTTTGACATATTTGTCTCTTAGTCTCCATACTAGAGTTATGAGTGAATTGCATGCCACGATTACAGTGTTAGAGTATTCCTAGGTTGTGTACTTACTTTTACCAGTGGGTTTTGTATCTTCAAATGTTTTCTTTTTGCACATTAATATTTTTTCTTTCATAATGAAGAGCCCCCTTTAGCATTTCTTGTAAGATGAGTCTGCTGATGATAAATTCCTTCAGCTTTTATTTGAAAGACTATCTCTCCTTTTTATTTGAAGGATAGCTTTGCTGTATACAGTATTCTTGGACAGTGTTTTCTCTCTTTCTTTGAGTATTTCAAATATATCCTCCCACTCCCTCCTAGCCTGTATGGCTTTCATTGAGAAATCTGTTGCTAGACAAATTGGAGCTTCTTTATATGTTATTTGCTTTATTTATCTTGCTGCTTTTAGGATGCTCTCTTTGTCCTTGTCTTTTGTGAATTTGATTATTATATACCTTGGGGTAGTCTTACCTGGGTCAAACCTGTTTTATGTTCTCAAACATTCCTATACTTGGATGTTTATATCTTTCTCAAGTTTTGGAAAATTTCCTGCTATTATTTGAGTAAGCTTTTTACCCCTTTGCTCTTTCTCAGCTCCCTCTTGAACACAAACAATTCCTAAATTTGCTCTTTTGATGTAATTCTCTACATCTTATAGGCATTCCCCATTTCTTTTTATTGTTTTTTCCTTTGGCTGTGTTTTTGTATATTTTCAAATAGCCTGTATTTGAGTGTACTGATTCTTTCCTCAGCTTAATCCATTCTGCTGCCGAGAGCTTCTAATCAGTTTTTCAGTTCAGCAAATATATTTCTCAGTTCCATGATTTCTATTTGATTTTTAATAATTATTTCAATTTCTTTATTAAAATTCTCTGAAAACTTCTGAATTATTTTCCTGTGTTATTTTAGATATCACTGAGTTTTCTTAAAACTGTTATTTTGAAATCTTGAGAGTTCACTTGTTACCATCTTATTAGGAACAGTCACTGACTCCTTGCTTTGGCCATTTGGGAAGGTCATGGTTCCTCCCCAACAATTTGCTGTTGTTACTTGTGGATGTATATCTGTGTCTTTGTATTAAAGGGGAAGTTATTTATTTCAGTCTTTTCTGTCTGGCCTGTTTGGGTTTTTATTGGATATGTTTGCTTAGAGATTTGTTTGCAATTGAATGTGTTTTTTGCTAGGTCACTGCCTCGTTTTCAGCAATAGATGATGTCTTAAAGCCAGATTTGCGTTGGCTCTAGCAAACATTTGGAATGCTACCCATTCCAGGTTTGGGAGGTCCCAAAGGGGATATGCTAGAAGTATGGGAAGGCTGGCTAGAGTTTTATGCCCAGGGGACCCTTGGAATATACCTCCTAAGGTTTGGCGCTGCTGAATAACCACTCTGATTTGTCATCTCTTTTGGGCAAGACACAGAGCAGAGTTTCCAGGGCTGGGGATGGTAGTCGTGCCTCCCACGTTTGTCTCTGGCTGTCGTCAGGGATATTTTTCACTTCAGGCCCTGCAAATACTCTCTGTGGGTTGAGGCAGGAACAGGTCTCCTGCTAGGGAACACAAGATGGTGGGAAAGCTGGTTGTCCACCTCAATCTCGCTTTTTCTAGTACAGTAGCCCTGAGTGGGGAGGAGGAGTTTTCCACAGGCTTGGTGCCTGGCAGATTAGGAAAATGGTGTACCACATATAAAAGTCCAATTCTTTGCCATTTGAACAAAGACTTTTGATTCTCTGTAGCCCCAGGAGATATTTCCTCATTTATTTATTTATGTGAGACAGGGTCTCACTTGGTCACCCAGGCTGGAGTGCAGTGGCACGAACTTGACTCACTGCAACCTCTGCCTCCAGGGCTCAAACAATTCTCCCACCTCAGCCTCTCGAGTAGCTGGGACTACAGGTGTGCATCACCACACCTGGCAAATTTTTTGTATTTTTAGTAGAGACAAGGTTTCACCATGTTACCCAGGCTAGTCTCAAACTCCTGGGCTCAAATGATCTGCCCACCTTGGCCTCTCACAGTGCTGTTATTACAGGCTAGAGCCACCGCACCTGACCTCCCTAGCACATTTAAATTTTGGGATGTTTCTAGTGATAATCTCAGTATTGTATATTTGTTTTATTTTTTTGTGGGGGAAAGGGAAACAGGCTTGCTTCTGCTCCACTACTTTGGTGACATCTCCATTTTGTATTTTCAGATGACAGTTGACCATAGGTAACTGAAACCATAGAAAGCAAAATTGCAAATAATTGCAATTGCAATTGCAAAATTGCTGTACTCTTGGTAGGGATTAAAATATAATATTTTTCTCATCTACTCAACAAATGTTATTAGGAATTTGGCCTTTTTAACTGGAGAGAACCAGACAGATACAACGAAGATTTCTGCGTGACTCCTGAGAAGGAAGAGTCCAGGCACCAGGACCCAAAATAAGTAATTGGATGACAATGTAATTAAGGTCAGGGTGGAATTTTCAGGGCTGATGATGGTAGTCCTGCCCCTCCCCTTTGTCTCTGGCTGTCCTTAGGGGTATTTCTGTCTTCAGGCACTTTTTTTTTTATTATTTTGGTAAATTATTTTATTTCTTGCATGATGATTTGGAGGAACTATCTTCAAACCAGTACAAATATTTCATAAATAGCATCTGGCCATTTTCTAACCAATTGAGTAATTTGTTGCACAGTAAGCCACTTCACATCTTTCAGCAAGATATACATTGAATTTGAATAGTAAAGACATTACGCAATAAATTAGGACACAATTAAAATTTGCTTTAAATATTTCTTTGGGGGAGAGGACACCACACTTCCACTCAATGAAGAGAAACACTTTTGCAGTCCAGAGGTCTTTTACTTTTCTATACCTATTTGCCATGAATCCATAGGGACTGGGTTCCGGCAGCTCAGGCTCCTTCTCACTGGTTCTCCCAAAGTGTGCATCTCTGGGTGGAGCGGGCTGGCACTTCTCTTGAACCCAGGTGACTTTCTCTTTGGCTTTCTTCTTTTCTGATCATTTTCCTTCACAAGTTTCAGAAAGCTGTCTCAGCCCTTAAAGTGCTTAATATGCTTAATATGAACAATAATTCTCCTGACAAGAACCTTGCCCATAACTTGTTTGCTTACAACAATGCCAACAGCATGATGTGTAACGTTGTAGACCCTTCCAGTTTTGCCTTCGTAACACTTGTAGGACATTCCTTTTTGATCAGTATTCATTCCCTGGATGTCTACAATATCATCTTTCTTATAAACTCTCATGTACATGTCCAAAGGAACAACTCCATGTTTTCTAAAAGGCCTAGAGAACACGTATCAAGTGCCTCTCCTCTTTCCCTTTGTGTTCATTTTGGTGAATTACTAGAAAATGGCAGTTCTGGCCCAAAGGAAGCCAGGCACTTTCATTTCTCCCTGTTGGTTGATACAGAGACAGCATTGAAAGGGAACCCTGCCAGGGAACACAAGATGGTGGGCTGTCCACCTCGATCTCACTTTTTTCAGTGTAAAATCCCTGAGCGAGGGGAAATTTTCCATAGACTCAGTGAAAAAAAAAAACTGCTTACACTGAGGGAAAAATAAACAAGTAATCTGTCCCAACAGATCTGAAATGACTACACAGAGTAGTTAATATTTGAACCGGGTCTCCTAGAACTAATAGGCACTTATCTGGAACAGGAAGAGGAGATAAGATGTGAACACATCAAAACCTGTTTTCTTGTGGCTACAGTATCTGCCAACCATTGTATCTTTGAAGCCTAGCACAGAACCCCTATAATGAATTCAATAACTATTATTTGAATTCAAGAATAAATGAGAGAAATAATGACTTGAATGTATGTAGGGCAGCATGAGCCATAGAAGAAATAAGATAAGACAAGAAAGATTAGTTAGGAGAAGACACTTTGAAGACCACACTATAAAAATTGAATTTTATTCTGTACATTAGTGTGATCTCTTTCATCAGGATGTATTGAAGTACTTTTTCAAAATGCAGTTTCCTGAATTTCACCACAGATTAACAGAATCAGATCTCTTGGGGACTGAATCAAGGAATCAGCATCTTCTGCACTCTGTGAAAGCTACTTCTGGAAGCAGTGCCCCATTTTTAAAATGTTGGTTTTGAATTTGGGGGAGGGCTAAATATCTTAAGGGATCTGTTGAAAGCTAGGGAAATTCTTCCTATAAAAATGTATGTACACATTCAATTTTACTAACAATTTCAGAGAGATCATGAAACCCCTGAGATTAACCTATGGACTCAGGTTAATAGCCTCAGAAACCAAGCTGGCTAACATTTGGCTTAGGAAAATCAGGTATGAACAATTGTAACTAAGAGTTATAGTGAAAAGGCCTTTAGGTGAAGGTGAAGAATATAGACAGTTTCCTCTAAACAACTGGTCTTTTGTAGAGGACCAACCTAATCTCATCCTGTCAATATTTACTATAAAAGAGACGTTCACATGTAAAAAGAGAAGAATTTATGCTGGGAGCCAGGAAGCTTCTAGGTCATTTCCGTCTTAAGTAAAGCATTTCATGAAAAATTGGAATGTTTCAAACTGAAAAAACGTACTTATTGAGCATTTAGAAACTGATTTTTTTTTGCTCTGTTTCAAATAACGAAGTTGTTGCAAGTCTAGAAAATGTCCAAGTGAACTGTTTATGTAATTAACGCTTCAAAAATTTAGATTATATCTAGAAATCTTGGTCTCTTTCCGATAATCTAGCATTTGGGAACCATGGTGTGGTTCTATTTCCACAAAAATTGAGAGCTCTATCTGCAAATAACAGCTAAATGGTCTATTGCTAGAGATATGTCACATGGAACAAGATAAAGTCTATGAAAACAGCCCTTTAAAAAAGTCATGGCTGAACTCTAATGACCTAAATTATTTAATGCAAACATTGTGTGTAACTTTGGAAATTTAGGGCAGCTCTCTCCCTGCCATAGTCAACTAAAACAAGCCTGTTTATGTGAAAGCAGTGTGGAAACGGAGTTCGGAGGCACAATGTGCTATGCGTTGTACCTGGGGCAGAATCACTGAACTTCATCTAAACTTGGAGCTGACTCAAAAACCGGGTGAGAAGGAAAGTACTTGACACCAAGAGACAGAGACTGTGCTGGAATATGTGGGAGGGCTTCATAAACTGCAGAGCATTATATGGAGTTAAGAAGATAACAGTGTATTCAGTTGACAACTTATAGTCTTGTTCTGTCGGCTTTTAATCACTGATTAATAAACAACATCATATTATAATTCTCAACCCACAACTTGTTTTTTCACTCAACATTGCTTTGGAATTTAGTTTGTATTTATATATGTTGACAATGTCCATTTTTTTTAAATGTGTAAATGCCCTGTTGTATGAATGAGCCAAAACTTTGCTTTCCATTCTAAAAGGAGATATAGGTTGTTTTTAATTGTCTAGTATGGCCAATAGCTTTTCAACAAATATCTCTCTGCATATCCCCTTGTGCACATGTGGTAGGGTTTATTTAAGGTTTCTACCAGCCACGAATTTGCTGGGTCAGAGGATACTGCATTATAAACTTTGTTAAATAATTTCAAATTGTTCTCCAAAGTAGGCAAATCAGTTATGTGAAAGCTGTAGTTGCATTACTTTATTGTCTACCTTGTGTCAGCCTTCTTTAATTGCTAGTGAGGTTTTGCATCTTTTCATACATTGTCTCTTCAAGTGTACTCTTCCATGAATTGCTGGTTAATATTCTGTGCCCATTTTTCTAGGTGCCAAATGCTAATCTTGGGATCAATTGGGATATACCTATGAGCAAAATAAAGAGCACTACTCTTAGAGTTTACCTTCTAGCAAGAGGAAATGTATTATGAAGAATAAACTTAATAAACAAGTGCATTTTATAGCACAATAGAAGGTGATAAATACTACCAGAAAAAAGACAAAGTAGGACAGGGTAATGTGAAGGGGATTGGGGCCACAGAGTAGGCAAAACATTTTATTGTATTAAATAGAGTGGTCAAGGTGGGCCTCTTTGAGAAGGCAGGATTTGAGTCAAGATGAGGAAGTAAAGAACAGCAAGAGGTCAGTGAGTCAGAAGTGGAGACACAGAAGAGAAGAGCTATAGAGATGAAGTCAGAAAAGTAGAGGGGAAGGGTTGCTATATGGGGTCTTGGGGGCCATTGTAAAACTTGGCTTTTAGCTGAATGAAATGGGGGAACCACTGAAGGGCTATGAGCAGAGAAGTAACATGATCTGGCTTATCATGTTATTGGCTTATGTTATAAAAGAACCACTCACGGCCTGGCTTGGTGGCTCACGCCTGTAATTCCAGCACTTTGGGAGGCCAAGCCAGGTGGATCACGAGGTCAGGAGATCGAGACCATCCTGGCAAACATGGTGAAACCCCATCTCTACTAAAAATACAAAAAAATTAGCTGGACATGTTGGTGTATGCCTCTAGTCCCAGCTACTCGAGAGGCTGAGGCAGGAGAATTGCTTGAACCCGGGAGGCAAAGGTTGTAGTGAACTGAGATCATGCCATTTCACTCCAACCTGGGCAACAGAGAAAGACTATGTCTAAAAAAAAAAAAAAAGGCTGCTCACATTAAATGCTGATGTGTTATAGTTCTATAGTTTCATAGTTTCTACATAATGAGAAACTTGGCTAAGTAATTTCTTCCTTTTGGAAAATCTATCCATTAATAGAACATCAGTAAAGGCTGGGAAACATTGTGGTTGAATTAAAAATTAAAATTTAGAACTTGTATAAGAAGGATGAGTTCTAACAGTGACTTTTATACTTTTTCTTCTGGCAGCTCTAGCTTCTTGTCTTTGACCTTTGTGCTTTAATTTACGTGCCTGTTAGGAATAAAGTTACTTATTGCTATTGTTGCCAGCTTTATGCCAGGGCCTGGGCCAGCTGTTGTTTAAACATTATCTCTAACGCCTCACAGCACAATGTGTGGTAAGTATTGTCATCTTTATTTTGCAGAGCTAGGATAGAAGCCAAATCTCACCAAGTCCCTTATTTTTCCATTATACTATGGTACACACTGTGTATGGTAAGGCTGTCATAGAATGTCTTTAACTAGATGGCACTGAGGTTTAAAATAATATGTTTCAACAAGTTGGTACTGAATAATGCTTAAGACCGCCATAAAAATTGTTAAAGAGTAACTGTCTTAGTATATATGATTCTCTAATCTAGCTTTTATATTTTTTGAAGCTTGCATCTAACAAAACCTGCTTTACCCCTTTCTTGTTTGGTTTGATGCTAGAAACAAAATTTATGGAATGAATTTTGGGTATCCAAAAATATTTGTCCTACTTCTTTAGAAAAGTGTAAGTTTCAATCCAATGGAGTAATCTAATATGTGAACCTGTTATCAAACCCGGTGTAAGTGACAGGTTTCAAGTGTTTTAATAAACTCAAAAGTTTAAAGAAAAATAAATTTCTCCCCAATGTATAGTGAATAACAAGCTATGTTTTGTTTTCTTCAACCTGAGTTGAGAATACGCCACATAATGATAGATCTAGTCTCTTCACATATATTTGAACACACATAGTTCAAGACCCAAGTGGATTCTATCAGTTTTCAAATTAAGGCAAAAATTTATGTCTCCAAATTCAGGACTGTTCAAAGGCAATCTTAGCCAAGAGACACCTCTGTTATTTTTTCCATAACTGTTTAAATTCCAAATAATAAGACTATATTTTTTTCTGAGCCTGGAAGTCTATGATAATTACACATTGTCTTTTGGTACAGTTTATCTTTAAACAAACTTCAGACAGGTCAGAATAAATTGTTTTAATGTTAGATTGTAACAAATTGCTAGGCATATCATCATTTACTGCAAATAAATGTACACGTCCGAAAAATTGGGCAGAGGTGAATTCAACCACCCAGCCATTTACATGAAATAGCATTACTCAATGCCATTTTTAACTTCCAGCTTTGTCTAGATGAGCTCATTCAAGTTCACCTCAGTTGGGTGAACTGAGGAATCTGGAGATTAAGATCCCATGCATGTGTGTGACTGTGTTCAGTTAGAATAACATTTTCTTCCTGCAGATCATTAATTAGAATGTTTTTAAAGGCAAAACAAAGCACACAAAACACAGTTTGCTGAAAATGATGTTAGTTTATTTACTTTGAAAAATCTACTTCTATAAATCCATATATAAAAAATAAATTAAAAGATAAAAATGATGTCCTAATATATTTCCTATTGAGAAAGCGAAATAATTAGCAATCTTCATTGGTTGTCTAGGAAAATAATTTCCTCTTCAAGAATGTTGCCTCTATTTGCTAAGCTGTTCTAACCAAATTTCCCTTTATCACACATGAAATTTAACTGGAAATACTAGTGGTCTGTTCTCACTTGATTTTTCTGCATAAGAGTTTAAAAGGCAGGGTTACTATGGAATCTAGTCTGGTAAATTCTTTTTTGCCTAGGCAAAACACTAGTTTACTCGTTAAAGATCATGAAGAGTTAAGTCCAGAGTTCATATCACAATCTTATCCCATGACACTCCCTCCCCCTTTCACTTGATGAAAATATGCTCATGTGAAGTGAATTCTGAAACTGAATCCGCTGAACATGCTCAGCATTTGGTACCAGATTTGTACTGTGACATTCAAACTTCTGCCATGGCTATTGCAATGTAAATAGGAAATTCTAAATGTGATTTGAATTGCCCTTTGGGGAGTTTTACAATGAGAGACGGTACATTTCCAAGGTAGCCCATAGTTAATATGGAGCAAGTCACAGTGGTCGGGTTGGAGACTGTTCTGCTTCGGAGCACAAGTTGACAGGAAACTCTGCACGCCTTCAACCGGACCGAGGGAATTCGGCGGTTGACATAGCCATGTATAGTTTTGAAATATTTTCTCTTGTTAGAAATGTTTTAAATTAGCCCATGAAAATAAGCACCTTTATTATTCACATACAGTGATTCAGTTTGGAGGTGACAGCTGTCTACATAGATCGTAGTGTAGAGATTGGCATAAGCAACGACTGTTTTTTAATTAGCAACAAGCTTCTGTAATTATTAGAGGTCAGCATTTCCTGTAATTGAATCATGTATGCTAGCAAATATACTCTCACAGCAAGCTGGCGTGCTCAGACCTTTCCCATGAAATACAACTATGTAGGTACCATCGTGTTGCACACAGAAAATGCATGGTAAGTTCGAATTGTACAAAGATATTTCCAAGATTCTGAAAGAACTACATTCAATGGCATTGAATTTTATATATGTTGTGATATTAAATGATATTAAATTCTAGTTCTTTCTACCTATAAATAAATTTAGACGTTGAGACTTTTAAGAAAAGTGCATTGCTGAAGTTCTCCACAAGAGGGCCATAGCTCCCTCATTCTTTTAAATTTGGATTCAAGCTCAGAAAAAAAAAGTAAATGCTATTATTTTCTCCTCAAACTTGTTGTTTCATATATCTTATATATATCATAAATATGTGATAATAAGAATAATTTGAAAAAATGATGGATGCATAAGTGTGTACAGTGAAAGATTCCCTGCTGGTTTCCCCCTCCCCCCTCAAACATAACCACCTTTAAAAGTGTGCTGCGGTTCTTTCCACATTTAAGCTTATCATCTATTT
Organism: Gorilla gorilla gorilla; assembly: GCF_029281585.2. Classification (NCBI taxonomy): domain Eukaryota; kingdom Metazoa; phylum Chordata; class Mammalia; order Primates; family Hominidae; genus Gorilla; species Gorilla gorilla. Next base: position 179,958,759 of record NC_086017.1, read on the forward strand.
TTTATTTTACACAATGTGATTGCACTAAAGATTTATTTTATGTTTTGCTTCTTTGTTTATTCACTAAACCATACATTTAGGCATCTTTCTATAATCAGTCTACACAGACCTGCCTTTTCTTGTATATGGTTTCAGAGTATTATTTTGTATGTCTCTAAAATGCATTAATAAATCCCCTACAGATAAATATTTAGATTGTTTTTAGTCTTTTGCTATTAAAAACAATGCTGCAGTTAAAAATCTTGCATTTATTTCTTTGCACAGTTATATTTTCTCTGCATGTTAAATTCCCTAGCTGCATAATTATAAAGCTTGTTTACTTAAAACTGTGTCTATCCCCCTCAGAAAAGATGGTTTCACTGAATTACACTCACACCATATAGGTGTGAGAAGTACTTTTAGCTCTGACTCTGACAAATACTGTGTACATCAAACCTTGTAATCTTTGCCAGTCTATGAAAGGAAAAAAATAATATCTTGGCAGTAGTTAAAAAAAATTCTAGGTCTGTGATAACTTACTCCAATTAATTATTTAACTATCCCAATTAATTTTTTTTTACTTTCAAAACTGTGTTTCACAAATTTTATTAAAGATGGAAGCAGAGTGACCAGAAAAGACATCACTGGGCAAACTGACCTGGCTTCCATAAACTAGTGAGAGTAAAACCAGTGCTATATCTAAGTAAGTGCTTAGTAGTTGCTACAATAATTTTATATCATTTGAAAATTTTTGTTTATTATAAAAACTGTATAAAATACGGTGGTCAGACATTAGTATTCCTATCATACAAATTAGACTGAATATTTGGACAATGTTCTTTTTACTTCTTCGTTATTATGATCATCAATTTAAAGAACTTCAATAAAGAAACTTGAAGTTTCTTATCTAAATTTTACTTAACCTTCCAAGCCTGTTTTTTCCTTTCTCCTTAGAGAATGTCTATCACAATTTGCCCATTCTTTTCTTTTCATTCTAAGCTACAACACCCACCCTTTCCTCTCAGTTTTTAGCAAAGAACAAAATGCCCAGAATTGAAACGTCAAGTATTTTTTTCCTAACAAAATATTTTTATTACTAGATTAAATATACACCCAAAGTAGCAAATTGAAAATAATTACAACAGAAGCTGGCTAGTTTACTGAACCAGCTTTGTTCACTTTCCTTTGAGGAAAAACTGGTTATTTCAGTGATAGCCATATATATTATACATGACCTAAAACTAACTATCCCATCAAGTGACAAGCCCATTTTGGAAAAGCGCAAAGCAGGCAAGGCATATCTACTGCCATTGCAACCATCCCCATATTTTTCCCATCTGAGTGCTTCTTTCCTCCTTTCCCCTGCCACCTAACTATGTTTAGTTTTGTCCCAGCAATCTCTACAGGGAGTGAAATATTCTGATTTTTCATATTAGTTGAATATATCTACTGAGGTGTGGAGGGTGCCTCAAAGGAGAGCTTCTCTTAAGGGAATACTTTAAGGAGTGGTGAGCAGGAGATGTGTTTTCAAGCACTGAATATTTCATAAGTGGTTTCTGTGCCTGCTTGCATGGACCATCTCTGGCTCTATGTAAATGCAAAATTCCAGATGTAGAAAAATAAGATAGTAAAGAAGTATTAGAGGTACTAGAGTAACACTGTCTTTTTGTTTGTTTGTTTGTGTTTATGTTATGGTTTGTGTTTTCTCTGGGTGTTTTGTTTGATTGTTTTTGTTTTATTTTGTTTTTGTCACTTATACTTCAAGCTTTAGAATAGTATGTTCTAAATCCACATTCCAGCTTTTGTGGATATGTGGATTTTGTTAGACTTTGGCTGGTGCTGAGGACACAGCCCCTCCTTCCTGTCTCCTCACCCAACCAGATAAGAATCAGTGTAACTTACATGCCTCAATCGTTTCTTATTTTGAGATCTCTGAATTTTTAGGTTGTCCTATTTCCATTTTTAGTTATTAACTAAATTATTTGAGAAAAAGGAGATGAAATGAAGTGGGATTGTTATTATTAGCCGTCAATTTGTGAACTTCAAAATATGGCATTGCTACAAAAGAAAAATACATATGAATCAGGAAAAATGAGTTAGTTATATAGATGGATATGGTTTTTGTTTGTGAGAAATGAGTTATGTATATGGGATGAATTCCTGAGTGTGAATGTTGTTATAAAAATAATAATTTAATAAAAATGCATTTATACAAATCAGAAAGGAGACTTGTATAGATAAACCAGAATTTATTTCATCCTTGTGCTGTAGTTTTTGTGTTGAAAAATGTGATTTTGGATTAAAAGCTCCAGCTGTGCAGTAATGTCTTATCAGTTGTGTAGCAATGTCTTATCAGTTGTATAAAATAACCTTTGGACTGAATATTTCTTAATTGTTCTATATTCTCCATAACATATACTGTGCATAAAATTCTCCATGCTTCATGTTAGAGATGTAATGAATAACTTGACAGAGGGTCAAATACTTTTAAACACGATTGACGAAACTATTTTTAAAAATTAAAGGTTTCCAAGTGGTTGAAAAGTATACGCCCAGAAGCCTAGAAACAGAGTTGGTTCATTTGCCAGATACTAAAAAAGTACACAGAAACAGGTTCTATATTAAAGGAAAAAGAGAGAAAGAAGCTGATTTGTTATTTTCCATTTTCAACTTGTTCAGGTGGATTTTTGTGGCTGGAATTGTCATCAAGTGTGTGACTGTCGCTCTATCTGAGGGGGTCCTCAATGCCTCCCTGACTGGGCTGGAGTCAAAGACAGCAATAGAATAGACAGAGCAGTTCCACCCGATGAACATGGGGGTGTCACACTTGTAGGTTTCAACTCCCCCCATATTATCCAATAAATTCCTGCAGTTAAAAATGAATAAAATTCTGGTTAATGAACATACATTCAAATAAGAAGTTTCTTACATCCTATTCTAGTGTCAACTTTCAAAATATCTTCTTTAAAAACATCTTTACATTGATATTTTGGGAAAGAAGCTGTATAGTTCCAATCTTTTAAATGACAGCCTCTACCTCATACCATGGAGTAGCTAATCAGTTCAATAATTCAAAAGAAAAAAATCAGACCAGTTAGGGTGGGCAAAATAATCAGATGAAACATTGAAATTTTTATGTTTCAACCAGCGCTTTTGACAGCAGGTTGATAAGGTCACATAAGAGGTACATGAATGTATTGGCATCCTTAGTTGTGTTTGTATCCTGCTAGTATCCTTAGGTGCATGTGCATGCTGTTAGCATCCTCAGGTGTGCTTGAATGCCACGTTCTATTAAGTTGCATTCTCCAGAGGCACAAAGAAATGCCGATGTGCTTCTAAATAACTAGCTTGTACAAATGTTTAAACACTTTAAATTTCACAAGAGCTTACACTTTGGCAAGCTATTAAAAGGAGAAATATCTGTAGTGTTTCTGGGACATATCATCTTCAGTTGGAAACATTGGATTACAAAGTATTTTGGGAAGAACTTTCTGAAGGGCTTATTTGCTGTTTGTGTAGAAAAATATTTTTCTAGCATAATTTTCAATAATGTTTTACAAAACCGTTACTTTTATAGAGACACCAAGAGTAATAATATTGAATCGTCATGCACACAGACTCATAACAGAGTCCTACCCTCTCCCAGGTCTGAAGCAGAAGAGTAAATAACAAATACGACCTTCTAAAATATTGGAATCAGTGTTATCTTTTATCGATCTTAAACTTTTTCAACATTTAATTTTGATTTAGTTTGGTTTTAAAAACTTTATTTTATTCCAAGGCTGGAAGCTTTATGGTTTCATAATGTGATTTCTAAAGAATTTGGAGCGGGAGTGAATGTCTGGGAGCACCTCCAATCTGAATGCTATGATCAAATAGATGCCTATGGAAATAAAGATTCTACTGCAGCATCATGAACTGCACACATTTTGGACAGAGGCTTAAAAACACTTGATTATCATGCCTGTAATCCCAGCACTTTGGAAGACCAAGGCAGGCAGATCGTCTGAGGTCAGGAGTTTGAGACCAGCCTGACCAACATGGAGAAACCTTGTCTCTACTAAAAATACAAAATTAGCTGAGCATGGTGGCACATGCCTGTAATCCCAGCTACTTGGGAGGCTGAGGCAGGAGAATTGCTTGAACCCGAGAGGCGGAGGTTGCTGTGAGCTGAGATGGCGCCATTGCCCTCCAGCCTGGGCAACAAGAGCAAAACTCTGTCTCAAATAATAATAATAATAATAATAATAATAAAATAATAAGATAAAAATAAATTTGGAGGCTGAGGCGGGTGGATCACGAGATCAGGAGTTCGAGACCAGCCTGGGCAACATGGCGAAAACCCGTCTCTACTAAAAATACAAAAATTACCCAGGCATGGTGGCAGGTGCCTGTAATCCCCGCTACTCGGGAGGCTGAGGAAGGAGAACTGCTTGAACCTAGGAGGCGGAGGTTGCAGTGAGCCCAGATCGTGCCATTGTACTCCAGCCTGGGCAACAAGAGCAAGACTCCATCTCAAAAAAAATAATAATAATAAAAATAAAACTGGATTCATTACAAGAGGAATACAGGGACTTCTATGGAAAGCAAGTGGTCTTACAAATTCAAGACAAAGCCTACAGCCTTGAGCATTATATACTCACATATACTTCATTTGAGTATATAATGAAGTGAATGCAATAAATATGAACAATTTAATAAACTTTTGCTCATATATTGGAAAAGTTAAAAGAAACCTCAAAACTGAATTTTATAAGCATTTCAAAAAATCATAAATGCATTTTAGTTTCTACCTCTAGTTTCTAGCTAAAACTCAGTGGAAAAAGTAGAGTTGGTATCTTACACCAAAAGCAATAATGACCTGTTATTATTGAAACTTCCAAGTCTTTCTTTTCCTCAGTTGTGGATCCACACTGCCTCAATTCAGTTCAACCAACATTTAAGGAAATTGCAGTCTAACTCATGACATGATGAAATTTAACGTAATTATAAAATTTTTATTTGAAGATCATGTTTGGCCCGGCCTTAGCTCCTGCCTAACCAATTTCACTACACCGCTTACCAAATTTCACTTACCAAAATTGCTTGTCTTTTCCAGACCAAATTCTTTCCCCTTGTCTCCCTGTTAGCGACCTTTTTGCTCCCACCCCTCTTATCTTGATCTAAATCTTGCAAGTAAACCCACTACAAAATATAAATAACTGATTTCATTTGGTTGCAGCAAGGAAGTTGAGACAATATTACTTACATTTCTGGATAGTTTCCCTTTTGTTGTTTCACTCATAATCAGAAAAACTTTATTCCCAAGAACTATGCAGTTAGCAAGCTCTCAGAATGACCCTATTTATTCATCAAACTATTTGAACCTATGGCAAAGTTTGTTCCTTCATATTTTATTAAACTCAATTAAGTAATGGGGTCTTTTGTCATCAGTTTCAACTTCATCTTCCAAGGAAAACCCACTGCACTTTGCAGTTTGTAAGATGCCAACCATTCATTGTTTTGTGGTGTTGAAGGTAATTTGATTTATGTCTTGCTCCAGTTAAGATGCCCAGGTCTTTAAGCATTTTTGACTCAGAGTTAGAGACTAAGGTCAAGTTAACAATGGTAATCTGTCTCTCTGTTTGCAAACAATGAATCATCATTTGGGTTTTAAGATTGTATGGTAAGCTTTGACTTGGCAGCTTGGTTCAAAGGTTGTCAGCAAAATGTATAACAGTGGCCTGTTTCTGGAACCTCTGATCATAGACAGCAAGGATTTTCTAACAAGGCCACCAATATAGTTGTGAATAATTGGTAAGAAGGGGGTGTGGTTAAAGAAACATTAGTCCCATGCCCAAGTTACACTGGATTGATTTGATCCAGACTTAATAATATTAAAAGCTTCTCTAGTCATTCCCGGGACACAAACGATAATGCTTTCAAATTATTAAGAAAGAATATGACTTATTCAGGACAATATGTAAAAAAAGACTGATAAAATGAAGTACATAGTTCATTTCAATCTCTTACTTTAGACCAAGTAAACTGCCACTAGGAAGGGAGAGAGCTTCATTGAGAGTTATAGTATTTTATTACTAATTGAATTGGAGTTTATTTTGAAGAGTTGGCAGTTAAAGTAGCTGAAGTTGAGATGAACAATTCATAAAAGTTAGGGGCCAATTTCCTCAAGCATCATGTTCTTATTCGTAAGGAATTCAGACAAAGAAGTGACTGAAATAAAGAAAACCCTGAGATCTGGTCAACTTTGAGCTTTTCCCACATAACCTTAGTACATATGGCATATTAATTATTGAATTAATATTTGCAAATTGAGTGAATGAATCTTTATAAAATACTTAGGTGTGAATCTTTGTATCTTTCTTTAAAATACCAGTGTCAAGAAAAGGGCATATGTTTTCACAAGCCGTGACCTGAAAGCATGATTCTATGATTTGAACTGACAAGAATCTACTTACTCTCCTATGGTTATTTGATCATATTGCATCATGCAAAGTAACATTAACTGGTACTTTTATAGTTCTATTTTTTTCCATTTATTTATCCATAGTGATAAAGAGGGGATAATACTCAAATGGCCAAACAGAACCTGCGCAGGTCAGAATTTGAGCTGGTCACTGATAAAGAAATTTCATTAGTATATTGGATTATCATTTGTTGACTTTCACTTGACCTTCATGATGATATAAAGAAATCTTTTTATTAAAGATTTATTTTATATGGATACTCAAAATTAACATTCCAGGACCATAGCAAAAAAGCAAGTGCCTCTCTCTGGTAGCAACTCTGAAAAGAGGAGATAGTTACTATTAATTATGCTGCTTTTACCTCCCATATTCTGTAAGTATTCTAAATGTATTCTTGCATATACATTTAAGGGAGTATTAAGATTCTTGAGCTGAATCACAAACACTCAGGTATTTTGGATTCAAGGGCTTCTTTCCTACTAAGTAAGCACCTCCTCTTCCTGGCCCCTTCTTGTCTAATTAACATATTGCTCATTACCTAGTCTGTTTGGGTTCTAAATGGGTATTGCTAACACTTTCATTACATTTCAAAGGAGAATTCTTGCTTCAAGTATGACTGCTGCAATCTACTAACTCAGGGCATTGAACATGGGTGTTCCTTTTTTGTGTACAACTCCTGTCCTTTAAATTCCACATATCTTGAAGAAAGTCGTTCCTGGTGACATAGCATTTCAAACTTAATGCCTAATTGTTTCATAGAAAAGAAAATTATAGGATCTAATCTAACTTGTTAGTTACTATGGTTTTACATATAGCAGGACCAACTTGTTATATACGCATACGGAGTAGATTGTACCAGATTTCTGTTATTAGTGATGCTTTACTGATCATTTTTGTTTCAAAAATATTTTAATTTTAAAACTAAATGGAGCCATGGAAATTACAGAAGGCAATATGGTCCTCAGAGATGAGGTAACATTTTTAGGGTAACACGGGCAAGAATCAATAACTCTCAGCCATCTTTCTAGACCTCTTCTCACTGAACTATACTGATTCTTTGAAATGAAGTAAGGACATGGGTCATAGATCCTTCTGCAAGTGCCCATAAATCAATATGGTATGTTCATAGTCTCCTGTTAGTGTACTTGTAGTAATTTCTGGGACACAGTATCTTATCATGAGTAAGAATGCTGACTCTGATTGTATAAACTTTGGACCAATGACTTCACATTTGTTTCCTTACTTTCCTCTGTAAAATGAAAATAATAATAGTTGTTCCCTCAAGCGGTTGTTTTGGTCATCAAATGAGATAATACAGGCAGAGAGTTTAGAACAATGCCTGACACATAGTAGATACTCAGAAAATGTCAACTATTTTCATTGTGATCCTTTCCTCTAGTCTCCATGGCATTCATTTGTTAAACTGATATCTGGTCATTTTTACCTTCTATTTCTGCAAAGTTCTGTTTTACCCCTTCCTCCCTTGAGTTCATGCATTCTGAAAATTTGCTGAAGGTTAGTATCCTCACCACAGGTATTTTGACCATGCTACTTATTTTTGCCTTTTAGCAACTGGACAAAATACAAGAAAAAATGGAAAACATGCATGAATAAATTAACCCTTGGTTTTACTGGATGGGTATATATCTTCCAGGAGTATTCATATAATCTATTAGCATTATATTAAAATTTTAATATTTCAGAATTTAGATTCATTGTTCAGTTTTTGTCTGGAGCACTGATAGGGGAAATTATTGCTAGGTATTTATGGGCACTATCCACACATTTGGAGGATGGCAACCACCAAATTTCACAAATGAGACAGCAGCTGTCATCAGTGCCCTTGGGGATGCCATGCTAACAATAGTAAATAAGGTTCCCATTGCAAAAAGGAACATTATCACTTTGAATTCAGCACTGAAACACTATGAACATTTCCTTAGAGATTGTTCCCTAGATGAGCATATACTCAGAAAACAAGCCTAAAAGGAATGAACCAGGTAGAGCTTATTTTCAGGACCTGTCCTAGAGCCATGGCCTTAGGACCATCCCTCTTTTCTGATACACATGCTCATGTTGCTTCCCAACCTTCAGCCCCCAGAACATACACAATCTGTATCTCTTACAATGCCTCTGCTCTGTCTTGTGCCTTCCCTATCCAGTGCTCCTACTTAAAAGGCAAGCTGAAAAAGCCTGTTTTTATAAACATAAGGAAGTCAACATGTTGATTCAGATGTGACTATTTGCTGTAGCCTTCTAAAGTCAATGTCTTAATATTTTTAATCTATTCATAACTAGAATGTGAGAATCTTAGGCCGTTTTAGAAGAGCAAGGTCATATGGCAAGAATAAACAATGACAACAAACAATGGAATAAATATTTAGGAACAGATAGAGCCTCTCCTCTGGTTTCTTACACAATCTGTCATCAGTACTTTCCGTAACACCTCAAAAAGATCTTTTGGCATAGCTTCTGTCCCCATTCTTTTCAAGATCTCTGGTTCTGCTCCATGTTGTCTCTTGCTGGAATGCTGGCAATGGCCCCAATTGGGCTATCATCCTCCAATCCAATATGCACATTGTCATCAGTCTGATCATGACATTCCTATGGCTACCTACACACCTAAGATTAAGCCTTCAGCAAGGTGTTAAAAACCCATCACTTTTAAGGAACCACACAACTCTCCAACATCAAACGTGTCCCTAAATCCTGTCCTCTAGCCATGAAGCAAATGTAATTATCACTTTGAATAAAACACTTTAGTTATTTACACTGTTTCTTCTGACTGGTGAATTTCTATTCACTCTTCTAGCCCCAATTCTAATGCTACCATGTAAGGACACCCTGATTCCCTCCTGATGGTGTTGACTATTATTTAGGATGCTTTCATCCTTTTTACAAGTCTCTGTTAGTAGCACTTGTCAGATTGTTCTGTGTTAATTTTTCACGTATCTTCCTGAATCAGTCTATTGACACAGAGTCTCTCTCTCTTGCTGGGGGCTGGAGTGCAATGGCACGATCTCAGCTCACTGCAACCTCCACCTCCCAGGTTCCAGCGATTCCCCTGCCTCAGCGCCCCCGAGTAGCTGGGATTACAGGTGCCCATGACCATGCCCAGCTAATCTTTGTATTTTTAGTAGAGACAGGGTTTCGCCATGTTGGCCAGACTGATCTCGAACTCCTTATCTCAGGTGATCCACCATCTCAGCCTCCCAAAGTGCTGGGATTACAGATGTGAGCCACCACGCCCAGCCACAAACACTAATTTTATTCAATTTTATGTCATCAGCGCCAAGCACAGGACCGTGATCCATAGTAAATATTGAATAATTGCTTAATAAGCAAATGAACATGTAAACACACCATACAGGGAGCCAGTGTTCTGTCTTTTTATAGAGCAAGCTTTTTACGCAATTATGTATATTGTACTAGAGAAGTTTGCCTGCTTGCCTGCCTGCCTCCCTTCTTTTCTTTCTTTCTTCTTTCCTTTCTCTATCCTCCAAGCATTGATTGAGTGCCTTCAGTATTTTAGGTTCTATGTAAGGTGTCAGATGCATTGAGAAAACTAAAACGTTGCCTCCCTCCTAGAAGTGTTCTCAATTTTAATGTGAAGGAAAACAGTAAAGTAATAATAAACTTTGGGTACCAATAGTTTCACAGGAACCCCCTCCATGGTTGTAATTGAACTGTTGAGTTGTCCTCTGCTCTCTAAAGGTCAACTTTTGAGATGAGCTTTGAGAGCAAATGGAGACCTCCTTATAGTGCCTTGATACATTAGCATGTGCAAAAACCATTGATAGAACCAATGTCTCAGTTGTTTCTGGAGAATAGTATCTGATGTTGAGGATAAAGAGTGCATTGTCCTGAAGGTCTACATGCCTGGGTTCTAGTTCTAGCTTTGCACTAATTAGCTATGCCCTTGATCCAGTGATTTAATCTATTGCATATCTTATATCTGTAGATTGAGGGTGCTGGTCTAGACTCCAGATCAATGAATCTCAACTAACAGTTAAATTATAGGATTCAAAAACATGTATACATTAAATTTATATTTGACATAAATATACATTTATATTTATAGCTAATAAAAATTATCTATTGGACATTATTTATTGGATGACTAATTAGGAAACATAATTTTATATGTATGTGTGTGTATATATATATAAAACTGTTTCCTAATTAGCCATCTAGTATATATAGTGTATGTGTATATATATATATACACACACACACACACAGTGTGTATGTATCTATAGTGTATAGTATATAGTGTGTATATATGTAGGTATGTGTATATAGTGGATAGTGTATGTGTGTGTGTATATATATATACACACACACACAGAGACATGTATATATGTACAATTTCCACCAAAGAGTCACTAAATTAGAATCACCCAGGGGAGGCCAGGCCATGCATTTTTAGCAAAAAGCTTGCCAGTGATTCTGAGAGACACTGGCCTGAGCTAAATCTATTCTCCATGATATCATGATATGTGAGGTCTCTGGGCCTCTACTTCTGTCTGTCTGGCAGGCCCCCACCCTCATGGAGCGGTGGAGACTCTCAGCCCACTCCAGTCTTTCTCCTTTAATAGGCTGTGAGAACTAGGAACATTGTTTCAAGAAACAATCAGATCAGTAGCTGACATCATAGGTCTTCCTGAAAGAGAGGAAAGAGATGCAGAGCAGAGATAAGACCAAAAAAGTCCCCAAACGCACATGGGCTGCTGGTAAGCACAGCTAGCACTGAGGCTATCTGCAGCTTCTTGAACTTTAAGAGGGACCCAGTCATTCTGGTGTCCTGACTCCCATGTATTTATTCTCTGACTGAGGCATAAAGATCCGGGTGAGCTAATGCATCAACCGATGAAAAATGAACAATTAAAACAATGAAGTTGTCGGTTCTTTTACCAGATTGCAAATAAATAACCTGCCTGTCAGACTGGCTGCTCTGCTGGACCATTAGTTTAATACAAAGACATTCTGAGGAACGGGTGCATGACAGCTGATCTATCACCCCAGTGGTTCCAGGCCTTTGATAAAGACCTGAGCAAAAAATGCTGTCATAAACCACAAAAGGTCAATCCCAATTTGTGGAAAGCAAAGTATTAAATGAAATTTGAATACACCCCTCTGCCCATCATGAAAGCCATAGGCTTTTTTTTTTTTTTTTTTTTTTAACCGGCAGGGTGTTGGATAGTTCTTTTAACAAACCGAAACACTTTTCTTTCTGCATATGCTTATTTAGCTTGTTAGAGACATTGTGCTGGTATATATGGCCATGGAGTTTGTAATTGCCACAGTAGAGGGAATGTGATCTTAGACTCCACAATGTATCTTCTTGCCAGGCTGAACAGGGTCTTACTACAAGGTGGTAGTAAGACATTCCATGCCATGGCAAATACTAAAACAGTCCTAATTTAACAAAAAGTCAATTCATTGCACTTTCTTATATGTGCTATGTCTATATGCCATCGCATAAAATATTTGCCAGCTAGAAATATTGTTCATTGGCAATATTAGATAAAGCCATATATAAAATAATTCAATAAGGATGTATTATTTAAATTCTCTAGTTAATATCTCATTTGTCTTTAAATTTGATGGAAAAGTAATCACCTTTCAGAAGTCACCTTGAAGAAAATAATTATTATTTCTCAGAAGCATAAAGTACAATTATAAAATTTACCCTACAGTTTACAACTAGGCAAGGTGCAATATTTATGAAGATTAACTAATTTCTTTCTCTAGTTGACTTTGTCTCAACTTGAATCTTAGCAAAGCTGATCCTCAATTTTTAATGAAAATCAGTGAAATTACTGAGAAGTCAACAAATCAAAACAATAAATTTTCCCCTTCCAATTTTTTGGGGTATTTACCTATATTTAGGTTATATCTTCATAGTCAAAATATTTATGTTCTACCTAAGTCAAAACAGTCACTATCTATTTATTCTTATTTTTTAGTACATTAACTGATTAATTCAGAGTAAAATGTACCTTTAATATGGAGAAATACCTTAAATCTATACAGATGCTATCAGTAGAGGTTTTGTGGTCATTTAGTTGCCCAGAATGATTTTAACTAGGAAGAAGTATCAGCTACATTACTTCGAACTGGTTTGACCAGTTCTTCCTGTGGCCTGGATGGCTAATTAGTAAACGAGATGAATAAGAAATTAATGTAAAGCTTTTCAGGCTGATTTTCCTACCCAGCAAGTTAAACCACAACTTTGCCTGTTATCTGCCTTTGTGATCTCTTCAAGGTTATATAATACTGTACCTCTCACTTCCTAAGAAGAAGCCCTGAGAGACTGGAAAAAGCTCAGAGCTCATTTCTGAGAGTAACCTGGTTCTGTTCCTGGTTTTGTCACTTATTGGCCAAGTCATTCATGCAAGTGATTTAGTGTTTGCTTATCATATTATATGCACAATAGCAACTGCTTAAAGAAAACTTCATGCAAAAGGCACATGCTGTTATCTAGATAGTGGGGTGCCCTTAAAGTCTTTTCTTAAAAAAAACAGGGCAGTAATGTTATATAGACCACTAAAGGAAGCAAGTAGTTTCTGGTCTACAGACTTCTACTGTGATCTACAGTTAGTCCTTCATTTCTCTAAGTTTTACCTTGGGAAGTTTTCCTTTTTAATTCACAGGTCTTCTTTCTGAGTTTCCTTTTACATGTCTCTGGAAGTCTCAAGCTGCTTTCAAAATGTTTATTGGCTCCTGACCTTATCCCAAGAATCTTAAGTCCTTTTCAACGTGACATTGTATTAAAACTTTTCTTTTGCATTATTTTCAAAATAATTGGTCATAATTTGTCCATGCATTTTTATGTCACATAGTTTTTAAAAATATCATATTTGTATTCATGTCTATAAAGAGTTGTACATCAGGCTATTGTTAAGAACACTACCCACATGATAACATGGTCTGTAAGAGATGAGTCAGAAGCTACTTAAAATAGTTGAGAATACAGAGGTCATGGCAGGCTGAATAATGGCCCCTCAAGATGCCCATGTCCTAATTCCTGGAATATGAATACATTACCTTACACAGCAAAAGGGACTTTGCAGATGTGATCAAGTTAAGCATCGTGAAATGGGGAGATTTTCCTAGATTATTTGAGTAGGCCCAATGTGATTATGAAAGTTTTTATAAGGAGATCAGAGAAGAGAGAAGCTAAGCTGCTGGCTTCGAAGATGGAGAAAGATGTCACAAGCTAAGGAATGTAGGTGGCTTCTAGACACTGGAAAAAGCAAGAAAATCGATTCTCCCCTCAAGCCTCCAGAAGGAACATAGTCCTCCCCAATAACCTGATTTACATTTCTGACCTTCAGCATCATGAGATAATACATTTATATTGTTTAAAGACACTAAATTGTAAATGCATATTAGTGGTAATTTGCTGCAGCAGCCATAGGACACTGACACAGAAATGTTTATAAGAAATCACCACTAAAGAAATTATTCATGCAACCAAACACCATCTGTTCCCCAAAAACCTATTGAAATAAAAAACAAAACAATAAAAAAACAATATTGCCACTACACATGGGAATTTCTGCAGGTGGATATCTGATAATATGCTAAAATATTATCATAATTATAATTCATTCTGCTTTTTGATAGAACATCACTATACTTGGTGTATATTCTATAGAGTTTTGGTTAATCTGAACCTGCTGAAAAAATGTCATCATTTGATTAATAAATTTTCTCTAATTTTGAGAAAATAAAATTAATTTAAGAAGACCCAAAAAAATGTTTATAACAATCTAACATGCATATACCTTTGCCAATGTATCCTTAAGAATCATATCAGTAACTCATATGTACCCAGTGTTTTCCCTGTGGAATTGTTTTCTCCTCCCTACTCTTTCTTCCTCTTCTTTCCCTTATCTCTATGTATACTTTTTTTTTTTTTTTTTTCTTTTTTGAGACGGAGTCTCGCTCTGTCACCCAGTCTGGAGTGCAGTGGTGCGATCTCGGCTCACTGCAAGCTCCACCTCCCAGGTTCATGCCATTCTCCTGCTTCAGCTTCCAGAGTAGCTGGGACTACAGGCGCCCGCCACCACGCTTGGCTAATTTTTTGTATTTTTAGTAGAGACAGGGTCTCACCGTGTTAGCCAGGATGGTCTCGATCTCCTGACCTCGTGATCCCCCCGCCTCAGCCCCCCAAAGTGCTGGGATTACAGGTGTGAGCCGCCGCGCCCGGCCCGTCTCTATGTGTACTTTTACACTCTATCTAGTGATTTGGATGTCAGTGAAGTAGTGATCTCCTCAGAGAGAATATCTGGAACTAAACACCTCCATCCCACACCTGCCAGTCTAAATTGGGGTCCCTGATACTATTTTCCTCACAGCAGCCTGCACCTTTGTCACTTGTTTAAATTAGCTATTAATTTGAATGATTATTTAATCGTGTTTCTTTTCACTATTACAAGTTTCAAGGTACAAGAATCATGCCTGGTTTTGCTCACTGTTGTGAACCTGGCACACAGTAGGTATTCAGAGAATATTTCTTGGCTGAATGAAAAGATTCAAAATTCTCCATGTCTTGTAAGATTGACTGAAACTGTGTACTACAATGCAGTCCATCTAGAAGCATGAGACAATAAACTAACAAGAGTGATTGTTTTTGTTACTTACCATCTCTTGCAGAGAACATGAAGCTATCAGGCTTTGATCTCCTCTGAAGTCTCAAAGTCATTAGTATTTAGTTGGGTAATAATTGATGGACAATTTTCATGATGACTATCTAATATAAGAAATACTGTATTCTCAAAAATTATTTTTGGGTAACATTCAGAATGTTTTTTCTTGCTTTTATGTCTTTATTTTCATTTTCATTTTATTGCTTTGCAAAACAAATTGTAAATTCCTTCAGTAAGGTTTGAAAATCCACTTGAGAACTGACTGTAAGAACACTAAGAGGTCAAATTGCTCAGGAGTAAATTATTCCTATATTCTACAACTTTGATTCCTCTATATTTCAACTCAAAGCTAAAGATGTGCCTGGGCTCCTTTTGGTATGGAGAAGTGATTAACATGTGTGACTAGTTTCATAAAGCCCCAGACATTGGGAATTAATGAGAATATGGATAAATTTTATTTACATGTGTTTCTGAAACTTTACATCAAATAATTTCAATGTTCGTTTTTAAGAAATAATTTTCTCTGAATAGCAGATACATGTAAAGATGGTCTTCAAATGTTAAACAATTTTTCTCAATAATTTTGCTGATGTTTTCTATGTTGCTTGTCCATATACAGCACCTTTGTTGAACAGTTGATTCTGATTTTTAATTATAAAGGTTTTCATGGAAAGGAAATAAATTTTGCTGAGGCACTATGAAATTCCTATACGTTACTATTTCAACTGTGTTACTCCTCATAAAAATCTGTAAGATAGATTCTATTAATCTCACTTTATAGAATAGAAAACTGAGGGTCTTAGAGCTCAAATAACTTTAATACCAGAGATCAGGTCAATGGCAGTGTTGGGCCTGCCTAACCCAAAGTTCCTGTAATTTCCTTTGGACCACACTATCTTTACTGGATACTTTCATACCAGCACAATTTACATGACAGCCCTCTCTCTCTCAAAGCACACCAGCCCAAACGTCCCTTCCTTCAAAGCCCCATGCCACTGGGCTCCATACCTCAAGTTGGGGAATGGCTAAATAGATTGGAATACTAGCATTTATTACACAAACCCTATTGTGTTCAGCACAGCCACTTTCACTTTTCAGTATAATTAGTCTCCTCAGAGCTCAGTGTTTGTGGGCATATTTGCTATGGGAAGATCAAGTTTTATGCTCATGTATCCTGTGGCAAAAACAGATCTTCCCAATGATGGGATGAATTTGTGATAACTTCAGCTCTTGGTTTCTAAAGGTTTCAGAAGCCTCTAATGAAACATATTTCGATTTTTTAAATTATTCTTTACTGGCCTTTCATGTTAGAAACCTCCCATGAGGTAGTTCCTTTCATCAAGTCACAGTGGAATGTCATGTGTTTAATGACAATGAGACAGAGGAAGTAAGAACATCACGTGCATCCACTCCCAGCTACCTTGGAAATAGCATGGTCAGTTCTCTTGTTAGCCACTTATCAACCAAACTTTCCAGAGAGTAAAGCCATGTGGTGTACTTTTTGGTGTATCTGGCAAGTTCAGGATGAATACTTTATTGATAAATATTTGAACAATTAGTGACTCTTAGATAAAAAGATGTCTAGATTAACAGCAGACTATAAAAATAACTGTTCAGATACTGAGTCAGAGTCCACCTAATGCTCTTATATTTGTGCATGTTCCAATCAAGTATTGGAGAAAAAAGAGAATTTTTTTTGCCTTAATCACCCTGTGTTTCATCTATCACTTTGTTTTTAATGCTAAGCAAGCAACCGATGGAGTTTCTACACCGCTGTTACTTTTACTTAAAGCTGTGAGATTAAATATCATTAAGGATAGTGGATGCTAAGAATACAAGAGACACCATAGGCATACAAGATCAGTAAACAAAAACATAGATGCAGTGAACAAAACAATAACGTTAATTCTTTCATGTACTCCTGATGCTAAGCGCCAAGGTAATAAGATGGTTGGTCTAATGATTATTATTCAATTTTAGGTCTGTGGGACCTAAATACCAACTTGGCTGATTTGTTTCACTGAATTTGTTTGAATTCTCATGAAGACACAACCATGAAACTCAAAATCTCTACTTAACTTCATTTTATTGCTGAAAAATACCCAGAAACCCTTTTTTTTTTTTGTCATGACATTATTTAAAAATTGGAGGGAAGCTTTCATTGCACAGTCTGTAAAAAGAAAACAGCAGAACCCAGCAGAGTGGCTGACAGGTGACACAAATACAATGCATGCTAATGTGCAAAGAGAAACAACCTTGCAAGTTTAAACTGGCTGCACTAGAAAAAAAAAAAACTTTATCCAGATATGTGGTCCCTCATGAATTATACTATTATTTTAGTTGATTTTACCTGACATTACCGTATGATTTTTTTCTGTGACAAGAAAATTGCAACCGGCCCTTGACAGTCGGTCACAAATTGACTGAACAAAACAAAATCAAACAGTGAAGTAATCCCCAAATAAATTTAATGAAACCTAAATCCCAAAGGGCAGCACACTTCTGTAGGCAATGGTCTTATTTAATAAATTTTTCTCTGCTTTCACTTTTAGAGCTATATTTACGCAGACAAATTTAATTCATTGGGCTTACATTTCCTCTTCCCCTTAGTTTGTCCACCAGGCACATATAGAAAGGACTGTAACCAGGTATGTCAGTGTTCAGCCAAGAATGAGGACTGTCACCCAGTCACAGGGAGATGCACCTGTCTGCCTGGCTACCATGGAAACCACTGTCTTCTCCATGTGTGTGTTCTGTGCTCAGCTGAAATTTATTGAGGAGGCACTGGTAGGGTGGGCCATCACTCAGAATACCAAAGGGCAAATGTTAATTCAAGCTTCTAATTCACAGCAAATTCTGTTAGAATTTATATTTGAATAATTGAAAACATATACTTTTTTTGTAACTCATTCTTCTATTTTGCCTTTTCTATTCAAAATATCCCCAAGTTCTTCACAAATATCCAACATGAAAAGAAAGAGATAAAAAAGAGAAAGAAAAAATGAGAAAACATAGACTTATTATTATAAATCAACATACAACAAACTACTATATATTTCAAGTAATTCACAAAGTAAGTTAATTCCAGGGTCTGCTTAGGAACAATTAAATTAAGCAAATTGTTATTCTGGAATGAAAATGATGACTAGCTTAAATGACCAAATGCCAGTTGGCTCCTTATTGTGTAATAAAAAAGAATAGTCCCTAGACCAAACACCTTACATTGATTTTTTTAAAGGATATTTTAACATTGAAATGGTTATAGAATAATGCACAAAAAAAGTCCCAAGGAGCATGTTAAAATGTTCAGCCAGCTACTTATTTTTTAAGCTTGTAATTATTTATAATGTACTTTTTATAGATTTAATTTTTCCCCCAACTTGGCAACTGCTGCTCTCTTTCCTCCCTAGTCATTCCTGTAGCAGATTCCTTTTACTTTCCTAATTCTACAAGGATATGAATAATTTGGGGATTTTTCTCCTCGAACCAAAAATATAGACACCTGGTCAAGCTATTGATTTTAGTTTTTTATAAGCTGTTGAATATATACTTTGAATATTACTTCCCTATTTTTTCCTAATGTTAAACATTACCAGCTAAAAACACAATTAAACATGTATGAAAATGGTTTCAATTACTGATTGCTTGGCATCTATAACCACTGAAGTTATTCAAACTTAAAATGAAGAACTAAAATATAAAATTAATCAATTTCTATTCGTTTTTGGTTATGGCAAATTTCAAGCATCCTTGTATTGGAAGAAAGAAAGTTATTTCCTACATTTGATTCAAATGTCTCAGAAAGAATTTCTTCTTTATATCAAGGATGTTTTGTCTTAATAAAATAATATCAAGTTACATGTAACTGGGTTGTACTTTTATTTCAGAAGGCAAGCTACCTTTAGTTGAAGGAGGTAGCTTTACCTCATAAAAAGTGAGGCTGGCTGAGTCAGGGAACTGCTCTCTGACTAGTCAAATTGGCTTATTTCCAGGCAACACGTGGTTGGATGTGGCTGCAAGGATTCCTTGGCAACATCCACTATAATTACAGGACTATGAAAAAAGATTCAAGAAAATATCCATAAAAGGTGTAGCTGGCTTAAAAACAAAACTTTCAGCAGCCAAGAACAACTGGGCTTTCATGTTCTCAAGTTCAGAATGGAGAATCAAAATTTTCTCTCAGCAGAGGTCAGACGAAGCAGATAAACTTACAGTAGAATCTCATCACTTTTCATAATTCAGAGGATAGATGGGTCAGTCCTAACTTGTGGATAGCATGTAGGAAAAACAACAATTCCTGTTAGATGTAAACTCATAGTGCTATGTATTTTATGACCAATAAGAGGTTTTAAAGTGACCACAGACCCTGGAAACCTTTTATTTCTCCAACCCGTATGCAATACGTGTTATTTACAGTCACTCTCTTTGAGGATATTTAAGGCATTAGAGTCCTCTATAACTATGGTCACTTCTTTTAACAGTATTCATAAGAACACCCCCACACTTGGTATAGAATGCTTTCAGAAGCATGGGCCACGCAGTAGTCACCAGTGCCAAGAGAAAGATATCAAGACATTCACAGAAGTTGAGTTTTAATGCTATTGCTCATAGCAATAAAAATTCAGACAGACCAAATGTCAGTATCTCCTTTTAAGAATAAAGCCAAACAGCATAACAATGGCTGGTGTATCTGAGCAACCTGATCAAATACTAAGAAAACAGACTCTGTGGAAAACAGATTCATGCTTTTCATTTCTTGAGAGCTACGTGTGTCAGGATGCAGTCATAGCCTTGTTTAAGTTTCTAATGATAGTACCAAAGGCCGTTCACATAATAATAGTATACAGTAGCAGAGGGGCTTGGTATTTAACCTTTAATATTTAAATAAATCAGAACTGTAAATTCCCATCCAAGCTTCTTCTTGGAATGAGAATTCGAGAGAAGGGGATGTGCAAGGGTGGGAAAAGATAGTCACCTTATAATGAAAAATAACTAAACACAACTTGCCAGAAATACAAAATTTCCAGGGAGAAATAATTGTAAAGGATAGAGGAAAGGCCAAGTAAAGATAAAAATGGATTTAGGAAATGAGGGAAGGGACGAGCCAAATAAAATCATTGTGTCCTGGGTGTGCGTTTTCTTGTTAAATTTAGCGAACATTTGAGCAAGTGCTGTGTGCGTGATTCCAGAATCCAAACTTCACATAGCACAGAATTGGATAGGAAAGTGAAATTGTCAATAAAATAATTTACTCTTGGAAAAAAAATGTCATTGGCACATCTATAAACACATATCATACTCTTGATACAAATTTAATGAGTTTTGGAACTAAGAGGTTAGCACAGATACTGTTTTTCAAACAGATGGCTCACTCATTAGTAGGTTAATTTCATCAAGTTCAGTTTCCCAATTTCAAAAGTATAATTAAGTTGAAGGCTAAAAATCAGATGATGTTCAAGTATATACACATATATATACACACACACACACATATATATACATATATATGAAGAAAGAACAACAAAGGGTGATTCTATCAAATATAAAACCATCATTAAGAAAGTTTGGAAAACAGGTTCATATCAGAGGAAAATTATGTTTTCTAAGTAACTGATTCACATGAAAATTATCTCAAAATCTAGACCTTCACCTATATCAGTTATTTAAATTCCTCAGTTACACAAGCTGTTTTTTCCTTTCAACTGAGATACTGATTCTTTGATACTTGTAATTATATCTACAGCATAACATTTCCCTCCATTACAACACAAGTTTCACTCTTTGTTGTGTTGCTCCTTTCCTTACTTGCATAGAAATTCATGTTATCTTTCCTTTCACAGTAATATCACTGCAGAGTTTTCTATACCAACCAACTCTTATTAATTTTACCTCCTTTTTTGAAAGCAACATGCCAGCAGTGCACATCAGACTTTAAAGTTTCAATTGCCATATTTTCAGCTTGTTTCATGCATTTTTCTCTAATCTCAAGCAACCAAATGTTCTTTTTCAGCATCACATTTATTTTACTATATTAGTAACTTAATAAAAACTGTAAATACTTACATTCTCAAAACTGACCCAAATGGATGTGAAAGAAGCAATTTATATCTTGGTGAATGGTAGAAGAGAAGGTGATGGAGACTTTTTTAAAAAATCACTAATTTTGTTTTTAGGTGCACTCACTGACTTTGTTTTTAGTACACTCAAATTGTTATAAGTGAGAGAGAAAAAGAACTACTTGGGAGGACTAAAAAAAATGCTGTGCACAAAAAAAAAGGGCAATTAGCTATGAAAACTGACATCCCTTGATGGGAGGAAATGACAGGAGAGAATATGAAGTAAACCCATTGTTTTTCACAGAAAGCAATAAAGAAATACAACAGCTGTACAGATGAATAACCTTTGGTATGAACAGTTTTAAAGTGTTTGCTTCCCATCTCCATAATGGAGAATTTCATTTTTAACTGGAATGAAAAGGGAGGAAAGAAGCAGCCACTCTTTGAGTCTATAAGCAAATCTGAGACTCAAGATGAGAATTTTGAGTTTGGAGATAGGATATACGTGGGGATTGTAAAATTTTGAATCTCAACAAAAACCATTCTTTGGCCATTATTTATCTCTTACACAGTATCATCACAGTAGGCTGTACCTCCCTGGATATGAAAGTAAAAAATTGAAAAACTGACAGAAAATGAAGAGGCATCCTCTATATCTGGTTTCTTTTTGAATTCTTACATGTATTAAACCCAGATAATTCCAGACAAGACAAGCTATAGCACTTAAATATTTAAAATAATGAACTTATCTAGGTTGAAATTAGATAGCCTTGTTCAGTGAATTGTCTCCTAAGCACTTTTTAAAAGTAGGTAGATTCCCAAGGAAGCACAAAGTTAAGTCATACCTTATTAATGGGCAGCATCAAATACTAACAATTATCTGTATCATCTCATATCCTCAGATAACTCCATGCCTTGAATCAACAGCTTGAAAGTGATTGAAAATACCAGTAGAAATTGGAATGTTGAGTTAACCACATGTCTACTGGTGTGAATTTAAACATTGATTGCTGTAAGTTACAATACCACATATGGTTTTGTTCTCCTTTAACAGGATACCCGAAAGGCACGTATAGTCCATATTGCCAAAAGATGTGTAAGTGCCTAACTGTGGCATCTGTGACACCATGATTGGCACCTGTATCTTCCCTCCTGGCTTCACTGGGGCTGACTGAAGTCAAATTAAGTTATTCTTACCTTTTATGGAGTGGATATGCTGATCATTCCAAGGCCCAACACTGTTAGCAAAAGTACTAAAGCTGAGAGCTGGCATTTTAAAGAACTGTAATTAAAGAGTAAATGTTGTTACAATTATTTTACTTCCTAATTTACAGTACTAACAGCAAACACAAACTGACCTAAACTCTAGGTTGAAGAATATTTATGTAGGAGTTTGGTTGAGAGCTACAGTCAGTGAAAGTAGCCAAAGAGATCTTTTTGGTGATAACCCCCCTTGCCCCAGGAACGCTAGGCTCAAGTCAGTATTAGAAAATATGTTTGCCAAGATCAGAGCAGACTTAAGATTCCTGTGTTCACAATGTCAAACTCATTGTCTAAAGTTCCACAATTTCATTTATGCTCAGCAATTTCCTAGCTCAAAAGTAAGTGGTTTCCCTGCTCATCAAAAAGTAAACAGTTTCCTAAAAGCCAAAGACCTTAAATTAACTACTTATCACAAAAACAACTATTGACATAAAGTTTAAGGCACTGGATTGAAGAGCCGTTACAAATGCACAGGCTTAGACACTCTGAGGATATGACTACCAAGTATATTTTGTTTTTGTTTTTTATTTTCAGATCTGCCATTTTAAAAATATTTATATAGTTTTGCTTAACCCAAATAACTCAACCCACAGTCATACACTCTGACTCCTCTGACCCTTCAGGTGACAGTTAGTCAGAATGAAACACTCACAGATGAAGCCACGATTATGATAATTTCTAGGTAGGATGAAAGAGGCAATGAGCAGGAGAGTGCATTGTGGGGAAGTCAGTTCTGGCAATACTGTGTTTTTGACATGGGTGTTACGAATGAGGTTGTTCACTTTGTCATCATCCATTGAACTGCACATTTGTGTTTTTGTGCTTTATTCTGTAATCTTATTAATTAAAAAAGTACCTCCAATAGGCCAGACGCTGTGGCTCACGCCTGTAATCCCAGCACGTTGGGAGGCCAAGGCAGGCAGATCACGAGGTCAGGAGATAGAAACCATCCTGGCTAACGTGGTGAAACGCTGTCTCTACTAAAAATACAAAAAATTAGCCGGGCGTGGTGGCGGGCGCCTGTAGTTCCAGCTACTCGGGAGGCTGAGGCAGAAGAATGGCATGAACCTGGGAGGTGGAGCTTGTAGTGAGCCAAGATCGCGCCACTGCACTCCAGCCTGGGCAACACAGCGAGACTCCGTCTCAAAAAAAAAAAAAAAAAAAGTACCTCCAACAGATCTTAAAATAAAGATGGAAGTACTGCCTTAACACACACCTCAACATAAGTAAACTAGATTGTGAAATACCTTCATTTGAGATTCCTTCATTTGGATGAAGGATAGCTAAATTTGTAACTAGACAGGGTACTACACTGTTATGTGCTAAAGACACCCAAAATGCTTATGTTTCCTGGTCAGTCAGTTGCTTTGTCTGCTTTGAAGGAGGGTAATTTTTCTGTTTAAGTGCCCTGCAGGCCTCAGTGCTCTGCTGTATTGAGAATAAAAGACAAGACAAAACCTGGCTCCAG
This sequence comes from Gorilla gorilla gorilla, assembly GCF_029281585.2. Lineage (NCBI taxonomy): Eukaryota > Metazoa > Chordata > Mammalia > Primates > Hominidae > Gorilla > Gorilla gorilla. Next base: position 179,982,649 of record NC_086017.1, read on the forward strand.
GTAGCAGACAACTGACACCTAGTGGATAGTGCCTCCTGAGGCCTCAATTGGCAAGTTATCTTTCAATTAAGGCCAACCTATAAAGGCCAACCTATAAACAGTTCTTAAGCAAGGTTCTGTCTGGTTCCTTTGTATTTGTTCTTCAAAGAGAGTAAGTGGAAGAAATGTCCTTCTGCCAAAGCATTTTCAAAGCTGTGATTTCTCTGAACATTGGGGGTACTTTGGTCTTAAGAAAGTTGTGATCTTGTACCTGAGCACTTTCCATTTGCTTTGACAGCTTAGTAGGGTAGAGCCAAATTTGCAACCCACCTCTTAAATGTTCCAAAAAATATGATATTTATTTTATATCATTACCACATTTTCCCTTTATGTGATTCTCAACAGATATTTATTTTATCTTTGTGTATTTATATATATTTTGGTAAGCATCTCAATGAATTTGTGGAATGAAGTTGCAAAAAACCACCAAACAAATTAATAAATACAAATATACAAATGACTATTTGAAGATATGAGCATAATGAATCTTATATTTATGTATAGGAACTTTAGCTAAAATTCTAGAATGGGCTTTAAGAGAACATACTCAAGAATATTATAAATATATATTTGTTGTATATATTATACATACATATATAACATAATATATGTACACATAATATTCCTACATGTGTCATATAACATATATGTACACATGATATACCTACATATACTATATAACATAATATATGTAATATACATACACATGCATATGTGTGTAATATATACATATGCATACATATAGAGAGAGACACACACACACACACGCACGCACTCTTACACTTGCTAAGACAGAGACACATGGCAAAGCAAAACAATCCAAATTGGGAACAGTTGAGGTCCTTAATTTGTAAGAGACATTTATATTATATGTAAGTTTTTGACACTAGATATTTAGTTAAAAATTCCTAATGCCAACTAAAATGGCTCTATGTAAGCAACAATTTAAACAGTCCCCTGTTTTGCTTTGTTTATTTCTAAGTAACTTTTCACATTGAAAATCAAACTAAAAGCAAGTCAGTAAAACCTATTTGATTAAATGAAAATCTCATGTATTTCACAAGTTTTAAAAAATCTTGTCTGGAAAAATGTTTAATAGGAAAAATCTGGTTTTGGTTTGCTCTGTTTTATTTTGCTCTTACTTGCAGCTTGTCCTGAAGATCACTATGGGAAGAACTGTGTTCAATGGTGTTCCTGTGGCTCAGGACAGTGTGACCCAGTGACTGGAGTGTGTCAGTGTCCACCTGGCCGAATGGGAACCAGGTGTCAGGAAGGTAACAATGGGCAGGGTCACCTTCTCTGTCCAAGCACTAAATTAGCTATGCTGCGAAAGCAGATTTGGTGCCAACGAAGATAATTATAATGACAATATTTACAAGAATGTTTTCTGTTAGTGTGACTTTCAAATAACATGAAAGTACATGCTCCCGAGCCGGGCGCGGTGGCTCACGCCTGTAATCCCAGCACTTTGGGAGGCCGAGGAGGGCGGATCACGAGGTCAGGAGATCGAGACCATCCTGGCTAAAACAGTGAAACCCCGCCTCTACTAAAAATATAAAAAATTACTGGGGCGTGGTGGCGGGCGCCAGTAGTCCCAACTACTCAGTAGGCTGAGGCAGGAGAATGGCGTGAACCCGGGAGACGGAGCTTGCAGTGAGCCGGGATCGCCCCACTGCACTGCAGCCTGGGCGACAGAGCAAGACTCAGTCACAAAAAAAAAAAAAAAAAAAAAAAAGGACATGCTCTCATAGCACTATATAGAAAATAGCTTACTGGAAGATAAGCACAAATTGGAAACAAAAGTAAAGAATAACTTACGCATGCTCTTGACTGGGAAGAAATTTTCAGACAACATTTGTTAACTTTTATAAAACTGCCAAAAATTGTGTGTTGGAGATGTCTAATTATAAGAACTACAGAATTTTATATCCCCTTCAATCAGAAGGTTGAACCTGAAGAGGCCCCCTGAAATCTGTAAGAAAAATGGGAGACAAGGAGAAAAACATAATCTTTGTTGAAAACTGCAAAATTTTCTTATCCTAATTGTAGTATTTATTATTACTATCATAAGGAGAGAAGAGCTGTCAAGTTTCAGAAAACAGGGATTTTTTCGGGAGAATACTGGGCCCCTATAGATCTTAAGTAGGGCCAGCAGAGCAGCAACTTCTCCATGGCACACACACAGAGCAAAACTAAGGACACTTTCCTGAAAAATAAAGATTGGGTGAATAGGAGGGCTATTGAAACTTCTCTGAATCCCACTGAACATCTTAGAGTGGAGGAAAACTGGGCAAAAACAAAACAAAACAAAACAAGAATTATACAGACATACCATGTTTTTAACTCTGCACTAGGACAGAAGGGAATCTGTGGGTAGTTTAGCAGCCTTGCAACTAAAGAGAAGCTCAACACACACAAATATCACACACACACACACACACACAAACACACACACATACATACATCCCACACCTTGTGTTATATGGAGCTGCACTCTGGACGAAGAAGGCTTTCTTCTAGCTGAGATCATTTTTCTAACCCTAAATAGACACTATCCTTCCAGAAATATCTGGTGCATTAAAAAATGAAGCTTGTACAAAAAAATACTTCTCTCATTTTACAAACAAAAAATGAAACTGTTCAAAGCTTCCCTTGCTGTTTTAGTGCAAATTCTGTAAGAAGGAAAAAGGAATAAAGGAATATGAAAAAGAAAAAGCAGATGAAACAAGAGCAGAAAAGTTTTGCTATGGAGCACATGAAGATATTAACCAGAATCTCTTCCAAGAATTCAAAGGATGTAATGAAAAAGTGTTCTCTATAAAATGTGAGTGCAATGCAGAGATACAGGGGTTCATGGAATAAATGAAAAGACAACAAAAGGAAATGAAAAAGTAAGCTGGCAGAGCTCAAAAAAGAAGTGGAAATGAAAATTGAACCTCACATCATATAAATGAAGGCCACATTGGGAGCAGGTAAAGGAAGGACAGAATCTGCTGATAGTACAGCCAGGTAAAAAAAAAAAAAAAAAAAAAAAAATGAGGAAAATAAAAATAATGAAATGGAAAAGAAATGAGAGAGAAATGTATAATTGGAAGAGGAAAATGTTCAGATATAATATTCAAGATTTTTCCTTTGAAATAAAAGATCTGATGCTACATATTGAATGAATATATTTTATCTCAGGAAATAATAGTTACAATGGCTCAAAGGCAAGGGGAAACTCCATTGAGGATATAAGGAAAAAATATGAGCTTACTTAAGAGTGAGAAAAATCAGTCTGACTTTTTACCTCACAGCAATATTCATTGCCAACATATGGCTAATCAATGCTTATTAAGTTTGTGAGGGAAAAATGTGACATGTATTTTATACACCGTTAGCTGTTATCCAAATATAGCATGGTGGCAAATTAACCACTTTTTAAAAAGTTGCTGGAAATATAGTAGCCTTAAAATATTTTAAAGAAACAATTGCAAGATAAATTGAAGCAGCCAAATAATAAATGGGAAATATCTGATAAAAAGACTATTAGTAAACATTGCATTCATCTTAATTAAGGCTAAGTTTAAAACAATTGTGGGAATTATGCCTACATGATAGAAGATAAATATTATAAATTATAACAATTGTAGAGATTTTAACATAGTGCTAACAAGGCATAAACTGGAAAGACAGAGAAGGCAAAGGAGTATAGGTATACTGGTCTTATTTCCTCATTCAAGTTTGTGGGGTACATGGGAGAGATCTGTGTCAAAACATATTATTTAAATATAACAATTCAATAAGTGTGTTTAAGTGTATAAAGGTACATTCTAGAATTTAGAATGCTTCAATTGAGATGTTAAGAATAAAAATACACCCAACTAAAATCAGATGGAGGAGCGAAATGAAAAAAAAATAAGAGAAAGCAGAATCATATTAATTTCATTACCATTTATACTGAGTTAACATGTACTAAATAAAGAAGTTTACTATATTATATAATGTCTGCACTATCTAAACAAAGTTCCCTAAATTATGTAAGAGTATATTTATAAGGCCCATGTAGAGAACGATGGAGTGCACACACCTTTTCCTATTGCTCTCTTTCAACATAGTGAACATTCCACACAATGTAGAAAACAAACATAAGTCCCTGAAATATGAAGAAAAGAAGGCAGATTGGATAAGAACCTTAGAAATCTAGGAAACAACATGATGGTGAGTTCCCTGGTTTTGTTTTGTTTTGTTTTTTGTCTCATATATCCCAGACTGAGTGCTGGAGAAACCTGCAACCCAGGTAGGCCAACGGGTGCAGACAAAGGTCTAAGATACAGCTGATTTCTCTAGTCAAAGGACAGGAAAGGGGGCAGTCTAGTGATACAGAAAACTTTTAGAAAATAACTGGTCTTCTTCAGGCAAACATTACAAAATGAAACTGTGTCCTCAACCCCAATCCCATGAGCAAGGGCCAAATGAGGAGTGTACACTTCAAACCCCATCCTGATATGAGAAGGTACCCCTCTCTACCCCACACACCAGGATTGTGTAAGAGAAGGCATTGTGGGGAGTTTGGACTTCGTCCCTACCAGATAGTAACAAGTATGCAGTGTCCATGGTGACCATGTGATGTGAAGAGTGTGGACTTTCACCTCCACCAGATAGCAAGGAGACATCGCTCCTCCCTTCTGGGTGGTATCAGAGGAGGTCTAGTAGAGAGTCAGAACTCCCACAACCACCAAGCAGTAATGAATGTAGTGTCAGAGGAGATCAGGTGGGAGCCATAGGATGCACCTCTAATCCTATCGGTGACATTGGTATTAGCAGAGGCCTAGTGATGAGCTGAACTCCCATCCTGCCCCAGCAGGAAACAGCCCCATTTATCCAGTCTCCTACTTGGTGACCATGTAGGGAACTTGAACCTCTACCTGGTGAACCCTTATTCTCACCAGTGTAATATAGGAGGAGGAGGCTGCTAAAATGGAAAATTTAAATGAGATCCATGTTCTGGTATCATAATATTCAAAATTTCCAGGTTTCAATTTTTAAAAATTCATCAACCAACAACGTGGAGAATTTCAACTTAAGGAAAAGGAGACAATCAACAGATGCCAACACAGAGAGGACACTAATGTTAAATTTATCTGACAAGAATTTTAAAGCATTTATCATAAAAATACCTCAATGAGTAACTACAGATATAATTAAGACAAATAAAAAATTAAAAGGCTCAGCAAAGAATAAAAGACCTTAAGAAGAACCAAATGGAAATTTTAGAACTGGAAAATAAAATTACCAAAATAAAAAGCTCAGTGGATGAATTCAACAGCAGAATGAAGTGGACAGAGGAACAAACCAATGAACTTGAAGGAATGGTGGAAATTACCCAACCTGAACAACAAAGAGAGAAAAAAATAGCAACCAACAAACACACACACGCAGCCTCAGAGACCTGTAGTACTATAAGAAAATATCTACCATTATGTCATCTGAGTCCCAGAAGAGGAAAAAGAGGGTGGAAATGAAAAAATATTTAAAGGAATAATGACTGAAAATTTTCTGAATGTGACAATAAACATAAACCTACATATTGAAGAAGCTGTGTTAATGCCAAACAAGATAAACTCAAAGAAATTTACAAAAGTCATATCAACATCAAACTTCTGAAAATTATATATTGATTTAATATATAAATATATGTTAAATAATATATTCAATCAATTGATATATTAAATATAATCTATATTTTAATTCAATTAATAAATATTGAATAAACTATATTCATTTTAATATGAATAATTAATATATTTTATATATCAAATACATTAATATATATTTCATTTTCAGAAGCTTGATATTGATATTTCTTTTGTAGATAGGTGTTGAGAGAGAAACAACAACACCTTAGCTATAGAAGAAATACTAATAGAATGATAGAATGACAGCAGCGTTCTCATCAAAAGTCATGGAAGCACATATCTGAAGTGCTAAAAAAACAAAACCCTATCAAACCAGAATCATATATCCTGGAAAAGAATCCTTCAAGAATGGAAAGGAGATTTTAAAAAATTCTCAGATGAAGGAAAACAGAGAATTTGTTGCTAGCAGACTTAACCTAAAGGAATGGCTAAAGGAACTTCTGGAAACCAAAAGAAAATGATAAAGAATCTTGGAACATCAGGAAAATTAGAATGCATAAAGCAAAGAGTAAAAATATAGCAATGCAAACTATTTTTCTTTTCCTCTTGAGTTTTCTAGATTATACTTGGCAGATGAAGAAAAACTATGACACCAATGTAGTTCTCAATGTATATAGAAAAAATATTTGACAATTTATTATAAATGAGGAGAGTAAAAGGACAGAAAGGAGGTTAGGTTGCCACACATCATTCAAGCTGGTAAAATATTGACTCCGTAGACTATAAGTCAGGTGTGTATAACATAATACCTAAAGGAGTACCAAAAAAATCTATATAAAAGGAAATGCTGGCTCCTCCCCTGCAGTAGACTTCTGTCTGGACATCCAGGTGTTTTCATACATCCTCTGAAGTCTATGCAAAGGCTCCCAAAGCTGAACTTTTGTCTTCTGTGCACCCACAGGCCCAACACCACATGGAAGCTGCCAAGGCTTGGGGCTTGCACCCTCTGAAGCAATGGCCTGAGCTGTACATTGGCCCCCTTTTATCCATGCCTGGACCTGGAGTGGCTGGGATGCAGGGTGTTATGTTTCAAGGCTCCACAGAGCAGCAAGGCCTTGGTCTTAGCCCATGAAACCATTATTCCCTCCTAGGCCTCCAGGCCTGTGATGGGAGGTGCTGCCATGAAGATTTCTGAAATGCCCTGGAGACATTTTCCCCTTTGTCTTGGCTATTAACATCCAGCTCCTCATTATTTATGTAAATTTCTCCAGCTGGCTTGAATTTCTTTACAGAAAATTGATTTTTCTTTTCTACCACATGGTCAGGCTGCAAATTTTCCAAGCTTTTACAGTCTGCTTCCCTTTTAAACATAAGTTCCAATTTCAAACCATCTCTTGTGAGTGCATATGACCGTATCCATTCAGAAAAAGCCAGGTCACATATTGAATGCTTCACTTCTTAGAAATTTTCTCTGCCAGATACCCTAAATTATCTCTCTCAAGTTCAAAGTTCCATAGATCTTTAGGGCTGGGTCAAAATGCCACGAGTCTCTTTGCTAAAACATAGCAAGAGTAACCTTTGCTCCAGTTCCCAATAAGTTCCTCATCTCCATCTCAGACCACTCAGCCTGGACTTCATTGTCCATAACACTATCAGCATTTTGCTCAAAACCAGTCAACAAGTCTCTAAGAAGTTCCAAACTTTCCCACATCTTCCTCTTCTTCTGAGTCCTCTAAATTGTTCCACCTTCTCCTCGTTACCCAGTTCCAAAGTTGTTTCCATGTTTTCATGTATCTTTATAGCAGTGCCCCACTCTGCCAGTACCAATCTCCTGCATTAGTCCATTTTTACACTGCTATAAAGAATTACCTGAGACTGGGTAATTTATGAAGAAGAGAGGTTTAATTGACTCATAGTTCTGCATGGCTGTGGAGGACTCAGGAAACTTACAATCATGGTGGAAGGCGAAGGGGAAGCAAGGACCTTCCTCACATGGCAACAGGAGAGAGTGAGCAAGCGAGCTGGGGGAAACTGCCAAAAGCTTTTAAACCATCAGATCTCATGAGATCTCACTCACTATCATGAGAACAGCATGAGGAAACTACCCTCATGATATAGTCACTTCCCACTAACTAGGTCCCTCCCTCAAATTGTGGGGATTGCAATTCAAGATGAGATTTCAGTGGGGACATAGAGCCAAACCATATCACAGAGGATATCATTATAGACACTGCTGGCATGAAATGAATAATAAGGGTATACTATAAATAGTTCTACACATATAAATTTGACAAATTAGATAGAAGGAACTCGTTCCTTGAAGAGCACAAAGAATAACTAATCCAATATGAAATAGATAATTTGAATAGTCCTGTAAATATAAATTAGAATTTTCCAGTTCCAGATGATTTGACTGGAGAATTCTATAAAATGTTTAAAGATGAATTAACATTCTACACAATCTCTTTCTAAAATATAAGAAAAAGGAATCCAATTCATTTTATTCTGATACCAAAACCAAAAATATTACCAAAAACAGAAACTACCAAATAATGTCCTTCATGAACATAGCAAAAATGCTTAACAAAATATTAGAAAATATAATTCAAGAGTTTAAAAATTAATTATACACCACCAAGTGTGGTTCGTTCTAGGGATGTGAGGCTGGTTCAGTGTTTGAAAATCAATTTTACCATATTAATGGAATAAAGATAAAATTTAGGAGTATCATACCAATTGATGCAGAAAGAGCATTTGACAAAATTCAATATTATTCATGATTTTAAAGAACGCAGAAAACTAAAAATAAAGGAAATTTTCTCAGCTTGATAATTTGCATTTACATAAAGCCTATGGTATTATAATTAGTGATGAAAGACTGAATTTATCTTCCAAAATATTTATGTAAATATTTAGTAATAAGAAGGGATGAAAATAAAGAACAATAAAAACAATAAAATAAACTTAAATGGAAATGAGGAATTACTAAACAACAAGGTAAAATATGACTGACCTTATGAGTTCCATTAAGAGAAATTACAGCAATCTAGAAAAAGATAAAATTGTATTCCTACATTATTTTGTTCATCCAAATTACTTCCAGGTGCATGAAGTATTTAAAGATAATCACGAAAATTATGCAAGTACCAAAATTAACATGCAAATTAAAACATTATTTTATATGGCCATGACAAAAACTCAGAACTCATTTTTTAGAAAAGAAACCCATGGTCTTTTTGACTTAAAGAAAATCAAAAATTTATTCAAGGTATAAAACACACAAAAAAGCAATGTATAAATAAGCTGGATGAAGAAAGACCAACAAAGCGCACTAATTTTCTTTTATTTCTTTTACTTTTTTATTTTAAGCTACACCTGCTGGAATGGGAGATTAAGTTTTAAGATCTGTGGGGTTTTTTTTGTTTTGTTTTTATTTTTTTGAAACAGGGTGTCATTCTATTACCCAGGCTGGAGTGAAGTGATGCTATCATATCTCACTGCAGTCTCTCACTCCTGGGTCCAAGCGATCCTCTCACCTCAGTCTCCTGAGTAGCTGGGACTATGTGCACGTACCACCATGCCCAGCTAATTTTTTTATTTCTCATGAAGACAAAGTCTCACTATATTTCCCAGGCTGATCTCAAGTCTTGGGCTCAAGCAATCTTCCTACTTCGGCCTTACGAAGTGCTGAGATTACAAGTGTGAGCCACTGTATCTGGGCTAATTTTCTTAATAAGCAAAGAGATTTCTTTCATATATCAATAAGAAAAGGCTGTACAACACCCGGTGGATCTTATAAAAGATGATAAGCATCATTTATAGTGTGACAAATCCAAATTTAAGTTACACTTTGTACCATCTTCACCTATCAGATAATCATGGCATGCCATATTGGCTAAAGATTGAAAAATGGGCACATTGATAATCCTTAGTAAATTGGAAAATCTCTTTGCAGGGAAATTTGATAGTGTTCATTACTACTTAAAAAGCACATATTTTATTTGAGGAATTTACTCTATAGGTACTATATTATGATATTATACTATATTATCATGTCATAAGAATGAAGACTTACATAATGATGTTCATTACAGCATTGTTTGTAGTAGCAAATTATTTTAAACAATCTGGAGTGCCAAAATAAATTTTGCAAAGCGCAATAAATTCCTATGTAGCTGTTAAAAAAGAATGAGGCATATATGTACTAATGTAGTAATTTGGAAAAATTAAAGTATTTAAATACTTTGTGTACTAATTTATGTACTATACTAATTTTATATACATGTACTAATTTAGTACATTGTTAATCTATATTTACTAATTTGGAAAAATCTTGGGAAATTTTATGTAAAAGAAAGCAACATTTACAATATTATTTATTATATATAATGTATTATATAATATATTATATATCATATATTATATATTTTATATATATATATATAGACACACTCACACATACACACACATTAACCTTTGGGTAGAAAAGCATTAAGGGATACAGGAGATAGACATATTATGCTTTACTAGCCATAGGCTATTTCTAGATATATCCAGCCATTTATCCACTTAATTCAAAAAATATTTATTGAATGACAATGCCTGTTTTAAGCATATAAAGTGTATGGTTAAAATACAGACTATCCAAGTACTCATGCAACTTGCTTTCTAGTGAGAGAGATAATAATAAATATAAATAATAAGGGAATTAATAAATTTATATGTTATTTATACCCCTCTAACATATATATATTCTTATCCTTACAGGCTGCTTAAGTCTGAGCGAGACTTGAGACTCTGAGCTTCAGTCTTCTTAACAGTAACTTGTGTGTGTGTGTGTGTGTGTGTGTGTGTGCTCTAGAGGGAGTAAAATCTGTGGTAAGAGAAAAAAGAGCATGAAATAAGGCTGGAGAGCGCAGGGTGTGTTGAAAATTTAGAGTACTCAAGGTAAGTCTTATTGAAAGAAGTGAAGCCTGTGATACAGAAAATAGCTGGTAATTATGACGTTTTTGATGATGTTTTTAAGAAAAGAACTGAGAATACTTGGAATACTTTTTTTTCATAATATGTTTTTGTATATTGTTTGAAATAATTAACATGTGATTACATAAAGTTTAAAAAGGCCATAAAGTCATTTACACAATTCTGTGTCAATATTGTCATAAGACCTAGACCTGTAGAAGTAAATATTTCTAAGTTTTTCTTACTTTTTCAATTATGCTTTTTTTTCCCAATTATGTTTTAAATCTTATCTTGGCTTAGTAGAAGTCCTGTATTTTCACAGATTCATTGATTTCATCAATCCATTTCAACATATAGGCTGGTAGATGAATGGGTCTCCCAGCTGATGAGGACAGGGATGTTTTAGGAGTGTAGAAGGAAAACAGGCAAAAGTTTATTTTAATAACACCTGATATTGATTCTGCTTAATTTGCCCTATACGCAAAAGGTAAAATGGATTTAATTAAAGGTAGTCTATTGCACGTATAATGATGATTCAACCATTAATTATACAACCATAACTGTTATTTAAGTAACAAAATCAAAAAATTTTTTTCATTTGGTACTGGAATTCAGTGCAGCTAGTTGCTCAAATAAAAGCAATAAAGAAAGTATCATGCAGATTGAATTCATGTACCTGTTCTGCTATGTATTAACCAATGCCTTTGGGCAAGTTAAAAAAAAAAAAAAGTCTCTCTAACTCTTTTTTTCCTACTTGCTGGAATATAAAAATTTCTCTAATGTTTATTCTGCTAGCTGGAATTTAAAAAATTACTCTAAGGTTGCTTCTGATAGTTGGAATAGAAATAATTTGATTGGAAGTGAGATAGTCTAGATTTGACTCTTAGTTCTTATCCTTATAGGCTGTTTAAGTTTGAGCAAGACTTTAGACTCAGAGCTTCAATTTTCTCAAGAGTAAAATAAGAATACTGCTACCCACATCACAGGGGTATTTTTTAGTATTAAATGAGATAATCCATGTGGAAAATATTATTATGTAAAAATACTATAAACTTCAGGTCATAAATGGCAGGCTGTTGGCCAAATGTAGCCACAAATATGTTTGAATTGGCTGTCATAGTTTTGGCTCTTAGCAGCGCTGTAAAACAATTTTAATTAGTGGTCAACTTTCAAAGATTTGTTAATTTCACATAAAATATGGACTTTTGAGTTTTCCTTAAAAAGTCATATTAGCTGGCAATATTGGGTTTGCATTCTTCATAGCAAAAGCAACAAAATGCAAGTCTGATTCTCACCTTGGAGGGGCTTTGCACTCCCATCGGTTGCACTTCTCATCATTCAATGATCTTTTCCCTGACACTGAAGAAAGAGAGGCTCCGTTTTCCTTGTCTGGTTAGTTTCGTTCACTTGTGTCCTTTTTTTTTTTTGAGACGGAGTCTCTCTCTGTCGACAGGCTGGAGTGCAGTGGTACCATCATGGCTCACTGCAACCTCCACCTCCCAGGTTCAAGTGATTCCCCTACCTCAGCTTCCAGATTCTCCTGCCTCAGCCTCTGCATTCTCCTGCCTCAGCCTCTGGAATAGCTGGTACTACAGGCGCCCGCCACCACGCCCAGCTAATTTTTGTATTTTTAGTAGAGATGGGGTTTCACCATGTTGGCCAGGATGGTCTTGATCTCTTGACCTTGTGATCCGCCTGTCCTGGCCTCCCAAAGTGCTGGGATTACAGGCGTGAGCCACCACCCCTGGGCCACTTGTGTCTTAATTCCTCTTGGTAGTGCATTTTAGTTTGTGTCACCCACCTCTGTAAGTTGAAATACTTTTACCATTTCAGTAACTTGAAAACAAACTGCTCATTTTTCTTCTTTATCAGTTATGAAACTAAATATATAAAATCTTATCCCTAGTCACCCAGGATTGACTGCTCCTTCTTCACAAGGGTCTCTGCAGGTCCCAGTATACCAAACACATAGTATTAATCAATATTCATGGAGTGAATGAAAAAAATGAATGAATGAAAGTGATATATTTGCTACCTTACAGATAACATGTGAGTAGTTCTTTGTTTTAATTTTAACATTTCTTAAGCTTTTGCTATCTAGATACAGTTACTGTATCTGAAGTAGAGAAAAATGTTGTTTTTCCGGCTGAGCACCATGGCTTATGCCTGTAATCCCAGCACTTTGGGAGGTCAAGGTGGGTGGATCACCTGAGGTCAGGAGTTTGAGACCAGCCTGACCAACAAGGTGAAACACTGTCTGTACTAAGAATACAAAAATTAGCCAGGTGTGGTGGCATGCACCTGTAGTACCAGCTACTCAGGAGGCTGAGGCAGGAGAATTGCTTGAACCTGGGAGGCAAAGGTTGCAGTGAGCCAAGATCATACCACTGCATTGCAGCCTAGGTGACAGAGCAAGACTCCTTTAAAAAAAAAAAAAAAAAGAGAAAGAGAGAAAGAACGGAAGGAAGGAAGGAAGAGAAAAGTGTTGTATTATTTTATTTTTACAAAATTTTATTACAGGTTGTCCCCAGATAAGACATGGCCTCAATTATCAGCTAAAATGTACTTGCAAAAATGGTGGCCTTTGCAATTCTGCAGATAGAAGGTCTATCTGTGGCCTTGGGTGGACAGGAAATTATTGTGAAAAAAGCAAGTTGATTCACTGCCTTTTTTCCCTCAATAAAGATCTACTTTAGGCCGGACGCAGTGGCTCACACCTGTAATCCCAGCACTTTGGGAGATTGAGGTGGGCAGATCATGAGGTCAAGAGATCGAGACCAACCTGGCCAATATGGTGAAACCTCGTCTCTACTAAAAATACAAAAATTAGCTGGACATGGTGGCGGGCGCCTGTAGTCCCAGCTATTCTGGAGGCTGAGGCAGGAGAATCACTTGAACGCTGGAGGCGGAGGTTGCCGTGAGCTAAGATTGCGCCCCTACACTCCAGCCTGGCAACAGAGCAAGACTCCGTCTCAAAAAAAAAAAAAAAAAAAGGATCTACTTTTGAGAGTACTGTCATTGGTTGATAAACTACAGCAGAAACTTGTGAAGAAGCTGTTTTCCAGTAAGCTAATTCAAGTTGTTTAGAACTATAATTGAATTTCCAATAAAATTGTTATGTAAATATGATTGATATTGTTACTGAAATATCACATGAAAACTCCTAAACTCCTTAAGTAATTGAAATAGTACTAATGTGAAAGAGCTCCTCTGAGACCTAAACTTAACTCCCCTACCAGCCACTTTTTAAGCCTAAAGAAAGGCTTTGTGGACACCAAATCTACTAAGTCTTGAGTTTCTAGGCATGAAGCTGAAGAATCTCCACCACCCCTGAGGCTTTGAGGCAGGCAAGGCGGAGGATACAGGGCTCTGGGAGAAGCCAGATCACATGAATAAGAATAGGCACAGCTGCAAAGAGGGAAGAAGACCACCCAAAAGTCTCCAAAATTTGTTTCATCAGGAAAAATTTAATCAGTACAGTAGTCCCCCTTTGCCTGTGGTTTACCTGTGGTACAGTACAGTAAGATTTTTGTAAGATTGGCAAAACTCTAATTAAGTATATTGATGTAATTTTTTATTAGTTACTGTGAAAGCCTTATTGTGCCTAACTTATGAATTAAACTTTATTATTGTTATGTATGTATAGTGGAAAACGTAGTGTATATAGGGTTCAATGCTATCTGAGATTTCAGACATCCACTGGGAGTCTTGGAATGTATTCTCCATGGATGGGGGGCCTGCTATACCACTATACATGCATTTTTATTTATAAATGACATTCTTGCACTTCTTGACTAATAAGTATATGTAGATAAATGCTTAAATTGATAAAAATGGATAAAATGAATATTGATAGCTGTTCTAATGTTTGTTTTCCTGAACCACAATTTATTATTTTGTACAACACTGGAAAGCACCAACTTTATTTAGAGCGTACTATTGTAGGAGACATTGTATTTTGGCAGATTACAGAGCAAAGGTTCTGGCAAAGTGTGGATGAGAACATTGTGCTGGAGGCCTAAACTTGAGGCACTCAGAGCAGAAAAAAATTCACAATGTACGTTTACCCAGATGGTTTCAACTGCGGGTGGTGTGACTCTTCAGACTTAGTGAAAATGAGTGTGATTATCTACTATCCGTCACTACTAGTTCAACTGTCATGAAATTCAACAACATGGTATAGAAGAAACCACATTGCAATGGGCATGGATAAACATGAATGCTAACCCTAGCTCTACTAATACCATGTGGTCTATCTTTGGGCAGTTCACATCCTCTTTGTGATTTAATTTTCCCATCTGAAAATGAGGGTATTGAGCTGAATAATACCTGACAGTCCTTCCTAATCTAAGATTCAAGGCCATTTTTCATGGCATTTTGAAAAGATGGATATCCTGCCTAATTCATGGGAGATGGCTCTTATCAGTTTTGTGATTTGAGAGTACAAAATCAGCTTTTTAAAAACAGACAGTACTATCATGTCCATGCTCTTTTTGATTGTAAATTGAGTAATTTTCTGGCATTTAGTATGTGGGATAGTTTTTACCGTTGATTCTATCATTTAAAATTTTTATTATGTAACATTTCAAACACATACAAGAGTTAAGAGAATGATATAATGGTATAATGAATCTCCATATATCTGTCATTCACCTTCAACAATAATCAATCAATTTATGATTAATCTTGTGTCATCTATACTTCCAGCCAGTCCCTCACTCTGTACCTCTACGGTATTATTTAGAAGCAGATCATGGTCATATTAATATTCTTTTCTAAGCTTTTGGTATTATAAATTTTGTATCAATAAATAGTTTTGTGCATATATTGTTTAATATTTTTGCCAAACCTCCAAGAGGTTTTAAGTCTTCCATATTGGACTTACATGTTCTGTATTGTACTTGATTGGCCACCTAAGGAAATGTTTCAAAGGTTACATTTTACAGACTTTAAAACCTAACTTCCTTGTAAGATATTTACCTACTGTATGTGCATCATATTCTTTTACTCTCTTTCTTCCTTCTTCTCTTCCTCCTTCCTTTCTCTCACACCCATCTCTGTCATTTACTCCCAGGACTTCAAATATCAAAAATTATATGATATCACCTTCCACAGATACTCTCTTATTTATTTAAATAATTTAATTTAAAAATCATTCTCACTAAATTTAGCCTGGATTTGAACACATTGCTTCTTTATGTCTTTAACGTATTGAAGGATTTTTTTCTTTATTTTTTCTGTTTTTTCTTTGTTTTTTTTTATTTTGTTTTTTGTATTTTTTGAGATGGAGTCTCACTCTGTCACCTGTCACCCAGGCTGGGGTGCAGTGGCACAATCTTGGCTCACTGCAACCTCTGCCTCTCGGGTTCAAGCGATTCTCCTGTCTCAGCCTCCTGAGTAGGTGGGATTACAGACATGCATCACCACGCCCGGCTAATTTTTATATTTTTAGTAGAGATGGGGTTTCACCATGTTGGTCAGGCTAGTCTCAAACTCCTGACCTCGTGATCCACCTGCCCTGGCCTCCCAAAGTCATGGGATTACAGGCATGAGCCACTGCACCCAGCCAGTATTGAAGGATTTTAGGAAAGGCTTTGGCCAAATGTTTATGTGCATATCACAGGACATAAGCATGATCTACTTAAAGCTATTTCAATTTCCTCATTCATTTTTCTAGACTAATTATAGAAACTGGCACCTATATGTTCGCTTATTTGTATGATCAAACTATTGTCAATGTGCTTCTCCATACAATTTTTTCTTTCTTTCCAATTCGCTCATCTCTTTATTTGGTATTGGGAAACAAATGAATTGAACATATTCTAATTTTCCTTTCATTTACTTTTAAAGTAAATAAAATTCTAATTTGCCTTTTATTTATTTTTAAAGTAATAGTATTTTGACATTTCCATTTCCCAGTGTACCCTCCTGGATTTTATGGCTTGAATTGTGCTCACATCTGTGACTGCAAAAAATGGAGCTAGTTGTAATGCGGCAAGTGAACAGTGCATTTGCCCAGCAGGTGTCCATGGCAGCCAATGTGAAAAAAGTATTGCCAGAGCATTTTTAAGGACACAAATGCGAGAATTCTGTGTGACTATAAGATCTTCTCATCTGGTGACAAACATGTAAACGAAACTGAAAATATGCAATAATTACTTAAACATTCAACTTGCACATTAAAGTGGTAGAAATTCACTCAATGGCCAATATAATGAGTCCTTCTGATTTTGTGGCTGATTGGTCAAAATTTTATTTTCCTTTATATAAAGTTGTGAGATATTTCAAAACACCACTAAAACTGTTAGTCTTTGATGGACGAGGATTCTACCTCTGAATGAGAATAAATATTTCATTAAATGCTTTTAACGAATGTGACCTATGTATTGGGCTCAACGGCATTAAAAGAGATACAAGAAATTTATGAAAATATTTAAAGATGTGAATTAGGCATTTACCAGTAGAAAGTAATCATGACCATGAGTGGAGATAAAGATATAAAGGTGAGAATTTGGGCTACTCAGTTTGAAACAAAATATTATAAAGCCCTAAAAGCCACTAACTCAGTAAACAACACAAAGTCCTGTTTTGGCCTATATTATGTATAGTCTTGTGTCTATAGTTATAACAATCATGATTATTATAATTATAGTATGATGATAATGGTAGTCAAAGTTATTGTCTGTGGTCTTTAAAAAGGATCTATATGTTAGTCTCATACTATGTTCTCAGTTGTCACTATAAAGAAAAATATCAATATTTTTCTGGCTGCAGTGGCGCGATCATAAATAAGACATAAAGAAGCAATGTGTTCAAATCCAGGCTAAATTTAGTGAGAATGATTTTTAAATTAAATTATTTAAATAAATAAGAGAGTATCTGTGGAAGGTGATATCATATAATTTTTGATATTTGAAGTCCTGGGAGTAAATGACAGAGATGGGTGTGAGAGAAAGGAAGGAGGAAGAGAAGAAGGAAGAAAGAGAGTAAAAGAATATGATGCATATACGGTAGCTAAATATCTTACAAGGAAGTTAGGTTTTAAAGTCTGTAAAATTTAATCTTTGAAACATTTCCTTAGGTGGCCAATCAAGTACAATACAGAATTGTCTCTTATTAAGTCCAATATGGAGGACTTAAACCTCTTGGAGATTTTACCTCCAAGACTGGAGAAGATCAATATTTTTCTGGCTGAACATCTGAAGAAGTAACTGGTTATAAATTAAAATCAGATTCTGGAGTGCTCAGGAGTGATACTGACTCACAACTCTTTTTGTACATCCTTCATTATTTGTGCATTATTTAGTGATTCAATAAAATGTCATCCATTATATATCTGTGGTAGCAGTAAGATAACAAATTCCAACCTGACTCTAGTATACTGTCACATGACAAGTAGCAGGCCCTATGTTAAATTCTGGAAATATAGTGGAAAACACGGAGTTTATTGTCTTCCAAAGAGATGAATAATAAAAACACTTTAAGGGGAAATATTAAAAGTAAGACTCTTGGCTTGTAGACTTGGTTTCCTTCCTAAAGCTCCTACCTTCAAAAATTTTATTTGCATTCTAAAAGATAAATACTAGTGTTAAAGTAAATCAACTTTAAGACTTGCGTGTCAAATCAGTTTAGAATGGACCTTCGTTCTGACATTCCAAAACTTTTCTCTCTTCTTTTGACCAGCAAATTCCAGTATCGTCCCACTTTACTATTTGGAACTCAATCTTGAGGAAATGTTATATTTAACTTTAATTAAGATGCATTAATGAAAGTGCAGGGTGTTAATTTTTCAGCACTTCTCCTTTTTTGGTCAGTATTCACCTGGTATGTTTGGAGATGATTGCCATCAACTTTGTGACTGTGAAGGAGAAACCTTCTGCCACCCAAAAACTGAAAAATGCCTCTGCCCCCCTGGGAGAACTGGAGCCAGATGTGATGCTGGTAGGACCCAAAGCACCTCAGGACTCCCCCCTGACCCATGGTTATACAGAGATCTGTAGACATTTTCCTGCTAGAAGTGGTACTCTATTAAAGAGCATTGCCCAGAATTGCTTGATACTTTCCCCTTAGTATGATGAGCAGGGTTTGTAGCTGTTACATCACAGGCAGCTCAAACAACGCTACAGCTGTTGGAGGACACGTGGTAAGTACTTAAAGGGACACAGTTAAATGCCCCATCACAAAGGTGATTCATAGAAATCACTGAGAATTAAGGCAATTAAGGTGTGGTCCAGATAGTATTCTTGAGACCCAAGCTTCCAGCTACTCTTTGGGAATTGAAATGTGTATTTCGTTTTTCTTTTCACTCAGAGAAATAATGACCTAAAATATGAAGTTCTAATTCTTCAGGGACTGTCTTAAGAAGAAGAGAGAGTAGATTGAGTAATTTTGAACTAATCACTTGCTACTAGACTTAATGGATGCTTATCAGATGAAAAGTTTTATATAATTCACAATAGACCTGAAGGACTGACCCTGCCACAGATATTACCCAAAATAGAGGGTTTAATCTCAGAATTTACTTTTCTCATCTGCAAAAGAGAAGGGTTGAAGCTTCATTGCTAAAAGAAGGGTTATTTCTAAATAAAGTCATGGCCTACACAGATGTCCTACAAGGTATTTTATTTTCATTTTTATTTTCAATTAAACACGGTTCATCTGTGATATTAAATGTGAACAGCTGTGTCTATGCAGGCACCATAAAGATAAAAGACCTCATTTTAACTTGAACTCTGGTAAAAGTGCTATTAAACAGCCATAATATTAATTCATAGAAGAATATAACAACCTTTTATTGGATTATTCTCCCACCCCATTGGTAAATTAACATTTGCAGACATTCAAACAGATGTCTTAAATATACATCATTATTAACATGAAAATGTGGTATTTTTATAAATTAAAATCAGATTCTGGAGTGCTCAGGAGAGATCCTGACTCACAACTCTTTTTCTAATAAGAACACTCAATCTTGCCACCAAACTAAGTAATCCTCCCACACATTGGGCAGGGGTATCTGGGTTGAACTTCATTTGAAATGACATAGGATTTTTAAAAATTTTTCACAAAGTTTCATGTTTTAAAGATTCAGAGCAGCATTTGCACTGCCTCCAAAGCTTCTTCCTAAAGGAAACTGTTGCTCCGTCATTTAGGAAGGGATTGAATTACTGTTTGCTAATGTTGAACCCTTGTAAAAATAATTAATTGCAAAATTGGTTTATGTTTCTATTTGCCTTATATTTATAATCTAATTAGTTAATTAAGGCAAGAGAGCTAGGCCACATCTTAACCTATGTTCATAATGCAAAAGAATAAAAAAATGTACATCCAACTGCTCATCTCTAACCCAGCATAAAGGATAGTGAGTCAATAAAGAAGTTTTTAACAAAAATTTGCCCAAAGTTTCAGAATTTGCTCCAGGGCCTGTATCTTCATATTTACTGACATTTCCCAAATTCTCACTTTCCTGCTTTTTTACTTTTTTATTAGGGCTTTCTTCTGCATATACTGCATCCACTCATATAGTAGTGTAAAATGGGGAAAGAGCACTAGGTAAGAATTCTAAAACCCAGCTCTGCTGTTTATCAGAGATGTATTATAGTAATTGAGAAGATCTTTTAAGCCATACCAAACCAAGGTTTATTTCTCTGTGGAATGCGAGAGCTTAACTCACTGCCTTGCCCACCTCACAGGTGTTAGAACCAACAGAGATAATGTATTAGAGACCCACGTTGTAAACTCCACAAGGGTAGGTGACTGTTATGATTGCACAGTTGAGTTTCGCTGATCCTTAAACATTGATAAACTGAGTTTCTTCCCAGTCCTGCCTGACCGAGTAGGAAATATGAATCTATTTTCTGTTTCCGTGAGCTGGGCTGGGCTTTCTCCTTATCCTCATAATTCTTCAGAAACAGAACTTGTTAATTCCCTACTGGAAATCAGGCTAAGAGCAAACACCCAGGCCGGGCCTTTTTGGTCAACATTTGGTTAAGCTAACACTTTCTATAATCTTCCATCATTTCTCTTTCTGTTGCAAGCACAATGTAATTCAATTTAAATATAGAGTCCTGTAGGACATAGATCAGGGGATCTATGGACCTTCTGACATATTTTAAGAAATGAAACAGTTGAAATTAAAGTCATTTCATTTTCAATAACATAAGCACAAATAATTGTGTTTTCATCCTAAAGGTTAGTCTCCTGTATTGGGCGTTCAGCATGGGTGTTGCCTTTTTCTGACCTCAAGACAACTATCCAACTTTCCCTGTGTCTTCACAATGCAACCACTAAAGCTCTACTGAATTCTCTAATTCTGAGAAGGCACCTTAAAAATGTAAGTTGCTGTCCTGACTTCTCTTTTCAGTGTTGTCACTAACTTCCTTGACACTCCCACCCTTCTCCTGTTTTCCATTGATGTTCTTACTTTTATCACATAGCATTCTTGCATGGGAAGATATCCCATGGTAAAAAAGAATATTTCACAAGCGTATAATTATCTTATTGAATGCCAAGAAGTAATAGTAAGAACACTGTGTGTTTGAAAAGCATATCTGAATTGCTTTTATTTTTATTTTCTCCCTCATACAATGCAGGCCAGGCCTGTATGGACCAAACTGTGCTCTCCAGTGTCAGTGTGGTTACATAGCTCACTGCAGCCCTCTCAGTGGGAGCTGCACCTGCTTTTTTAAGACAATGGACCCAACCTGTGAGGAAAGTGGTTCAGATGATCCTCAATATCCAAATACTAACAACTTTTCAATTGGTGAATAGAATTTTGCAGACTTTCATCCACGGTTTATCATTTTAACTTTGACAGAGAAATGTACTTACTCAGCCATCTTCAGCCCATCCCGACCTGTTGTGGGGTAAATAACAGGATGTCTCAACTTTGTCATCTCCAAGCACAAGTCTCATTCTCTAGCCTAGCCTTCCCAATGGTTTTTTTTGCTGAAGAATATAGCCAATAATAAGAGAATGTTATTTCAGGATCCCAATCTTAGTAATGTTTGGACTAATAAGTGGACCTTTTTTATATGCACAGGAGGTATTTAAATTTGGACGGAAGAACTGCTTTTCAGTTCAGGTTGGACTACACTGAAATATTCACACCTATTCACTGAAGACTTCAGTGGCCATGAAATAGCTGGATCCTCTTTAGAAATATCTAGAATTTCATCTATTTATTCTCAGTATCCTTCTTCATAACAAACTCTGCTCCGGATTGCTAATGTATTGTTTTTCAAACATGACTTTGGTGTGGGAGACTATAAAGACTTTAGCCACCTAATGACGTGCACTTTCATAGTGAAACATCAAAATGTTTAGTGTGTTTTCTCCGTCACTGGCCAGCAGACAGGAAAAAACTGGGTAGCAGTGACCAAGGCCAGGGCTTAGCCTACTCTGGGGGACACAAATTTCCTATAAATCAGGACCTACTTGTAATCAGTCTTTTAATTCACAGTGGTAATCTTGATTCAAATTGTTCATCATTTAGGGCAACTATATAGCCATTTATGAACCTAAGATGAGTACTGTGATAAGCCAAGAAAGATACAGCAATAAATACTATTTTATTTTTGCTCTCAAGTAGTTTATAAGCACTTAAATTTTTCAGACCGCTGGTTAGTTCACATCAGCAAACAAAACTTTCTTGATTGGAAATGTTGTTTCTCGTGTTACCCATGCTTTATTGGGATAAAAATAGAGAATATTACAATTATATGACTGAATATTTGATTTATACAAGATGTATGAGTGGCTTTTAAATCAAAACGGATTTAGGATAGAATTGACTGAAGGATTTATAAAAATACTTTTATCAATTCAGTACAGTTTCTCATCTTAATGATTATCTTTCTAAATCTCAGCACTTTTAACAGAGCAGAGATATAGCTACCTATAATGACCAGCCATGTGAAACTTAATGTTATTAAATGATATAAGGGAGTTAATGAGATCACTTTCCAAAAAAAGCTGTACTTTTTATTTTATTTTTTATTTATTTTATTTATTTATTTATTTATTTTTTGAGACGGAAGCTCACTCTGTTGCCCAGGCTGGAGTGCAGTGGCGGGATCTCGGGATCTCGGCTCACTGCGAGCTCCGCCTCCCGGGTTAACGCCATTCTCCTGCCTCAGCCTCCCAAGTAGCTGGACTACAGGCACGTGCCAACATGCTCGCCTAATTTTTTGTATTTTTAGTAGAGACGGGGTTTCACCTTGTTAGCCAGGATGGTCTCAATCTCCTGACCTCGTGATCCACCCGCCTCGGCCTCCCAAAGTGCTGGGATTACAGGTGTGAGCCACCGCGCCCAGCGTATACTTTTTATTTTTTTAGGGATAGAGTCTCCCTTTGTTGCCCAGACTTGGGTGCAGTGGCATGATCCTAGCTCACTGCAACCTCAGACTCTTGGGCACAAGGAATCCTCCCACCTCAGCCCCCTCAAGTAGCTGGAACTACAGACATGCACTACCATGCCCATCTGATTTTAAAAAATTTGTAGAAACGAAGGTCTCACTATGTCACCCAGGCTGACCTTGAACTCTGGGCCTCAAATTATCCTCCTGCCTCAACCTTCCAAAGCACTGAGATTACACATGTGAGCCACCACTCCTGGCTTCTCCAAGAGATTATTAATTTAGTTTAGTCTTAAATGAGATAAAATAAATTACCTTTTTTCTCCAGTATTTGGAATTAAAGATTTACATTTCAGTGCATTTTAACCATTTAAATCAGTCATTAATAATATGTTATTTCAAATCAGCTGAAAACTATTCTTTATTCTGAACGTTTGCCCATTTTCTTTACCTGCTATTGTTTTAGTTTCTCTCAACTATCACCATCTAAACTTCAAAGAGAATAAAGTAAATAAAAGCAGCATTCTCTCTTGGGCTGCCAGCCCCCTCTGGATTTTCTTTATTTCATGACTGTTAAAAAATTGTGACTACAAACAGGGAAAAAAGAAAGAAATCAGGCTTTTCTTCCTCAGTAGAGACCGTATTTCTATTCAGGCAGATGAGAAAAATCTAGATTTGATAGGAATAAAAATAAGGGATTTATTTTGGTTATTCTTTTTGATTTTATATTACTTAACTTTTTATAAGTGAGAAACCATATGTAAAATGTTAAACAAGTTTCTTGGCAAATGGAAGATGTTTCATATATTATCTCCTTTCATCCCCTTTCCACCCAACACTAAAACAAATTGTGGGACTGGGAAAGCAAAGTCAGAGCATGAACCTGTATTTGTGCCATCCCAGGACCCTTTAGACAAATTGAATTTTCATTCTTATACCAGTCAGCATGAACAAGTGCAATTTACTGTAGCCCCTTTTCTTTATAAAAATTTTTATAAGTTGTCTTTCATATTAAAAAATAAAAATGAGAAAATGTTTAAAATCTAGAATATTTCCATTGTACTTTTGGTTATCTTGAAAAATCTTGATAAGCAATGCAGAGTGATCTCTCCTAAAAATACCTCAGTTCTGCTTAAGAACACTAGCAGATATCCTGAAAATTATTATATGCAATATTTCATGCATAAACCAACATATAATAAACATTAATCTTAAATAATTCTACAGCTGGAAAATTATGAAATATAGTTTCCTTGAAATTTTATATAATATAATTTAAAATTTTATTTTTTATAACTGCCACATTAAAACTGCTTCAAATTAAGAAAACAGTGTACAAAGACCTCACCTTTTTTAAACAAATAAATAAAGGTTACTGTTCACTTTGGCAGTACATAAGCATTTACCTGAGGTTTTTACATGTAAACCACTATTCAGGTACAGTGAAGTATGATTTGGCTACCGAGAAATAATTTGCACAAAATGTTAAAGAATCCAACTATTAAGTGAAGTATAATCTAATAGGCATGTCCTCTTTAAGCTAAAGTTTAATGTAAAATTGGAATCCTTGTCATTAGATACAAATATTTTATATATTACTCCTCTACTTTTTCTCCCTGTTTAATCTGTCCTTTAAATGTAAAAATGCTGATCTCCAAAGGAAATGTATCCACTCATAATATTTAACCGACCTAGAAAGGCGCATGTGCTATGATGTTTTAGCCTCTTTCATTTGAAATACAAGATCAGAGTGGGGATTATTATGCTTTTCTGCAATAATATAGCTCAAGTTTAAAGAAAAGTGAGCAGATGTGTGGAAGTATGCTGGCTAATTTGGAGTCTCAATTCAACATGCCTGGGATAAACTATTTCACTATGACACCTAACTTTCCCCTACTCTTTCTAACTTCTACATTCGTTTATTGAGTTTTCCAGATGAGACAGCTACTTGACACAGGTTAAATTATTTTCAGAGAACTTGGAAATCATTCCAAGAGTTAGTGGCAAGAATGGCATTTCCTTTGTTAGAAATAGCAAAGAGGGTTTGGCCTCTCCTGGGCCTCTTTCACCTTGGTTTCTCTAGGACCTGGTAATACAGATGTAGCAAGAATTTAAAAGAGCATTTGATGAAGTGAACAAATAATAGCAACTGTCTACACTCTAGGAGTTATGTATGCAATTCAGTTGAAATAACTTTTCTTGGGTCTGTAATAGAAAAAAAACCTAAGTAGCTGAACTTTTAAAATAGATTTAAAAGACATTCCAAAGCTTTGTCTCTTTTAGCTAATTATGTGAAGACTATTTTCTACTTTTCCTGCTTATATTTTACTTTTTCTAAATAAAAAAATATAAATAAAGTCTAAGATATGCATTTAAAAGTGATAGATGCCTCTTTTATGTTCTTGCAAATATTTACAGACTTTTATCTCTAAATCTTATATCAGGATTACATGAAACACCATTTAATAATTCTTCATTTTAATGTTTGTGTGCTAACAGCTCTAATTTTGAAGAATATTAATTCAAATAACATATATTAACAAATTAGGTGTTTTTCTTCCAACAGAAGTCTTAAAAATATATAAAATGTTTTAATATTAATGACTCCACTTAAAAAGATATAAGAAAATGTATTAAATATAATTTTTTTTGCCGAGACTTCATGAGAAAAATTCAGCAATAGTTCAACAGACAAAACGATTCAGAACTGGATGTTTAGTGCTTAAGTGTTGACAATATTGGTCTCTTGAAACATAGAGTATTGGCTTGTGAATAAAATTCCTTATGTGAGATTTGGATGAATTTGGGAGAGAGCATTCAACATGTGTTTGATGAATAGTGGAACCCATGACGGATTAGATATCTAAATGGTCAATTGGTAATATTTCAAATAGTTTATTAATTGAAAAATGCCTTCATTCGTGTCAATTTTCAACCATTGTCTGCCAAGAAATTTTATGCATTTTAACTCCACCTTGAATTCACTAAATAATTTTAAAATTTGTAGTGCCTACTATACTAGGTACTGTTTTAGGCATGAAAAAAGTAGTAGTGAACAGGATGGATGTGTTCTCTGCCCTCATAAACTTGCAGTCAAGAGACTGCGATAGCCAACAAGGGCAATGTTTTTAAATATCTCTAGCTGTGCAGTCAGTTTTATAGTTCATCAATCCTTTTATAGTTCATTAATCCTTTCCTAAGAGTATTTCTCACAAATTTGTTAATTCTCCTATGTTAATGCATACTTCGATAAATCAAATATATTTTACCTAACCTTAAATTCATGTAGCAGGTTTTACTCTTAGTGCTGTGATACGAATTAAATTTAAAAAAAAAACTCATGAAATACCATTTCACATTTATAGAAAGCTGTATTATTCTTTGCAATGTAAAAGGAAAGTTCATTTTCAAAGCTGTTGTTGAAGCCCCACTGTTATGAGGATTTACGTAGTGGAAGTAGAGAAAAAAAAATATTCCTTATGTTCTGACAATTGTTGCATCCTTTTCAGCATCCATTATGCCTTCTCTTTTAATGGAGATGAATGTTTCCTAATGATAGAGGAGGGTTTTTAGGCATTTTTTGAAATCTGATTTTATTACTAGGCAAGTAATTCTGACAAACATTAACAAAATCTTGCCTCTTTAGTGGGGTTTCAAAACAAGATTAGATTTTTTAAAATTAAGGTAAAATGAACATAACATAAAAGATACCATCTTAACCATTTTTAAGTGTACAGTTCAGTGACATTAAGTGCATTACATTGTTGTGCTGTATTCACCAAGGGTTATGTCTTTTAATATAGGAAAAACTTCTTGATGACATTTGAGTAACATGTAGGGTTCTCAGGCTGAAGTTGCTGGTCTACTTGAACAACATAGTTGTGTACTGCCTGCACTCCTGAAATTTTTCACACTCTAAAAATTTAATTATTTGAAAATGTACTTTCTGTACATTTATTTTTATTTACTAGGCATTTTTGCAACAAAGACATGCTACACATTTAAGTAGAGTTATACTTTTACTGGGGACCAGAAGAGCAGTCATTTTTACTAAGCATATCATAGTCGCAGCTCATAACTTTATCATCTTTCTGAACATACTAAAACATAAAACATCAGTACATCATTATGCTCTATGAAATAAAAATTGAATTCATAATTCTATTTTTAACAACCCTCATGCATTTCCCAGATTTTTGCCATTTTCCTAAATATCTGCTCCCTGGGCTCCACTCTGGCCTAAGGCAGTCATGGTACCAAGACCTTGAAGCCTCGAGCAGTGTTTCCTGATGAGTATTTGATGGAGTCACAAATTTACAAATTAATAGTATTCAGTAAAGTAGAACCAGGGAAAGGGGGTAGAATTGGTTGGATTTTATACTTGGTAACACCATAACTAGGAAACTCTGGATTAAATAGAACTAAATAGTATACTTTATTGCAGTACTTTTTGGGAACCCAATATGTTGTGATTTGTGAATTTCTAGGAGGAAGACAGAGTACATAAAGAATTTCAAATAAAGAATTTCAAATTGTTTAGGAGTTCCTTTTTGTGAGGAATGTTTTGGAAAAACTAGTGTCTCAAGGAAAAGTTTTTGTGAAAAACAGAGATAAGTATCTACTTAAGTGAGCCCTCAGAAGCATCCTTGGTCTGGATGCCCTGATCACACATTTTCATGGTGTTTTTAGTCATTGCCTGAGACAATTCTAAGGCCTATATTACTTTATAGTTTCCCATGAATCCTCTGTGAGCCAATACACATTTCTCAAAAGGATCTTTGGAAATACAAATCAAAATGTTGATGAAACTTTTAGAGAACTTTGCCTTTCTTGCCTGTCCAATTAATATGAGAAATTAATTTTTAAAACATTAAGGACAATTAGGAAGATGTAAAATACATTGTGTTCTTTTAAAATTGAATTTTGTAAAAGTTACATAGGAATAAGTGTTGAAAAATAAAAGACCAAAATTTTGCTAACATCTGGGCATTTTATAGAAGCTTTACATACCCTATTTTGAATAACCCGTGGGGTTTATATAAATGCATCAAAATTCCAAAGAGAGAATATTGGGTAGCACATTGGATTAAATCCGTTTTGAGAATCACTAAATGGCTGCTGGCATGCCATGATTGAAGTGTGGGGATTCTAATAATGCTAGAGTTATCTAAGTATTTTGGCTACTGAATTTTATATTATTTATTAAATAAAATATTGAACATGAACAGACACACACATACACATAGACATATCTGTGAGTTTGGGAGTTTCTTTTAGGATTATATATTTAAGACATCTTCTGTTAAAATGACATTAAAATTTCAAGTTTTTACAAATAGATACAGATATACTTTAGTAATGAGAAAAATCTTTCTCACTTACAGATACCTGCAGTTCAACATGGTTTTTATAGACATCTATTAAAATTTTAAGATTGATAAATGAGGAAATAAACCTAATCTCAACTTGTCAGGCTAAAATACAGACTCTATTCATACTTTGGAATACTTATCCTAGCTATATTATGTGTTGGATAACCAAAGAAAACAAAGGGGCAACAATTATGGAGTAGAGAATCTTATATGCTTGCAATCACAAAAGTGCAGAATTTAAAGAGACTTTAAAGCTTCCCCAGTCTTTTTGGTTCATAAGCAAGAAAACTGAGACTAATTCGGTCCTATAGTGAAAAAATCACAGAACCAAGACTTTCTCATCTCTTATCTCTGTTTTCTCATGTCTCTCACCTTATGTCTTTTGATTATTCCCTTTTTGGTTTTTGTTTTTTTTTTTTAACTTTTGTTTTAGGTTCAGGGGTACATGTGTAGGTTTGCTACATGGGTAAACTCATGTCACAGTGGTTTGTTGTACAGATTGTTTTCTCACCCAGGTACTAAGCTGAGTACCCGACAGTTATTTTTTCTGTTCCTCTCCCTCCTCCCACCCTCCACCCTCCAGTAGGCCCCAGTGTCTCTTGTTCCCCTCTTTGTATCCATGAGTTCTCATCATTTAGCTCCCACTTATGAAAAAAAGCCCAATATCACTGATCATTAGATAAATGCAAATCAAAACTACAGTGACATACCATGTCACACCAATCAGAATGGCTAGTATTGAAAAGTCAAAAAATAACAGATGCTGGCAAGATTGCAGAGAAAAGGGAACACTTATATACTGTTGGTGGTAGTGTAAATTAGTTCAAGCATTGTGGAAAGCAGTGTGGCAATTCCTCAAAGAGCTAAGAACTACCATTCGATCAGCAATGCCATTACTGAATATATACCCTAAGGGATTATAAATCATTCTACCGTAAAGACACATGGATGCGTGTGTTTATTGCAGCACGATTCCCCTTTCTAAGATGTGAGACATTCTTTTGGCAAGGAGGGTCAGTGAATCTTACTTTACAGAAATCCGTTTGAATTCCAGCTTTAGTGTTACAGACCTTTCAAACTTGCGTTGTCACCATTTATATGATTCCACACTGTGTATGGGAGAAGTAGTTAAATACAAATATAAGAAATTAAAGCCAATGAGAGATTCAAGGTCCTGTAATGATTTCATCATCATTTAAGGAAAGTAATTTAAATATTAATGGTTTTCATACCTTATTTAGCATATGTTATTCAAACTTTATATTTTAAACACTATTTTGTCAACAGATTTTAAGAATATCTTCAGTTGACACAGCTTAACAATTTCTGTAATGAATGATAAACACAATTCTCAGAATTAATCCACACAAACATGGCTTTTTTTTTTTTAAGTTCATTATGTAAGTGCCAAATAAACCTCTGAGAAGCGTTATTGGTCAGTACCTCATTTGTAGCCATAAGGAACAGTTGCATTCACTTTATTTTTTTTTGCTGTTCATTAGTTTAAGAACTCTTGTGATAAGAACCCCATATAATATTAATGAGTTTATTCCCCTTAAATTTGACTAACCAAGTTTGCTGGCTTCTATTTTCCTTAATCAAGACATATTCAAGGAAATTTAAGACAATTAAATAATGAATTAAATGAATAATCTGGATATGTGTCCTTCTAAAACAGAGTTTTTCAAACTTGATTGGGAGATAGAACATCTGAATATCATTATACTCAAGGTGGAACATGAATTATTAAGATATTTAATAATATATGAGCTGGAATAAATATTTCTTAGAGAAACTATATTATATGCATATTATATAAAAATCTAAAACATGCATATAGAGGACCACAAAATTTTCTTAACTCTTCAGTTAGATACAATCACTTTTCTGAGAAATTTCATCAATTCATTGTATATTAATTGGACATTCACTTTGCCAGACTCAATAATTATTTGGGATCAATTGTTTTTTAAAGAAACTCTTATTGGTGAAAATGTTAAATAAGAAAATCTAATCAAATTCGAACTTGAAGAAAGATTGGTCATATTCAATTAAGCAATGGAACTCTTTTCCCAACTTGCATAGTCTGAGGACTATTAAAGTCTGTATTAGTTTGTTGGTTGAAAGGTAAACATGGCATTTGTTTTTTGATCTATATACATACAATTTTTTAAAATAAACGAAAACTTTATGCAGTAATGTACTTTTTAAAAATAAACGTGTGTTATACGTATGGCATTCATTTTAAATAGATGTTTTTATAATATGTTTTCTTTGTGATAATGTATGTGTTAAGAGTTATAACTGAGGCCGGGCGCAGTGGCTCACACTTGTAATCCCAGCACTTTGGGAGGCTGAGGCGGGCAGATTATGAGTCAGGAGACAGAGACCATCCTGGCCAACATGTTGAAACCCCGTCTCTACTAAAAATACAAAAATTAGCTGAATGTGGTGGTGCGTGCCTGTAATACCAGCTACTTGGGAGGCTGAGGCAGGAAAATCTCTTGAACCTGGGAGGTGGAGGTTGCAGTGAGCTGAGATCACACCACTGCACTCCAGCCTGGCTGCAGAGCGAGACTCTGTTTCAAAAAAAAAAAAAAAAAAAAACTTATAACTGAAACTTTACTATTGGGGTGAATCATCTACACTTGAGAAATCAATAGCCAGCTATTTACAAAGGCTAAATAAATCTGATATTTATTAGATCCCCATCATTTGATTTGACAATATCAATTCACTAGGTGACATCATGTTTTTCCACTCTAGTTACCTGAAAGAACCAGTTAGGACAAATTAATCTTATTGAGAGCTTTTTTTCTTTTTCCTTTGTCGTCTTGGTCTATTCTGGCATGAATTTATTGGTATTTTTCTTTTTCTTTTGGATGTTTTATACTTTTTTTCTTTTTTCTCTTTTTTCTTCTTCTTCTTTGTAAACCATAGGAATATTTTATATTTTCTAACTCACAGGGTTGGTACAAAAACTAAATTATTTGCTTGTGAGAGAATACTTCTTAAGCACTAAAGCAAGCTTGACTAACCCATGGCCCAGGACAGCTTTGAATGCAGCCCAACAAAAATCCATAAACCTTCTTAAAACACTGAGATTTTTTGTGTGATTTTTTTTTTAGCTCATCAGCTATCATCAGTGTTAGTGTATTTTATATGTGGCCCAAGACAATTCTTCTTCTTTCAGGGTGGTCCAATTAAGCCAAAAGATTGGACGCCCCTGCAATAAAGTATTATATATGCTCATATTATTACCCTTTTGTTCATGATTTAATCAGGCAAAATGCAGTGAATCAATTGCCTCCAGTGTACAGATAAAGTTGTTTTTACAGATTTTTCCTCAAACTGATTATGCACATTTATTTTTGGGTGATAATAATAATTACATAATTGACTAATTACTTGTATAAAGTTATTAGAATATACCAGACAGTATATAAGCATGTTTATAACATTTTGCTTAATCTTCACGATAACTGTTTGGTAGATATGATTAACTGTCTGATTTTTCCTTTTTAACAGTTGAATCTAATAACTTGCTCGGATCATATGGCTCCTAAGTGGAGCAGAACTCAGGTTTGCCTCATTCCAGAGGCCACGTTCTTGACTATAGCATGCATGCAATTATAAAACACTACCATTGAGGATGAAAATCTATACCCGTAAATTTTGGAAAGTAATAAAATTTTGATGAATCCAAGTCAGAATGAGTTCATACTCCAGTTGCTAATCAAGACACACACAGGTAGTCATATTTTCAACCACCTTTATTTTTGATGCATAAAAAAATAACCTGTGAGTGCATTTTGTCTTTTGAGTGTTTTCTTTTGACATGTATATAAGCAGTGGTTAAACAAACAGTATCTCTGAAAGACCTTAACTTTAAGCAAAAAACATTCAGTAATTCCATCTATACCACGTTCTCTCCCAACCCCCAATCAAATTCTTAAAAATCAGAATGGAAAAAAAATTTTTTTCAGTTAAGCTTACTATAGTATTGCATACTTTTATTCTTAGCTTAATAACAATATTTTGAAATACATTTTGTCCCTAGTTACCAGTCCGGTTAACTTCAGACCTATGGTATAGACATTCTTTGCTAGTTTTCTTTTCACATTTTGTGGAATGTAATACTCCATTTCTCAGTATTCACAGTGATAGAGCTTACATTCTTCACTGAAAAACATTTAATAATGGCACTTCATAGCAAAAAATCTACCTTTTCTACCATTGTGTCTACACCTCTTCACTATGTGCCCTCAGCTACATAAGGAGAATTTGACCTAGTCCTGAAATCACCGCACCTCCATACATTTTCTCTGCTTGCAATACTTTATGTTTCCTGCATGGCAAAGTTATTCATCCTTAAAGGCTCCTTCAAAGAGTCTTACCTATCCCTTAAACCCCTACCCAAAATTATACAGAAAGTTTCTTTTAAGGCTTCTATAGCACAGGAGCTAGTATATAATGGGAGAAAAACAAATGATTTATAGAATTGTCAACTGCATTAAAAATGAATTAGAGACTGAGCTACCTGTCAGGAGGCCTCTTCTCTCTTACAAAATGTAAAGCTCCTTGTTTAAATTTCAAGTACCCGCTCCCCTTGTGGCTATAACTGACTTGGACTAGCAATAGCCAAATGAACATATGTGAACAGTAGATGCCAAATAATGCAATTTTATTGAAATACGAATGTGGCTTTTTTGTTGGTGGGAGAATGTGCTGCTCTCCCACCATATATACTTGTTTCAAAAAATGCAGCATAAGGAAAAAACCAGATCCCATCTGCCAGGCAAAATAGCTATGAAGTGGAAAAATCAGGTTTTTAATGAATCCATTGAGAGTAACTTGAGTTATTTTTTAATGTAAGGGCAAATAAACTTTTGAGCAGAGTTACATAACCATGTAGTAGTCTTTTAATTTATAGCTAGGCCAAATTCAGATCCTGGTTTTAGCTAAATTAGAGTGCTCCCAAAAGACAGAATGATTAGATAATACAAGTAGGCTTTTGTTGGCCTCTTCTTCTAAAATATAGCTCACAGTCTAAGAAGACTAGAATTCAATTTTCAATTCCAGACAAGTAAACATGTCTGCATATATTCATAAGACTCACTGAACAACTGAACTTTGTTTTTTTATTTTCTTTAGCACATATCCACAATAAGAGTGTTGCTCTTTCATAGTCCCGTCGGAAGTAGTGTAGAATAAAGGCAGACACCTGTTCTTTCACCCGTTTTGGCCACATCTTCTAGCTCCATTTTAAGACTTCAATTTTGACAATTTTTTCTCTTAGTCTACTAATAGAATCATTTGAAATATAACTCATCGATAGGAATTAGATGGTTAGCAAAGAAAGAGCCTCTATATTGATAAATAATTAATTATAATTGTGTTATGTAAAGGAAGGCCAAGATATTGCAGACAGAGGTATTTAGGGCTTGTCACTGTTAATATTTGTTGTTCTCCTTGAGCATCATTATACTTCACAACGTTTTTCTTCACAACAGGAGGAAGAATTTCACAGAAACATGACTTTGAATCCAACATACATCCTGTACCAATTGAGTGGTCTTGGCCACTAGTTTAACACATCTGTCTCAGGAAGGGAATAATGATGTTCTATCTACCTTATGGGTTAATGTGAACATTTTCATATTACGATTATTAAGCAGTACAGGTTGTTTGGCTAATTATATATGAATCAGGTGAAGGCATTTCATAAGTTCTTTGCCTCAGTCTTGGACTTAGGAAACCTTAGCTTGCGTCCCAACTCTACCTCTGGGCAGCTTTGTGATCCAAGCACACTTAATCTTTTGAACTTCATTTATTCATCTGGACAGAGAGGGACAAAGTTCCTCACTCAAAGTTACAGTGGTTTAAATGAAAACAAAAAGCCCATCATGTGGAACATATAGATGATAAATATAAGTTGAATCTGAACTATAGAATATAAGTTTTCCACCTGTTAATAGTAATACCATTAACAACAATAATAATGGCATACAGATTTCACAATCTTAATGTTGGGGCTCAGAACATAATAACCCAAAAGATGGCACCTTAGTGTACTATTTTAAGTTGAAGGAACTTGAAAACAATCACAGAAGCAGGAGTCTCTGACCTCCCTCCCTTCTCCCCTGAAGACCCTAATGTGACAGGTGTTCTGCCCTGAATGTGAAGAGAAGAAGTGTCACACCTCTTAGAGAGGCTAAGACGAATCTGGACAGACAGTCCTTGCTATGTTTCTTCCAGTTTATTACCATTAGATCATACACTTTTGTCCTCCAATCATACTTCTTCTACACAACTATTCATAAAATACAGAGTTTCCCTGTGTTTTTGGCTCTTCATTTCTGACAGCTTCTATGTCATGTAGAACTATGGTTAAATAAATTTGTTATGTTTTTCTTTTGTTAATCTGTTTTTCATTACAGGGGTCTCAGCTATGAGCCTTGTGATGGGTTGAAGAAAACATGTTACTTTATCTCCCCTTCATTGCTGAGTGCAGAAAGCTGGTCTAAGCACTGGATTTTACAGTTCTCCTGTCTATGGCATGTGTTTGTATTTCAGAAGTGAAGTAAAAGAAATCCATATTTTTAATATTATCAAAGAAACATACCCAAACAGCTGAATTATCCCTCTAGTATTTACACATTTGAGTAGAATAGGTTTTCTAAATATCTAAGTTGCCTAAAATTCTATGTATCTTTATGAAGTTCTTTTTGTTAGAAGATAATCGGTCATGGGTATTTGAAAGAAAAGTTTCTAGGACTCTTTGGTTGTTTCCTAAAAGTATGGTGTTACAAAAATGTTTGCTTCCTACTCACAGTCAGTGAGAGGTAAGGGTATCACACTCATTGGGGATCACCCAAAGAATACCCTGGACTAGGGGACTTGGATGTTTAGGAAGATTGTTCAGAGAATGGTTTTGACCATTTCTGAGTGAGATAATATAGAGAATAATGGGGATGGAGGAAGGAACGGATAGCATGGGTTATGTCTGGGTGATTAGATGGATTGTCGGAATCAGAACCCATCTTATTCTCTGTGATTTGTCTCAAGCTCCCACGAGCCCCAAGTCAAGGGCCCTGCCCCACCACTTATTGTACATAATTAACACATTGTGGTAAATTAAACAAGTCACTATTTTCTGTCACTTCTGATTCTACTTAAATCAGAGACTTTATCACGAACAATTTGCCACTCTTTAGCATTGTTCTCAAGGGCAATTTGCCCCATTGATTCTTTGCACAGAAAGTCAGGACCTTCTGGCAATACAGGAAGAAGGTGGGAGTCAGGTGGGTTAAAAGTAGAGAAGAAAAGAAAAACCAACACCTTTGACCTGTAGAATGTGGGACAAATATGTTGGCAATGTATAATAGAATCCAAGGTTGAAAGGGATCTTTTAAAAAAAACCGTTTTAGTTCTCACTCAGTGGAGCAATCATTTTTATTACCATATGTCTGATATCCACCCCACCTCTTCTTGAATGCCATCCATAATTCTTGAGTATCAGTCTGTTCCTTCGTTGCTAGAAATGTCTTTCTTAAGACAAGTGCTGTCGTTATAGAACCTCTAGTCTTGACAATCCTCTACTTGACAGTTCTAATAGTTGAAGGTAGCTTTCATGTTTCATTACTCTTTTTCTCTGAGTAAAAAAATCAGTGCTTTAATAGCTCTGATATTGTTAACCAACCTCCTCTGAAGATAAACAGTAAGTCCTTTTTGTAATTGCCAAAGCCATGGGGCTGTGGTTTAAAATACATTATTATGGAAAATTTAATTTTTTTAATTAGGTAAGTAATGTATGTTATTTACACCGAATCATTCATAATCCCACCCTGAAATAACCGCTGTTTACATTTTCATGTGCTTTTCTTTATGTATTTTATATCGTTTAGAAAAATAGGTTATATAAATAATTTTGAGTCCTGCTTTGTTTCCAATGTTATGGTTCCAACAATTTTCTGTGTCTTTAACGCTCTTTTAGAAGATGTCATCAGCAACTCATCCTAAATCCAGTATTCTTTTCTGATAATACCTTCTTCTTAACCTCTTCACCCTAAGTATCTGCAAAGATTCTTTTTAAAGTAGTTAGTCAACATCAGGAAGATGGCTACAAAGACTTGAAGAGCTGGCCTGGTAATCATTGATAACAAAACACTTCAGGTACAACAGAAAGCCAATGCTTTTTATTTAAAAGTTAGCTTAAACTGAGAACACTTTCTTCTTTGTTGACTAAATCTTCCTTCTTGAAAAGACATTTCTTAAGCAGATAAAGAAATTTACACCCTCAGTTCATAAGGTATTTAATGTTTATATTCTCATGATGACAAACTGAGAGCCATTAGCACAAGGAGACTCTCTCCTGATGACAGAGGTGGATCTCCAGTGAAAGGAACCAAGTGAAGGTAAAGCAGTACAAGGCTTTGTAACCATAGTTACTTTAAGTCTAAGATTTTAAAGCTATTGTTTCCATTATGAAAGATGCATTAACATTCCTTTATGTCTACTCTTGGAAACCTTGTTATCATGACTAGCCTATTTACTTACTTATCTCTTAAGAGGTGGTTAGGCTTAATTAATTCTTAAACATTAACCTTGAAGATATATTCTGGAGGGTGGGAGAAGGGTTTTACTCTTTGAAAATGGGATGGAGTAAACTCAATGAAATGCTCAAATTCTGAGAGTAGCAGAAACTTTACCTTATGGACTTATTTAAGAATTTGCTTCTACTTAATCCAGAAAATTCTGGAAATGCCCTCTTATGTCAATATGCATGCATCTAAATGAAGTGAAGGGTGAAATGGGGGTACTTTGGAAAGCAGTCCTAAAAAGAAACTTGTTATGTACTTAGCAGCTAATCATTCTTTTAGTTGTAACAGCTGTTTTCTTGTAAATGGTAAAAATATTCACGGTAAACTACGGAAATCATTCATACATTCATGACAATGAAGTAGGATGTTCTTTTATGACTAGGCTATTACCACATTAAGAGAAACTGCTGCCTCAGATTTTTTCTTTTCCCCTTTGTAGCAAATATTCTGACAACCACACAATTTTATCATTTGCATTGAGAGGCTGGCTACAGTAAACTACTATATCATTGTAAAAAGCACTCTCTCATTGCTGTTTCCATTTTTGAAGAAGGAATACTAGTGTGAGTTGTTCCTAATTGTTTATAATAAATTTTCAGCATAAGAAGTTTTCACCTTACTTTTCAAAAACATTCTAAACACCAGTGTTAGCCTTACTAAAGACTTTTTTCTGAAGTTGTTTATTGCCTTGCAGAGCAAGAGGAACTTAACTCTCACTTAAAGCAGGCCTATATAATTTAATATGATAATCTTCCTCAATTAGACTCAACATGCTTACCTGAGTACTGTGCATCCGGGAAATTTTAGCTTGGACATAATTTTCTCAGAGAAGCCTTCTGTTTATCCGCACTAAAACAGCCATGCTACCAACATGGTAGCTCTGATCATATTTTAAGTCCTCCTAGCACCCTAATTTTCTTTATATGACTGAGCACATTTTAAATTCTTACTCAATTCTTGTCTTTTCCACCAAGTTTAAAACTATGTCAAAGTAAACTGTCATCTGTGCTTTCCTAGTGTTGTTTCCTCAGGACCATGCATAGTGCTTTGCACATGGCTGGCCTTAGATAAATGTTTGCTGAATGAATAAAATTGATGCATTAACTGTACTGTGTTATGTTCCTTGAAGCATGAACTTTTCCATAATACCACTTTATCAGTTTTGTTTGAGAAAAAAAGATGAGGAGTGCAACTCTGTGCTTTGGAAAGCAAAATCTAGAATACCTGACTTGATGCATGCCCATAGTTAGTGACATAGTCTACCATCTTGGATTAAGCTTGAGACTTTCTCCCTCTCACCCCAACCTCTATTCCATCTCAGGAAGAGTATAAACATAAACCAAGGGCAGTATTGGGTCATGAGCAAGAATATGAAACCTTTCATTTGACAATAGAAGTTAAAACATTTTGTGTTCCCATAGTAAATATTTTGTGATTGGGAAGAACTATTTGACTCCTTGAGAAGATTATAGAGTTTTTCAATTTGACTGTTTCCTTGAGAATAAGGAAAGAAAATTCATTATTACAACTGAAAATGAATGAATGAAGATCCAGGGTAAACATATTCTGGAAATAATATTTCATGGAAGATACTCCCCCTTTATTCTAAGCACTGCCAAAAATGATTTGATGCTGAATGTAACATTCAGGGCAAAATAATAAGATCAAAAGGGGTGTATTATAGTTATATTAAGCTAGTCTGATCCTTTGAAATCTGTGTAAAAGACCTGACAAAGCAGTAATTTTTACATTTGGAAATGTATTTATAATAAAAGCATACAAATAATAAATTGCCTTTGTTGAAGTGAATAAAGTTAGATTAAATTCACAATGCCTGTAAAACCAGCATATTGTGAAAAACAAACAAACAAAAAACCAACCTGTAGTCTGGAGCTCCATGTTCTAGTACAACTTTTTGTCTTAAAATTATCATGGACATTATGATAAATTATCATAATCTGTTGGAGATTCAGCTTCACCACAGGTAAAAATACACTTAGATTAAATGACCTTAAGTATTCCTACCAAGTTTACTGTTGTATTAGTCCATTTTCATACTGCTGATAAAGACATATCTGAGGCTGGGAAGAAAAAAAGGTTTAATTGGATTTACAGTTCCACATGGCTGGGGAGGCCCCAGAATCACGGCAGGAGGGGAAAAGCACTTCTTACATGCTGCAGCAAGAGAAAATGAGGAAGATGCGAAAGTGGAAACCCCTGATAAAACCATCAGATCTTGTGAGACTTATTCACCACCACAAGAACAGTATGGGGAAAACTGTCCCCATGATTCAAATTATCTCCCACTGGGTCCCTCCCACAACACGTGGGAATTATAGGAATACAATTCAAGATGAGATTTGGGTGGGGACACAGAGGCAAACTGTATCATTCCACCCTGGCCCCTCCAAGTCTCATGTCCTCACATTTCAAAAACAATCATGCCTTCCCAATAGTCCCCCAAAGACTTAACTCATTTCAGCATTAACCCAAAAGTCCACAGTCCAATGTGTCATCTGAGACAAGGCAAGTCCCTTCTGTCTATGAGTCTGTAAAATCAAAAGCAAGTTAATTACTTCCTAGATACAATGGGGGTACAGGTATTTGGTAAATACAGCCATTCCAATGGGAGAAATTGTCCAAGAAAGGGGGTTACAGGGCCCATGCAAGTCCAAAATCCAGGGGGGAAGGCAAATTTTAAAGCTCCAAAATGATCTCTTTTGACTTCAGGTCTCACATCCAGGTCACACTGATGCAAGAGGTGAGTTCCTATGGTCTTGGGCATCTCTGCCTCCGTGGCTTTGCAGGGTAGAGCCTCCCTGCCAGCTACTTTCATGGGCTGGCACTGAGTGTCTGCAGCTTTTCCAGGTGAATGATGCAAGCTATCGGTGGATCTAACATTCTGAGGTCTGGAGGATGGTGGCCCTTTTCTCTCAGCTTCACTAGGTGGTGCCCCAGCAAGGACTCTGTGGCCCCTACGGGAAGTGGGCATACCCAGCAGGGACCCAGGAGGGACTCAGACTCCACATTTCCCTTCTGCACTGCCCTAGCAGAGGTTCTCTATGAGAGCCCCACCCCTGCAGCAAACTTATGCCTGGGTGTCCAGGATTTTCCATACATCTGAAATCTAGACTGAGGTTCCCAAACCTCAATTCCTGACTTCTGTGCACTCGCAGGCTCAACAGCACATGGAAGCTGCCAAGACTTGGGGCTTGCACCCTCTGAAGCCATGGCCCAAGCTCTACACTGGCCCCTTTCAGCCATGGCTGGAGCAGCTGGGACACAGGGCACCAAGTCCCTAGGCTGCACACAGCACTGGGACCCTGGGCCTGGACCACTAAACATTTCCTCCTAGGCTTCCTGGCCTGTGATGGGAGGGTCTGCTGTGAAAACCTCTGACATGCCCTGGAGACATTTTCCCCATTGTCTTGGGATTAACATTCAGCTCCAAGTTACTTATGCAAATTTCTGCAGCCTGCTTGAATTTTTCCCCAGAAAATGGGTTTTTCTTTTCTATCATATTGTCAGGCTGCAAATTTTCCAAACTTTAATGCTCTGCTTCCCTTATAAAACTGAATGCCTTTAATAGCACCCAAGTCACTTCTTAAATGCTTTGCTGCTTAGAAATTTCTTCCACCAGATACCCTAAATCATCTCTCCCAAATTCAAGGTTCCACAAATCTCTAGGGCAAGGAAATAAGGCTGCCAGTCTCTTTGCTAAAACATAACAAGAGTCACCTTTGCTCCAGTTTCCAGCAATTTCCTCATCTCCATCTGAAACTACCTCAGCCTGGACCTTATTTTCCATGTCACTATCAGGCTTTTGGTCAAAGCCATTCAACAAGTCCCTAGGAAGTGCCAAACTTTCCCACACTTTCCTGTCTTCTTCTGAGCCCTCCAAACTCTTCCAACCACTGCCTATTACCCTGTCCCAAAGTCGCTTCCACATTTTCAGGTATCTTTTCAGCTACGCCCCACTCTATTGGTACCAGTTTACTGTATTAGGCCATTTTTATGCTGCTGATAAAGACATACTCAGGACTAGGAAGAAAAAGACGTTTAATTGGACTTACAGTTCCACATGGCTGGGAGGCCTCAGAATCATGGTGGGTGTCTTGTGCGTCCATGTGAAGAGACCACCAACAGGCTTTATGTGAGTAATAAAGCTTTTTAATCACCTGGGTGCGGGTGGGCTGAGTCTGAAAGAAGAGTCAGCAAAGGGAGTTAGGGGTGGGGCAGTTTTATAGGATTTGGGTAGGTAGTGGAAAATTACAGTCAAAGGGAGTTGTTCTCTTGCAGGCAGGGGTAGGGGTCACAAGGTGCTTAGTAGGGGAGCTTTTGAGCCAGGAGAAGGAATTTCACAAGGTAATATCATCAGTTAAGGCAGGAATCGGCCATTTTCACTTCTTTTTTGATTCTTCAGTTGCTTCAGGCCGTCTGGATGTATACGTGCAGGCTTGGGCTCAAAGGCCTGACATTCCTGTCTTCTTATATTAATAAGAAAAACAAAACCAGATAGTGGTGAAGTGTTAGGGTGGCGAAAATTTTTGGAGGTGGTATGAAGAGATAATGGGCGATGTTTCTCAGGGCTGCTTTGAGTGGGATTAGGGGCGGCATGGGAACCTAGAGTGGGAGAGATTAAGCTGAAGAAAGATTTTGTGGTAAGGGGTGATATTGTGGGGTTGTTAGAAAGAGCATTTGTTGTGTAGAATGATAGGTGATGGCCTGGATACGGTTTTGTATGAATTGAGAAACTAAACGGAAGACACAAGGACTGAATAAGAGAAGGAGAAAAACAGGTATTAAAGGACTAAGAGTTGGGAGGACCCAGGACATCCAATTAGAGAGTGCCCAAGGAGGTTCAGCGTGATTATTTGCTTGGTTGGTGAGTTTTTGGGCCCTATCTTTGAGTTTTTTTATGTTGCCATGTACCACGCCAGATTGATTTAGGTAAAAACAACACTCTTCATTTAAAAATATACAGAGTCCTCCTTTTTCAGCAGTGGGTAAGTCAAGACCTATTCCTGTCTTATTGTATTAATAATAAGAAAAACAAAACAAGATAGTGGTGAAGCGTTGGTGTCATGAGGGGAACAGGAAGCTGTTCGGTAATATTTGCAAACTGATTTTTCGGGGTAAGGAAAACTAGTGTACATGTGCCTGTCTAATTAACAGGTAGACACATGTAGGTGGAGGAGCCACAGAGGAAGAAGAGACCTTGTGTAAGGCAAAACTAGAAATGTAAAGTAGGGGAAAGAATTGGAGTGTGTTTTTTCAGCAAAGGTCATTTATCCACTGTAAGAGGGAGTTAAGAGTGGTGGTTAGGGGATAAGACCAGGACCAGCTATGATGGTTTGGAGAAAAAATATAAGCCAGTAGTGTAGACAAGGGTGGGCACTCATGGATAGGTGAGAACGAAGAATAAGAGTATGACTAGACAGAAGACAGCAAGGATGAAAAGTTTTTAGGATGCAGTCTAAGTAGTAGCGGTGACTGCGTAAAGCCCTATTGCAAAGAGTAGGGTAAGGATGAATAGACCTAACAAAATGAAAGGATGTATTAGGCTCATAAGGGTCACTACTGTTCTTTAGAAATGTGGGTGACTTTAAGGGAAGGAGGGATAAGTACTTGCGACTTCTAGGAGGAAGAGGAGAGATCAAGCTGGCTGTCCGATGGACACAGCTTTATTCTGGAATGGTAAACCCAATGGGGAGGGTCCTGCAGGTGGAGGCAGTTGGGGTATTATAGATGACTAAGTAGGGTCTGGTCCAATGAGGTTGTAGAGTTTGAGGGATCAGATTCTTAACAAGAACTGATTGTCCAGCTAGAGTGTCTTTATATGGCTGGGAATCTGGAGTAGGCAAGAGAAGATTAGCAACCTAGCGAATTTCCTATCTAGCCTGCTGGAGGACTGGAAGATAGTCGCCTAGAGGGCTGGTGTCTGGGAAGAGGTTGGGGCTGAGCAAGAAAGTGAATTATGTCTAACAGAAGGGAAGAAATGACTGCAGCGGCCCTCTCAGGCCCTGTGGGAAAAGCCTCTACATATCCAGTGAAAGTGTCTTTCCAGACCAAGAGGTATTTTAGTTTCCTGACTCAGGGCTTTTGAGTAAAGTCAGTTTGCCAGCCCTGGGCAGGGGCAAATTCGTTTCAGGACCAAATGTCATGTGCATCTGTGTGAAGAGACCACCAACAGGCTTTGTGTGAGCAATAAAGCTTTTTAATCACCTGGGTGCAGGTGGGCTGAGTCCAAAAAGAGTCAGCAAAGGGAGTTAGGGGTGGGGCAGTTTTATAGGATTTGGGTAGGTAGTGGAAAATTACAGTCAAAGGGAGTTGTTCTCTTGCAAGCAGGGGCAGGGGTCACAAGGTGCTCAGTGGGGAGCTTCTGAGCCAGGAGAAGGAATTTCACAAGGTAATGTCATCAATTAAGGCAGGAACCGGCCATTTTCACTTCTTTTGTGATTCTTCAGTTGCTTCAGGCCATCTGGATATATGTGCAGGCTTGGGCTCAGAGGCCCGACAGTGGGAGGTGAAAGGAACTTCTTACATGGGGGCAGCAAGAGAAAATGAGGAAGACACAAAAGCAGAAAGCCCTGATAAAACCATCAGATCTCGTGAGACTTATTCACTACCACAAGAACAGTATGGGGGAACCACCCCCATGATTCAAATTATCTCCCACCAGGTCCCTTCCACAACACGTGGGAATTATGGGAGTACAATTCAACATGAGATTTGGGTGGGAACACAGAGCCAAACCATATCAACTCTTTTGTGACCCAAAATACTCCGGGTGTTCTAAGAGCTCAAGATGGCTAGCAATGACACTGCCTCTTGCATTGGAAGGGAAGAGGAGGTGTACTGAAAGGAATAAGTTAATGAGAAGATGGAGGCAAAGAGAAGGCAACGTGTTTGTGGATTAGCATATGAATAAGTGCATGAAAGAATGTGTATCAGTTACCTAGGGTTGCCACAGCAAAGTACCGCAAACTGGGTGATTCAAAAAGACAGGAATTTATTGTCTCACAGTTTTGTATGGTGAAAGTTTAAAACCGAGTTGTTGGCAGGCCCATGTTCCCTCTGAAACTTGTAGGGAAGAATTCTTTTTCTAGCTTTTCGTGGTTTGCTGTTAATCTTTGGCATGCCTTACGATGCAGATGCATAGCATGGCTAGCATGGCATTCATCTTGTGTCTCTATCTCATTACATGGGTATCTTCTTATAAAGACATGAATCAGATTTAGTTAGAGATCCAACCTACTCTAGTATGACTTTATCTTAATTAATTGCATCTGCAATGACTCCATTTCCAATAAAGTCACATTCTGAAGTACTGGGGCTTAGGACTTCATCATATCTTTTGGGAGAAGACATTATTCAACTCATAACAAATTGCATCTGAGATAATCCTCAAGTAATTTTTCTCAATCTTTTATCCATTGTTGCTCCGCTAAGATACCCCTTTCGATATCTTCTTCATAATTGCTCCTCCAAGAAATGTTAATACCACAGATCTATTCTATATCTGTTTAAATCATTTAGCCCTTTGGAAAATCAAACACCATTGTTGTATCTAAGAATCTAAGGGTTTGTTTTTGTTTTTGCCTGTCAGGAAGTATCCATTTTTATGTTCTTGATAATTGAGAATACATGCTGAGAATTAGGGAAAAATTCATGTTGTTTGATCAAAGGAAACCTTTTAATAATATTTATTGTTATTATTTTGTTTGCCTGGACCAGGACATTTACTCTGTTATAAATAAAATGCTAATATTGTTTTGTTTTGTGTTAAAGAGACATTATATATAGTAAACATTTTGAATTATTCTTTTTTAATAGTTTTCTTATTTTCAGGGTATTAAAATGGTTCTAGGTTTTTTTTTTTTTTTGAAACAGAGTCTTGCTCTGTCACCCAGGCTGTAGTGCAGTGGTGTGATCTCATCTCACTGCAACCTCTATCTCACGGGTTCAAGCAATTCTCCTGCCTCAGCCTCCTGAG
Organism: Gorilla gorilla gorilla; assembly: GCF_029281585.2. Taxonomy (NCBI): domain Eukaryota; kingdom Metazoa; phylum Chordata; class Mammalia; order Primates; family Hominidae; genus Gorilla; species Gorilla gorilla. The sequence continues at coordinate 180,027,595 of NC_086017.1, forward strand.
TAGCTGGGACTACAGGTGCATGCTGCCATGCCTGACTAATTTTTTTTTTTTTTTTTTGTATTTTTAGTAGAGACAGGGTTTCACCGTGTTGCCCAGGCTGGTCTTGAACTCCTGAGCTCAGGCAATCCTCCAGCCTCAGCCTCCCAAAGTGCTAGGATTACAAGCATGAGCCACTGTGCCCAGCCTATTTCAGGTAATTATAATCCAGATTATTTCATTGATTTCTTGGAGCCATAAAACATGTTGAATTACCATGGATATCTAAAAATGAGTTTAAAAAATTTTATTTTTTCATCAGAAATACTCTTGGCTGTGGTTTAATTCTTTTTCATGTTATATATAAGTTAAATGTATGAAAGCAAGATAAAATGATCTAAGATTCCTTATAATCCCCATGTGGGCTTCAGGCTTTTTTAATTGGAAGTCAATTTATGACAAAGTTGAGTGCATACGAAAAAATCTTGGTAGAGAGAGCATATTACTGTAGATGAATTACATATGCTCTAGACAATATATTTTGCTAAGAGAAGAGATCAAGAAGACAAAAGGACAAAACCAAGAGAAAGAGGTCTCACAACTAAAAGGGAGGAAGAAATCAGGCTGTCTTTATTCACAAGTGATATAATTGTGTAAAAAACCGAAAAGAGCCAGCAAAAAACCTCCTGGTACTAATAAGCAAATATAGCAAGGTTGCAGGATACAAGATTGATACAAGTCTATCACTTTCTTTTACATTAGCAATGAGTAAGTGTAATTTGAAATTAACAACACAATACCATTTACATTAGCATCCTAAAAAATAAAATATCTCAATACCTTGAGATATTGAGGGTCCAGGTAAAGACCACTGCAATAGAGCAAATATTGCAATAATGCAAGTCACAAAAATGTTTTAGTTTCCCAATGCATATAAAAGTTATGTTTACATTATATGTAGTCTATTAAGTATGCAGTAACATTATGTCTAAAAAGCAATATATATCCTTTAATTTAAAAATACAGTATTGCTTCCAAATGCTAATAGTCATCTGAGACTTCAGCAAGTCATAATCTTTTTGCTTGTGGAGAATCTTGCCTTGATGTTGATAGCTGTGGACTGATCCGAGTAATGTTTAGAAAAGATTGGGATGGCTATGACAATTTCTTAAAATGATACAACCATGAAGTTTGCTACCTTGATTGACTCTTTCACTCACCAAAGATTTCTCTGTAATGTGAGATGCTATTTAATAGTATTTTACCCCCAATAGAATTTCCTTCAGAATTGGAGTCAATCCTCTCAAACCTTGCTGTTCCTTTATTAATTATGTTTATGTAATATTCTGAATGCTGTCTTGTAATTTCAACAATGTTCAAAGAATCCTTAGTAGGAATAGACCTCACCTCAAGAAACCGCTTTCTTTGTCATCTATAAAAAGCAACTCCTCACCCATTCAAGTTTGATCATGAGATTATAGCAATTCAGTCACATCTCCAGTCTCCACTCCTAATTTTAGTTCTCTTGCTATTTCTACCACATCTGCAGTTACTTCCTCCATTGAAATCTTGAACTTCTCAAAGTCATCCATGGTGGTTGAAATCAATTTCTTCCCAAATCCTGTTTATATTAATATGTTGACCTCTTTCATGAATTATAAATGTTCTTAATGGCATTGAGAACAGTAAATCCTTTCCAGAAGGTTTTCAATTTACTTTGTACACATCCATCACAGAAATCACTATCTATGCAAACTATAGCTTTATGAAATGTATTTGTTAAATAATAAGACTTGAAAGTCAAAATTACTTCTTGATCCATGAATTGCAGAATGGATGCTGTGTTAACAAGCATGAAAACAACATTAATCTCCTGCACATCTCCATCAGAGCTCTTGGGTGTCCAGTTGTGTTTTCAATGAGTAATAATATTTTGAGAGGAATCCTTTTTTCTGAGCAGTAGGTCTCAATAGTGGGCTTAAAATATTCAATAAACCATGCTGTAAACAGACATGCTCTCTCATCCAGGCTTGGTTGTTCCATTTTTATAGGGCACAAGCAAAGTAGGCTGGGAATAATTGTTAAGAGCCCTAGGATTTTTAAAATGGTAAATGAGCATTGACTTCAACTTAAAGTTCCCAATGGCATTAACCCCTAACAAGAGAGGTAGCCTATTTTTTGAAGCTTTGAAGCCAGGCACTTACTTCTCTCTATCTATGAAAGTCTCAGATGGCATTTTCTTCCAATATGAGGCTGTTTTGTCTACATTGGAAATATGTTGTTCTGTGTAGCCACCTTCATCAATTATTTTAGCTAGATCTTCTGGATAACTTGCTGTAGATTCTACATCAGCATTTGAAGCTTCACTCTCCACCATCATGTTATGGAGAGGACTTCTTTCCTTAAACCTCATGAACAAACTTCTGCTTGCTTCACACTTTTCCTCTGTAGCTTCCTTACCTCTCTCAGTCTTTATAGAATTAAGGAGAGTTCACAATGCATAGGAAAATTGTGGATAATTGAATTTTTTCCAGAAGAGCCCTAGCTTTTGGCCTACCTTAGCTCTTGACACGCTTTCCTTGCCAAACTTAATCGTTTCTAGTTTTTTATTTAAAGTGAGAAACAGCTTAATACATGGGTGATGAAATAATCTGTACAAAAATTGTACAGATCACCCATATCACTATAGATAAAGGGTGATCACTCATATTTAATACATGGGTAATGAAATAATCTGTACAATAATCTGTACCACCATGAAACAAGTTTGCCTATGTAACGAACCTGCACATGTACCCCTAAACTTAAAAGTTAAAAAAAAAAAAAGTGAGAAATATGTGACTCTCCCTTTCATCTGAATACTTAGAGGCCATTGTAGGGTTATTTATTGACCTAATTTTAATATTTTTGTGTCCCAGGGCATAGAGAGGCCAAAACAAGGGAGAGAGACAGGGGAATGGTTTGATGATGGGTCAGTCAGAACACACGCAACATTCATTGATTAAGTTAAACATCTCATGTGGACACAGTTTGTGGCACACCCAAACAATCGCAATAGTAACATCAAAGATCACTGATCACAGATAACCAAAACAGACATAATAATAATGAAAAAGTTTGAAATATTGTGAAAATTACCAAAACACAACAGAGAGACATGAAGTGAGCACATGCTGTTGCAAAAAATGGCACCAATAGACTTGCTTGATGGAAGATTGCCATGAACATATAATTGTAAAAAACACAGTATCTGTGAAGTGCAATAAAGTGAAACACAATAAAATGAGTTATGCCTTAAGCATATCTTAGGTATGCACTTAGGAATAAATCTAACAAAATTATGTACAAGATCTATATGATGAAACATAAAACACACTGCTGAAAGAAATCAATGAATTAAATAAATGGATATTCCATAATCACTGAGAAAAATATAATATTGTCAAGATGTGAGTTCTTCCCACCTTGATCTATATTCAGTGCAATCCCAGTCAAAATTCCAGCAAATCATTCTGTGAATATTTGTAAACTATGTCTAAAGTTTATGTGGAGAGACAACAGACTTACCAACACAATGTTGAAAGATAACAAAGTTGAAGGACTAATAGTACCCAACTTTAAGACTTACTATAAAGCTATAATAATTTACCATATGACCCAGCAAGTGAGTTTCTTGGTATTTACCCAAAAAGTTGAAAACTTATATTCACACAAAAAGCTTCACACAGATGTTTATAGCAGCTTTATCCATAATTGCCAAAACTAGGAAGCAAATAACATATCCTTCAGTAGGGTGAATGGATAAGCAAATGGTGGTACATTTTCATAATAGAATATCATTGAACACTAAAAGAAATGAACCATCAAGCCATGAAAACACATGAAGAAACCTGAAATGCATATTACTGAGTGGAAGAAGCCAGTCTGAAAATGCTAAATATTGTATGATTACAACTATATGACATTCTGGAAAAAGCAAAACTATGGAGGCAATAAAAGAATCAGTGGTTGTCGGGGAATGTGGGGAAGGAGGGATGAATTAGAGGAGCACTTTTTAGGCCAGTGAAAACTGTTCTTTATGATACTATATGAATGGATACATGTCATCCTACATCTGTGAAATCCATAAAATGTATACTAGGAGTGAACCTTAATGTAAACTATAGATAAAGGGTGATGATGTGTTAATGTAAGTTGATCAGTTGTAACAAATGAACCATTCTCATGTGGAATGTTGATAGTAGGAGAGATTATGTATGTGTGGGGGCAGGGAGTATATGGGAACTCTGCACCTTTCACTAAATTTCTCTGTGAACTGCTCTAAAATATAACACCTATTAAAATAACAACAGCAAGAAGGAGAGAGAATTTCAAGAAGAAAAGATGGATCATTGCTTCTAAGAATTAACCTGGTAAGGGAAGAATAATAAGGATTGAGAAATAAAAGAAATTAATCTTTATTTGCATTGAGTCTTTATTTGTATTCAAAGATCATGGAGTAGGTAATACCAAATAACAACAGATGTTACTTGTACAGATTTATGAAATTTTAAATGATGGCTTTCACATTTTGATTTGAATGTTTAATTATACATGATAGCTTGTGAAAGATATCTGAAAATTAAATATGAATATCTTAGAATAGTGCACCAAACCCATAACACATAACAGAACAATTGCCCAATTATGTTCCTGAGATGGAGTTGTAATTTCTAGAACAGATCAACCTAGGGGCTTTGTCTGAGTTCTGGTGGGGATTGAAGCTCTATTTTCCACTGAACTTACCCTTAGGAATACAGATAGTCCCCAACTTACGTTGGTTCAACCTGCAATTTTTTGACTTTACGGTGGTGCAAAGGTGATATGCATTCAGTGGGAACCATACTTCTATTATGGTTTTGTGTTAGATTTTTCCCAATTGTAGGGTAATGTAAGTGTTCTGAGCATGTTTAAGGTAGGCTAAGCTAAGCTATGACATCTGGTAGGTTAGGTGTATTAAATACATCATTGACTTACGACATCTTCAACTTACAATAGAGCTTAACTCATTGTAAGTCAAGGAGTATCTGTATTTAAACTATGGCTGCTAGCTTCTCTCTCTTGGGGCAATCACTGTCCTGTGAGGGCCTCAACACTGTAGTGGGTTTGACCTCTAGGAATTCCACCAGGTTGTCATGGTAAAGAGCCAAGAAAGATCACTTTGTGGTTCTGGGAATTTGAGGTGAAAACTAATCATTGTGAAATGTGCTCTGAGTGTTCTCCACAACAAAAGCCTACTTTTCGGATGAAAATAGTCTGCCAAAACCACTGCCAAAATCACCTGGGGGAAAAGCATTTTCCTGACTCTAACCAAGCCTACCCCCTACTCCTAGCCTACCCCCTTATCCCCAGCCTTCCTGTATCACTTAAGGGATGTAAAAAGCTAAGAAACAGTTGTGAAGGACACAGGCCAGGGATACAGGCCCACTAAAAGAACTGAAATGTAATCATAAGATTATAGAAAGCTTCCCCCCTTCAGTGTTTTACAACCATACCAACAGGACTCCGTTTAATAACAGTGAGTTAAAGCTGAAATAACTGCAAGATGCAGACTCTATCAAAGAATTTCTTAGAAAAGTCCAAAGAAAATAGGGGAGACAAAAAAAGGACACTATAAAAGTTTTAAGCCTCTGGAACGCACAGCCATAGCAAATATTAAGCAAAGCCCAACTCCTAGCTGGACTAATATAAATTCTCACACTAAGACATACTCACCTTACTTTCCGTTACCTGGCACACCTTTTTTTTAAAAAAAAAAAAAAAAAGAAAAAGAAACATTACAAGTCATGCTAAAAGGCAGGAAAAAGTACGATCTGAACAGACAAAGCAAGCATCAAAAATCTGACTTGAGTAAAGCATAGATTTTTGAATATCCTTAACCAAAATGCTTGGGGACAGAAATGTTTTTAGATTTTGGAATATTTGCACTATGTTTACTAGTTGAGCATCCCAAATCTGAAAATTCAAACTCTAAAATGCTCCAATGAGCATTTCCTTTGAACATCATATCAGCACTCAAAAAGATTTGAATTTTGGGGTATTTTGAATGTTCAGATTTGGGATGCTCAAACTGTATCAGACAGAGACTTTAAAACAACTATTAATAATAACCAAAGGGCTATAATGCAAAAAGTTGACAACATTCAGGAACACATGGATTAAGTAAGCAGAGGAATAAAATCCTAAGAAATCATCAAAAGGAAATCCTAGAAAGCAGAAATACTAACAGAAATTCAGAATGCCTTTGATGAACTCACGAACAGACCAAGCACAGCTGAGAATAGAATCAGTGAACTTGAAGATAGAAAAAAAATCAGAAAAGAACATCCAAATACTGTGAAACAATTTTAAAAGGTATAATGTATAGGTAATTGGAGTACCAGAAGGAAAAAAAAAGAAACTTAAGTAAAGAAATATTTGAAGTAAAAAAGGCTGAAAATTTTACAAAATTAATAGCAGACACAGTTCAGAGAACACTAAGCAGAATAAATAATAAGAAATATATAACTTTATATATTATATTCAAGCTGTAAAAAACTGAAGACAAGAAGAAAATCTTGAAAGAAGCCAGAGGGGGCCAGGTGCTGTGGCTCACGCCTATAATCCCAGCACTTTGGGAGGTCAAGGCTGGCAGATCACTTGATGCCAGGAGTTCGAGACCAGCCTGGCCAACATGGTGAAACCCCATCTCTACTGAAAATAGAAGAATTAGCCAGGCGTGGTGGTGCATGCCATAATCTCAGCTACTCGGGAGGCTGAGGCAAGAGAATCACTTGAACCCGGGAGCTGGAGGTTGTAATGAGCTATTATCTGTAATGAGCCCACTATACTGCAGCCTGGGTGACAGAGCAATACTCTATTAAAAAAAAAAACAAACAGGAAAAGAAATATACCTTGCTTAGAGAGGAGCAAGGATAAGGATTGCAATGCACTTTTTATCAGAAACCATGCAAACAAGAGTAGACTGGAGTGAAATATTTAAAGTTTTGAAAAAATAAAACCACCAACTTTGAATTCTGTATCCACCAAAATCATTCTTCAAAAGTGAGGGAGATATAAGGACATTCTCAGACAAATAAAAAGGAAAATTATATAGGTCCGGAAACTTGGAACTACATCAATAAAGGAAAAACACTGGAGAAGAAATAAATGAAGGTAAGATAAAATCTTTTATCTTTCTTATCCTTAATTTATCTAAAAGATAATTGTTAAAGCAATTATAGTAATAATTTACCGAATGATTATAGCATGCAAATAAGTGAAATGAATGATAGCAATGTAATTGGAAATGGGAAGAGGAATTGGGAATAATCTCTTACAAGTTACTTCCCCTTCAACTGAAATGGTAGAGTACTATTTTATGTTAAACTTAGATTCATTAAAAATATATATTGCAAACTCTAGGGCAACCACTGACTTTTTTTTTTTTTCAAGAAAAGAGAGGAGATAAAATGGAGCTAAATAAAATTCTCAATTAAATTAGAGAAAGCATGAAATAAAATGAGGGGAACAAATAACAATAATGCAAATAATAATGCAAATAATAGAAGACAGTTACAACATGGTCAATACTAATCTAACTTTATCAATACTCACTTTAAATGTAAGTGATCTGAAATACTTCATGTTCTCACTTACACATGGGAGTTAAACCTTGGGTACTCATGGACATAAAGATGGCAACAGTAGACCAGGGACTACTAGATGGGAAAGGGCATATGAGTCGAAAGGCTCTTGGGTACTATGCTTAGTATGTGGGTGACGGGATCATTTGTACCCCAAACCTCAGCATCACACAATATACTCAGATAACAAACCTGCACATGCACCCCCTGAATTTAAAATAAAAGTTACAAAAGAAAAAAAAAGCAAAAATTAAAATAAATAAATAAATATAAATTATCAGAATACACCACTTAAAAGATAAAGATTGTCAGGGTGGATTTTTTTAAAAACACTACCATATGTTATCTACAGGAAAGCCACTTTGAATATAATGGCACAGATTGGTTAAAACTAAAGAGATGGAGAAAGATATGTCATTACACTAATCAAAAGAATGCTGAAGTCGCTATATTAATTTCAAACTAAGCAGACTTCAGAACAAGAAAACGTGTCAGAGATAAAGAAAGGCCTTAAATAACAGTAAAGGGGTTGATTCTCCAAGAAGACATAACAATCTTTTTTGTTTTTTGAGACAGAGTCTATCTAGATCTGTCGCCCTGGCTGAAGTGCAGTGGCACGATCTCGGCTCACTGCAAGCTCCGCCTCCCGGGTTCACACCATTCTCCTGCCTCAGCCTCCTGAGTAGCTGGGACTACAGGCGCCCGCCACCACGCCTGGCTAATTTTTTTTGGTGTGTTTTTAGTAGAGACGGGGTTTCACCGGGTTAATAGTCTCGATCTCCTGACCTTGTGATCTGCCCGCCTTGGCCTCCCAAAGTGCTGGGATTACAGGCGTGAGCCACCGCGCCCTGCCAACAATCTTTAATGTGTATACAATTAACAACAGAGTATAAAAATACACGTGGCAAAAACTGATAGAACTGCAAGGAGAAATAGACAATCTACTCATAATAGAAGACTTCAGCGCACCACTTTCAGTAATTGATAAATCAAACAGGCCAGGAAGTAAGGATATAGTCGACTTGAACAGCAGCATCAATCAACTGGATCTAATTGACATTGGTAGAATACTTCATCCAACAGCAGCAGAATAAACATTCTTTTCAAGCTTACATGGAAAATTCACCAAGATAGACCATATTCTGTGTTACAAAACACATCTTAATAAATTTAAAATAATAGAAATCATATAAGGATGCTCTGAGATCACAATGGAATTAAGCTAGAAATCAATAAAAGAAAGACAGATGGAAAATACCAATGTATTTGGAAATTAAATGACACACTTCTAAATAACACATAGGTCAAAGAAGTCTTAAGGGCAATAAAAAATACCTTGAACTGAATAAAAATGAAAATAAAATATTAAAAAGGATGGGATACAACACAAGCAGTGCTTAGAGTGACTTTTTTTTTTTTTTTTTTTTTTTGAAACAGGGTCTCACTCTGTCACCCAGGCTGGAGTACAGTGGCATGATCACAGCTCACCATAGCCTTGACCTCCCAGGCTCAAGTGATCTTCCCACCATAGCTTCCTGAGTAGCGAGATTACAGGTGCCCACCATCATGCCTGACTATTTTTTGTAATTTTTGTAGAGACGGGGTTTTGCCATGTTGCCCAGGCTGGTCTCGAACTCCTGGGCTCAAGTGATCCACCCACCTCAGCCTCCCAAAATGCTAGGATTACAGGTATGAGCCACAGCACCTGGCTTAGAGTGACATTTGTAGCATAAAATGCAAATAATTAGAAAAAGGAAGGATCCAAAAGAAATAATCAAAGCTTCTGACTTAGGAAAATACAGAAAGAACAATTTAAGCCTAAAGCAAATAGAATGAAATAATAGAAATTAGGGCACAAATATTCGAAATGACCAATGACATTGCTGTACCTTTAAGTAATCTAATCAAGACAAAAAAGACAAAAATTAACAATATCAGAAATGAAAGAGGGGTCACAACTACTACTGTTCTTATTGACATCAAAAGAATAATGAAAAAATACTACAAACAACTCTATGACCACAAATTTGATAACTTAGATTCAATGGACCAATTTTTTGAAAGGCAAAAACTAAAGAAGAAAGAGATAAGTTCATTCAAGAAGAAAGAGATAATTTTAATAGTCAAAAGAACGCAGAAGGCAACTGAAAGAATTTCCAATGACTAAAGGTGGAACAATTTTAACAATAAAATCACTAGTGTTGAATTATGACCAAACTATAATATATTCAAACTATAATATACCGAACTATAATAATGTTATATAATATACTCATGAATGTTTATCCATGAGTCTATACTGATATAAGACATTATTAAATAAATAAATAAATGGACTAAAAGAGGTAAATTTATCATGCAGATAAATTCTAAATAATTTGTATATATTCTCCACCCTAAATGAAGTGAAGCATAACTTTCCATAACTGAAGTATGAGTTGCTCATAGTGACATCTTTCCAAATAATACAGTATGGAAAGAGGGAATGAAGACAGTAACTTTACAGTGAAGAACCCTTATAAATATTCCTTCAGCTAGGTGATCAAGATTAACATCAACAATTATGTCATCATGTTGATAGTATGTACCCTTTAGGTGTGATGAAAAGGGTAACATACTTCCGTGATTGTTCCCAAAAGACTCATCCTCAGTTTAATCATGAGAAAAAACAGCAGCCAAATCACAATAGAGTCATTCCACAGAATACCTGATCAGTACTCCTTTAAATGGTCAAGGTCATCAAAACCAAGAAAAGTCAAGAACTGTCACAGCCAAAAGGAACTAAAAAGACAAGACAGCTAAATGTAACATGGTATCTTGGTTCATCTGCGCTGGTGTAACAAAATACTTATTTCACGCAGTTCTGGAGGCTAGTAAGTCCAAGATTAAAGCCACCAGCAGGTTACATGCTGGGCGAAGACTGCTCTCTGCTTCCAAGATGGCATCTTGTTGCTGCACTCTCTGGAGGAGAGGAATGCCATGTTCTTAGAAGAGCAAAAGAGCAAAAAGAGCCTAAACTACTTGCCTGCAGCTCTTAAGGCACTAATCCATTCATAAGGGTAAATAATAATGTATCAACATTTGTTCATTAGTCATAACAAATATACCATACTAATGTAAGTTGGTAATAATAGGGGAATCTGTGTGTGTATGTGGTTGGGGGGAAATGGGAATTCTCTGTAGCATCTTTGCGATTTTTTTTTCTTTTCTTTTCTTTTTTTTTCGGAGACAGAGTCTCACCCTGTCGCCCAGGCTGGAGTGGAATGGTGCAATCTCAGCTCACTGCAACCTCCGCCTCCTGGTTCAAGCAATTCTCCTGCCTCAGCCTCCCGAGTAGCTGGGCTTATAGGCACTCGCCACCACGCCCAGCTAATTTTTTGTATCTTTAGTAGAGACAGGTTTTCGCCATGTTGGCCAGGCTGGTCTCAAACTCCTGACCTCATGATCTGCCTGTCTCTGCCTCCCAAAGTGTTGGGATTACAGGCGTGAACCATCGTGCCCAGCCTGCAATATTTATCTAAATCTAAAACTGTTCTAAAAAAGAAAGTTTATTTGTAAAATAATGGCTCTTCAATGCTTGGCAATCTTACTCGATGAAAATTATTTTCCTTTGAACATGGTCACAAGTCAAATGTTATTTACTCAAGTTGTTCTATAAAAGAATAGGGACTGTATTAGCTTCCTAGGGCTGCCATAACAAAGTAACACAAACTGAGTGGCTTAAACACCAGAAATTTATTGTCTCACAGTTCTGGAGGATAGAAGTATGAGATCAAAGTGTTGGCAGGGTTGGTTCTTTCTGAGGGCTGTGAGAGTCTGTTCCATGCCTCTTGCCTCGCTTCTTGTGGTTCGCTGGCAATCTTTGGCATTCCTTGACTTGTAGATTCATCACCCTGATCACTGTCTTCATCTTCATATGGCATTCTCCCATGTGCATGTCAGTCTGTGTCCAAATTTCCTTTTTATAAAGATACCAGTCACATTGGATTAGGCTGTACCCTTATGACCTTCTTTTAACTTGATCACTTGCAAAGACCCAATTCCCAAATAAAGGTCACAGTCACAGGTAATAGGATAATACTTTCAACATCTTTGGTGGGGAGACATTACTTAATCCATAACAGACACAGTCTTTGAATCCAAAATGTCCATTTGTTTATCTAGAAAGTCACCTCACTCACTGAATGCCTCATAGGAGAGTGAGTGCTTGGATAGTGCTAATATTTTCTAACAACACTGTAACTTATATTTACTGTGAGTGACCTGGAATTAACTAACTGGGCCTTTAATAAAGCCAATCAGATTTCAGGCTTTACTACATTTGCACTGACACCATCATAACTAAACCTATAGCTATAACTTTCAACTACTTCTTAAATTGCCAAGAATTTTTAAGCTCAAATGAGGTTACACTGGACTTGCATATGCATATTTTTCTCTTCTTGTCCCTGTTCTACCTCTTTATCTTCCCCACTTTCAATTATATTTAAAAGACAAATTGTCCAAATATGTTCATAAAGCACAGAAATGAACAATCATGAATAATTTTTTCAAAACATAGTTCAAAGAAATTCGGACTTCCCAGCCAAGCCCTTTGGAGTTACTATGTAGCGGCATCTAGGCACATTCTGTAGAGTAGATTATGGACTCCTCAACCAACCAGATTTATAAACTCACTTATGTGGACATTTACCGTATTCCCCTTCTGGCCATAAGTACTATAAATAAGTAAAACATGCATGTTAGACAGTATGTTAAATGTTACAAGTGTTTGGGAGAAAAATAGGGCATAGAAATAAATATGAAAGGATGTCAGACTGTGAAATTTTAGATAGGGCATCCAGGAATGGTCTCACAGAGAAGATAACTTTGGATTAAAGGACAAAACAGAATAAGGAATTCAGATACATAGCTATCTGCAGGGAGACAACTGATGATGTTCCAGGCAGAGGGAACAACTCAAGTGAAAGCACCAAGAAGGGAACATGCCTGGAATGTCTGAGGCCAAGGTAGCTGGAAAAGAGAGAGTAAGAGGAAAAATGTTAATAGATGAAATCAGAGAGATATCTGAGAATCAGGTTATTTAGGTGACTGTTTAACATAATGAGCATTTTGGCTTTTACTCTAAGTAAAATTCATTAAGCTATTTTCAAAAGGGACAATAATACAATAATAATTAGGTTTTCTGCGTAGAGAATAGATTATGGGAGACTTCTCTCCAGGCAGAGGCAGAGAGACCAGCTAGAAGCTGGCGAGAGAAAATGGTGGTTTAGACCACAGTGTCAGCAGTGGGAATAGGAAGACGTTATTAATTTGGGATATAATTTCATGCACAACAAAAAGAATTTGCTGATGCAATGGGTGTAGAGTGTGAGAAAGAGAGAGTTTAAAATGACACCAAGATTTATGGAATAATTGAATTGTTATTTAACTGAGATGGAAATGACTGCAAAAGAGCTAAAAGTTTATTAGAGAGAGGTAGATATGAGGAGGCAGTTTGGGACATGTTAAATTTGAGATGACTCTTGGATTTTCAAGTGGCTATTTAGGCTCTGGGAGAGTTGAGTCCAGGACACAGAGAAGAAGTCCAGGCTGAAGAAATAAAGTTTTGATCCATTAGTATACAGATGATATTTCAAACCATGAGACTAGATGAGATGACCTAGAAAATGTGTAGACAAAAAAGAGAAGTGGTCCAAGGATTGAGCCCTGGATATTTTATTATTTCTCTAATGTTCTTTCTTTGTATTTTCTGCAGACTCATCTCCACCTTAACCAACCATTAATGGTTGGCATTGCTCTACTGTATGTCAAAACTTAAAACGCTACAGTAATTGAAACAGCATGGTATTGGTTTATGAAGATATAAATAATCTAATAGGATCAATAGCCCATCTGCAGACTGATATATATATATATATATATATATCCACAGACTGATATATATATATATATCCACAGACTGATATATATATATATATATCCACAGACTGAGATATATATATATATATCCACAGACTGATATATATATATATATATATATATCCACAGACTGATATATATATATGTATATATATATGTATATATATATATATATAGAGAGAGAGAGATGTGATTTACAACAATAGTGGTGCTATAATATTGGGGATATGGTGGTGTGGTGGTGTTTTTAACAATGTATTGGGAATACTTACAATGCAAAGAAACAAATGACAGAAGCTCGAATCCTGCTTCACATAATACCCAAACATCAATTCCATATGTATTAAAAATTTAAATGTGCAAAGGAAAATAACAAAGCATCTAAGAGATAATATAGTAGAATATAGTCATAATATCTCTACAGGCAAAAAATTTATTAAATGGGAAACAAAATTATTAACTTTAAGAGAAAGATTGATAAATCAGTTTATATATAAAAACTGGACATTTCTGCTCATTGAAATATACCATTAAAAAAATGAAAAGGGGCCAGGTGTGGTGGCTCACACCTGTAATCCCAACACTTTGGGAGGCCGAGGTGGGCAGATCACCTGAGGTCAGGAGTTCGAGACCAGCCTGGTCAACATGGCGAAACCCCCTCTCTACTAAAAATACAAAACTTACCCAGGCATGGTGGTGCGTGCTTGCAGTCCCAGCTACACGGAAGGCTGAGGCAGGAGAATTACTTGAACCTGAGAGGCAGAAGTTTTAGTGAGCTGAGATTGTGCCACTGCACTCCAGCCTGGAAGACAGAGCGAGACTCTGTCTCAGAAAACTAAGTAAATAACTAAATAAATAAATAAATAAAATAAGTGAAAAGGTAAAAATACTAAGAGGGAAAACATACTTTCAACACATATTGCTGGCAAAGAACTTTTTTCCTGATTATATAAAGAACTCCATATGTGAATAACAAGGAGGCAGACAACCCAATAGAAAAAAGGACAAGACAACTGAAAAGGCACTAAACACACACACACATACACACACACACACACACACACACACAGAATGATAGACAAATATCGAGTAAACACACAGAATATAGGAAAAGATATTCAGCCTCATTAGTAATGAGGAAACTGCAAATTAAAACCACCTATAAAAAAGCCTAAATTTTAAAATATCAGTAATCAATATGAGGGAGATCGGGTTGTATACTGCTACACCACTTTGGAAAAAATGTGTCTACTAAAGCTGAAAATACATGTAGGTTATGACCTTGTAATTCTACTCTTTAATATACACCTAAGGTAATGCAAAACATTTATATTAAGAGATATGCATAAAAATGTTCATAGCAGCATTTCCTACCATAGTCAAAACTAAAAACTACTCAATGTCTTTAATAGTAGAAGTTTTAAACAACTTGGGGAATATCCATGAGTGCATGGAATAATGTTGAGTGAAAGAAGCCATATACATATATATATATATATATGTGTATATATATATACACACACACACACATATATATACATATATATATATACACACACATATATATACATATATATGTATGTATAGTATGACTCAATTTAAATTTAGTTCAAAAACAGGACAAAAGGAAATGTTTAACAATGCCAGCTTAGGTGGTATAAACAAAAGCAATTACCTACCATTCATAGTAATGGTAACTTTGAGAGGCAATGATTGAGAGGGGACACAAAGGACACTGACAATATTTTATTTGGTAGTCTTGAGGGTTACACAGGTGTTTGCTTTCTGACAAACAATTGCACTTTCAGAAAAATAAAAAAGGATTGAATTCAAGAACTGAAAGATAAGATAAAGCAAATCAACTACTGATTTTTGGATTTGCTTTTGTGCTTAAGGAAACTTTAGGAAATGGTGGAGCACTATAACAGAAACAAAAGAGGGACAAAGCAGTATAATTATTTTAGACCAAGGAAAAGGATTAGGGAGAACAAAAAGTTTTCATCTCACTTGACAATCTGATTGACTAGTATTCTGATTGAGTTTGGGACCATTCATGAGCAAAGGGTAAAAGAATTCTGTGATGAATTATTAATATCTATTAGTAGATATTTGTCATACTTGTCCTAGGTTGCAGAGTTCTTAGTAAACAGATTAGCTCCAAATCCCAAAGAAAAGTGAGTTTGGGCAGGGAATGGTTCAATTAAGCCTGGGCTTAAAAAGAAGCCCCACATGCTGGGATATAAATTTAGCCTGCATTTTACCTTCTGAATTAAAACAGGTCGTGTGTATTGTGAGTGTCAGGGGTGTGCTGGTGGTGAAATGGAGTGGAATGTGAGGTAGAGAATGATTTCTCAGAAATAGGAAATCATTAAGTATTTACCCAGCAAAGAAGACAGGTAATGTAAAATTGATGTGAAACACAAAGATTTTTCTTAACACAGTCTTTTTACATTTGTATTTTATAAGTGCTATTGATTTAAGATTCATTGGGAAAAAATGTGAAAATATTGAAAATGACACCAACTTGGAACCAAAAGCCTTGGTTTCTAATTTCAGTTATGTCACTAGTTAAATGTGTGAATTTGTGCAAATCACTTTTCTTCTCTGGACCTCTGCTTCTTTACCTGTCAAGTTAGCAATTAGAATAAGCTGGCCTCTGCATTTCCTTCTAGCTCTAACAGACTATAATTCTATGATGGAGACAGTTTGATTAGGTGGAAAAATCATGTGCATCAGTGTCAGGCCTTTGTGACTAAGCCTCTCTGAGCCTCATTTTCTCATCTGTAAATTAGGAGTGATCATATCTACATCATTTGATTGTGAAAGTCAAAAAGAGATGAAATTGTCAAGAGCTCAGCCTAGCACCTGGAACTTAGTGAGCTTCCCAAAATAGTAAATTGTAATGAGGGCTAAAATACAATTTGCATGAAGCAAACCTATTTCAGATTCCAAGAATTTTCCTTTTTTTGTGATCTCAAAACAATCAGTGTCTTGGTCAACTATTTTGTAATCCATTATCTCTTCCATTCTGGGCATTGCTTTTATTTTTTAAATATTGCTTAAATATAACATTACTAGAAAAGATAATAGTGGCCATTTACCTATCACCAACTATGTGCCAGGCACTGGGCTGGGTAATTGCATATAATCCTCATAGCACCAATGTGAGGTAGATATTTCCCTTGCTTCAAAGTTAGGGCCAGTCATATTTTATTAGATATTCCCATAGCACCAAGCACAGCACCTTGAACAAAGTAGATTCTCATTACACATATTTTTGATTGACTGAAATGTGGCAGTGAGTCCCCTCCCTCTCTCTCTAATGTTTGTAGTTATTTGATTTATAAGAAATCTCTGTCCCTGGCTGTGGTCAGCTATTGAATTTATGTGTGACAAGAAAACCATAGAGTTTGGCAACTGTGCGGTGATAGGTGATGTGTGAATCATTTGGGGGAAGAATGAACATTTTATATTCAGACCTCGAATACCTGGGTCCTATGGTTAGTTAATCATGTCTATGGAATGCATGACTGAGCAGACAGGTTCAAAGGTAGGGGACTTGAAGCCACTCCATTGTGTGTTTCTAGATACCATCTTATTGCCCATTGGTAATATTTTCTATAGTCACTGCTCAAATGTATGAGACAAATACAGTCTAGGGTTTGTTCTTCTTAAAAGAAATTCTATAATGTAGGAAGCAGGGTCCAAACTGGAAGGCCCAGGACATTGTGACCCGTCAAGAGGTTAGAATATTCCCCCAATAAGTCACATCAGTCTGATGTGATACAACCAGAAAACTGCATGGGTTGGCACACAATGAGAGACTCCTGGGGACACGTCCCTAAAAGTAGCTCCAAGGCAGGAATTAAAAATGGTTCTGGAAGCTTTTGAGCAACTGAGCTAGCAGGACCAGAGCTGGCAGACATCACAACAGGCCATCGTTCCAGATGCTGCTCCCAAAGAGCACCCCCAGTGTCCGGCCCAGGCAGTTCCTCCTCAAGTAATTAATCTTGGCCTCCGTAAGTTACCCCCAGGTTCCCAGTGGATGTTTTTCTTCACTTCCCTATGAAATCACTTGAGTCTAGGTGCTGGTGGGGGTGGGGGAGTAGTATGGTAGGCATTGAACAATTCCAGCTTCACCAGTGGGAGAAATGGCCCTGTAAATCCTTTCAAAGGGCGCCCACCAAGTCCTTCAGAAGGAAGGGGCAGCCAGTGACATGAATACGATTATTGTAGTAGAGCAAAATGTGTGACTCGCCAGAATTCTGTTAAACCCAGCAAAAGGGAATGCCACAGTTAACCTATACCCCTGGGGAGCACTAAACCTGAAGCAGACTTATTAATTAGGTCTTCTGAGGGGCACAGAAAAAGGGGAGGAGGCCTTTTAAGTCACAGAGACAGACAGAGCTCCATTCTAACCAATTCCTTTCCATGGGGGCAAGTCCTGTATCTTTTTTTTCTTTTTTTTCAAACCAAACAGTTTGAGTTACATGTTCACAAGGTCCCTGTTGTGCCAAAGAGCATTTTCAATTCAAGTAGAACAGAAAAAACGTTTGTAAAATGAATCAGTAGGTGGAGCTCTTTCTTTTTATTTATTTTTCAATCCAAGGTCCCATTATTATTGAGGGACACAGAGCTTCAAAATGAAAAGAAATAGGCATTTTAAAAATGAAAACACATATACAACGTGCTTTCCTAATTGAAATGGTATATTGCGAAATCGTTACTGTCACAGAACATTTGCGTTGCATGCGAATGCTGAAGCAAAGAAAATATATAAACCTAAATTGACTTTAGCAATTTGAAAGTGATAGTGGACATCTGTGTTCAATAAGTTTTTGCTGGTAACTGGTGTTTAATATTTCATGTCAAATCAAGAAGAGTGATAGAAGGTTTCTGAACACAGAGATGGCTGGCATTTTTGCAGCACAGCCTGCCCTTTGTCATACTCGCCATAAAGAAACCTGCTGTAGCGAGGGTTGAAACTGCACCAGAGTGACTCCTTTTTTGGAACTTATATAAACTTCCAGAATATACTGTCTCTATTTTCTTTTAGAAAGATGTCTATAAGAAAAACAGGTTAAAGGACTTCCAAAGCTCATTATTTATTTAAGGGAAAAAAGGGTGTGTGTGTTTTGGGGATAGGGAGCTTTTGGAAGAAATTACAGCAGAATAAATCATCTAGAACAAATCTTACCTTTGTGTTTTCGTCAATCCTGATTCCTTTCTAGTCAGTGTGCAGTGATGTTAAGGAACTTGGTTGCCAATAGAAACATGCCTTCCTAAGTCTCACAATGAGGGCTAGGTTGGATTTTAATGTTTATGTAGTTGGGCAGGGTAATGGTGGAGAATGGAGAGTAGGGAGGAAGAACTTTTTAAATAACTTTATAATTTCTTTTTCCACATCATGTTAAATAGGCAATCTTGACTCTAAATAGAACATTTTGTCTTTGTAACAAATGTGATGAAAGGAAAAACTGCGGGGAGGGGGACAGCATTATTCTTTGAGCTGGCCACAGGATTAGCACTTAGTCCTGAAAAGGGTCATGTTGACCTGATTGTCATGTTAAGTCATGCTGACCTTAACATCTTCCATTTAGTTCTCTAACACAGAGGCTGGACCCTTGAATCTGCTTTGAGTATTGTATAATAAAGGTAAAATAAGAAGACCGACAGACTTTGAGGTACTACAGATATCAAGAAACAGTTTATGTTTATGTTGATATGAAGAAGTGTATATCTGAGCAAAGGAGTGCCCCCTTCCCTTCTCCAATGGTAGGACCAAGAATATGGTCCTGGAATGACAAGAAGCGGACCAAGAATATGGTCCTAGAATGACCAGAAGAGGATAAACAGGTACATGTTCTTTTTTATCCTAAAGTGATTTTTTTTCTAGTGAAAGAAAAGCAAGTTGCTGAAAATATCCAAAAAACTGGAATGATTTGCCTGTGTGCCTAAAGTCATCTAACTTAGGTTCAAAAACAGAAAGAAATAGCAAGTTGTGTATTTTATTTTTTAGAGATGGGTCCTCGCTGTCTCCCGGCTGGACATGAATGCCTGGGCTCAGGTGATTCTTCTGCCTCAGCCTCCTTAGTAGCTGGCACATGCTACTGCACCAGGCTGATTTTAGCAACTGTTATAGTTTGAATATGTGTTCCTGCCCAAATATCATGTTGAATTGTAATCACCATGTGTTGGAGATGGGTTCTGGTGGGAAGTGATTAGATCATAAGGGTAGTTTTCTCATGCATGGTTTAGTACTATCTCCTTGGTGCTGTCCTCATTATAGTGAGTGAGTTCTCATCAGATCTGATTGTTTAAAAGAATGTGGCACCTCCCTGCTCGCTCTCTGTCTTGCTCCTGCTCTCACCATGTGATGTACTAGCTCCTGCTTCATCTTCCACCATGATTGTAAGCTTCCTGAGGCCTCCCCAGTAGCTCAGCAGATGCCAACATCATGCTTCCTGTACAGCCTGCAGAGATTTGAGCCAATTAGACCTCCCAGTTTCAAACATTTCTTTATAACAAAGAAAGAATGGACTAGTATAGCAACATAGGAGGAAACAGAGTAGATAAAAAGAGTAAGAATATGCTTAGTGATGTGGTAGAGTCTAATAGCATACCAAGCTAATTTTGCACCCCAAAATATATATCTACAGGCAAACTTTAGGACATAGTAAATCACACTGACAAGTTTTAAAGAAATCCTTTCTTTGTTTCAAAATAGCATTAGCCAATAATATGACGTCTTGCACTATGATTTATGCTTTGCAAAATTATAATAATTTTGTCACTTGATCATCATAATATCCCTATGAGTATCAAGGAAGTGCACATATCTTCCTTGTTGAGACACAGGAAAGAAGTAGTTTAGAAGTGAATTGTGCCTAAGATAACATGGAATCTTTGTGGGTGTATTTGTCCAAAAAGCCAAGCAGCATGGCCATGGCTAGAGCCAGGAGCCTCATGGCCACAGTTGAATAACCTGTCTCTTTTCTCGTAGAGCAGGAAGCTACTGTTGTCCACCAGACTTGGGCATTCAATGTGCAGCATGCAGGGGACCAAGCTGATCCCCCTGGCAGATGTTAAATCAATAGAAAAATGCAGATAACATACATGGGAAAGTGTAGCCTTCTCTTTCTACAGCTGCCAGGGTGATCTGCCTTGGGGCTTAGTCTGTTTCCCATATATTCCTTAAGTAAAATCCCAGCTATTGTGGCTAGTTAAAAGGGTGAAAGAAAAAAGATGTCATCACTCAAATGTTTCCCATGTAGGGTATGTTTATTAGTCATCAGTCTTATATATCACCATTCACTGGAAAGGTCCACATTTACAGTTACCATCAGCCTCTTCATTTTCTCCAGTCTGCAACTAAGCCTGCGCCATTTAATGCCCCCATAAGCATCCATTTGTGAGCCATTGTGGCTCCTTGCCAAGTCGTTGTGGCACTGAAGTTAGGGGTATAAACAGAGCATTATAGTACAACTAGAGAAAATGATTTTTCCAGTGACATATCAAAATCCCCCATCTGCCTCTTTATCTTCAAAGAGAATCTAATGCCTTACTGTACCGTCATTCAGAAAACTGATTCTCATTTTATTAGGAGCCCACTTTAGCTACCTAACTGCAAATTAGCATCATCTGCTGCATGTAAAAAAGATCTGCTTCTCAGCTGTTAGTTACTGTAACTTATTTTATTAATAATCATTTGTGTTCTTTTCAACTTTAGACATTAACTGTCTTTTAAATCAAAATGAAATGTGTACTTGGCAACTTCTGACTCAAGCATTTGGTTCCCTGTAAATCCTGGAAAAGACACAGTGTGCACTTTTCCTCTGGCGTACCTCTTCAGAAACCAGAGTTATGCAAAGAGGGACACTTAAGAACTAGGCAGCGCTGTCTCGTAAAGCCTCCCCAAGTTCTGGGAAGCAGTGGCATGTTGAAAATGACAGGAACGGAGCTCTTAATCACATGGAATTAAGAGTGTGTGTGTGTGTATGTGTGTGTGTGTGTGTGTGCATGTGTGTATGTGTATGGTGAAGCAGGCCAAACAAAGACCCGAGTTTCACTTCCTAACAATCTTAAAAAATAATTTCCTAGAATCCAACATTCTTTATGTTTGTATATACTTTCAGGATAATGCATGGTTTTTTATTCTGATTTTAATAGAATCATGTTTCTCACCCTCGTTGTCTTACTCAAACTTTGTAATTTATGCAATTATGCATTTCTCTTCTCTAAAATGCTCTCTGAGCCAATTAAAAAAATTATTTTAAATTTCACTTTTTCTGACTCCCACTGCTTACTCCCACTACAGATACAGAGAAAGTGGGCACACTATTAATTAGCCATTGCAGGCGTCAGAGTTCCTTCCCATTAGATTCTCTTAATGATCCATCTGGATAGATAGGAAAGGTGTCATACCCTAATTCACAGAAAAGGAAACTTGGGCATAAAATTAAGATTTGCCCATTGCTGGAGCTGTCCATGAGCATTAGGAGTCTGGAATCCTAACACTTAATAAAATCTATAATGATAAACAAAGCTACTATATACCAAACAGTGTACCAGGAAATTTCATCGTGATTGCATTCCTTATCTCTTTGAATCCTCAAAAAAAAAGCCTACAGTAGATATTAGAACTCTCATTTGAAATATGAAAAAGTAGGTTTCAAAAGATCGTAAAGCTAGATAGCAGGAAAACCAGGAAACAAACCTGTCAACCCAATTCCCAAACTTTTGGCATAACCACTTTGCTTTCTAGTCTCATATACCTTCAGTCTGCAATGCTAATGTATTAACTATACTAGTCATTAGTAATAACACTGCTGACTTTTTCTTGAGGTGTAGGTATTTTTTATTTTCTGGGATTCTTATAAATATTACTTTAGAGAAATAAGGGCTGATTGTCACTCACAGAGAGCAGGGTCTGGCCATATCACGTAGTGAGAGCAGAAAGACAAGGTCATATAAGAACCAGGTTGTAAAATGAGATCAATCAGTACATGATATCTGGTTTAGTGGGATTGTTTGTTGTGCATTCTGTTCCCCACTAAAAAGAATACAGTGAAGTACAGATTCTAATAAGGAGGGAATAGACTGATGACTCTCTGATGTGTGTTAAATGCTACTTGTCATGATGACATTATCTACCATCTGCCCTTCACATTGTGAAAGACTAAGGGACTAAGGGTGAGATGGAAGACAGATCCCAAGCTGGGTAAAGACTCTTTTAACTTTTCATCACCATGAATCCTGTCAAAACACCCATCTCATTGTCATTACCTTAAACAAACCTGTTTACTTTTCATTTAATCTGTCAGTGGAGTTTGCCTTTTCTTTTCCGGATCTGATTCCACATCTACAAACTACTGTTCACAGGTGTGATTCCCCAAGCATCCTTCTTCTACATAGGGAGAAATAGGATATTATCTTGTTTCTTCACAGCCGATATAAAGAGCACAGCTTCAAAGAAGGCCAAACACCCTTCAAAAACTGCTTTACCATTACCTTTATTACTTATTTTGACATAATTTAATTTTTAAAAATTGTGTTAATTCAGATGTGAAGCCTTAGGTCGGAAGCCAATGCACCTCTAAAGGGTAAAGATGACTTTCTCATTACCAGGACAATAGGTCTGAGAAAGTGGTAACAAAATTCTAATGATTTTTAAATATAATTGACAGAATTTCTAAAAGAAAAATTTTGAAAACAGAAAGATCTAATGACATAACTGCAGGAATGAGTAGCTGTCTTATGGTTTTAGAAACATACCATGATATATATTAGCATTTAATGTTGTATTATGTATGCATATCTTTCTCAGTAAGCTGAAAGCTGTTTAAACAAATCAACTGTATTGAAGTATAATTTATACATGATAAAATGTTCCTATGTAACCACCACTGCAAATATATACAGTTGTCCCTCCATATCTGGGGAACATCTGAAGAACAGGATGTTCTTCAGATACCAAAATCCTCAGATGCTCAATTCCCTTCGACAAAATGGTGTAGCATTTCTGTATAAACTACACACATCTTCCCATACACTTTAAACCATCTCTAAATTACTTATTATGCCCAATGCAATATAAATGCTATGTAAATGGTTGTTAGGCTGTATTTTTACTTGTATTCTTTTACTGTTGTATTGCTATTTAGTTTTTCAATATGCGGTTGGTTGAATCTGTGGATGCAAAACCTACAGGAGAGTTGACCGTATGTGTATACCCTTGTAACTATCACCACAGTGAAGATTTAGAACATTTCTATTACCCCAGAATATTTCCTGTGCTCTTCCCAGTAATCTCCACCCTGTTCCCAACCACTAATGTGATTTCTATCACTATGCATTAGAATTTCATATAAAATGAATATATAGTATGAAGTCTTTGTTTCTGGTATGATTTGCTCAGCATAATATTTTTCAGAGCTACCCATATTGTTGCATATCAGGAATTTATTCATTATCATTGCATACTATTTATTTGTATGGATTCTCATAATCACCTATTGGATACTTCATTTCCAATTATAGAATGAAGTTGCTGTGAAAGAACTTTGTGTGGACATGTCTGTATTTTTCCTTTTTTGTCAAGTTTTAAAATTATTTTTATATTTTTCTTTGTTTTTAATTTTTGTGGCTACATAGTAGGTATATATATTTATGGGCTACATGAGATGTTTTGATACAGGCAAGCGATATGAAATAAGCACATCATGGATGGAGAATGAGGTATATCCATCCACTTAAGCACTTATCCTTTGAGTTACAGACAATCCAGTTACACTCTTTAAGTTATTTTAAAATGTACAATTAGTTATTATTGACTATAATCACCCTGATGCACTACCAAATTGTATATCTTATTTATTCCTTCTATCTCTTTTGTACCCGTTAACCATCCCCCCGCCCTCCCCAGCCCCCAGCTATCCTTCCCAGTATTTTTTCTTTTAGGTAAATTACTAGAGGTGGAAGTGCTGAGTCATGTGGTAAGGGTATATTTAACTTTATGTGAAACTATACAAATGTTTTACAAAGGGATGTACAATTTTACATTCCCATAGTTCTCCACATCCACATCCTTGCCACTACCTGTGGTATGTAGCCTTCTCATATCGGCTTCCTTTACTGAGTAATATGCTCTTAAATTTGTTCCATGTATTTTTATAGCTTGATAACTCATTTCTTTTGGGCACTGAATATTTATTGTCTGGATGTACCACAATTTATTTATTGACTTACCTACTGAAAGTGATCTTGGTTGTTTCCAAGTGTTGGCAATCATCAGTAAAGCTGCTAAAAACATGTGTGTGAAGGTTTTTGTGTAGATAATATGTTTTCAACTTGTTTGGGTAAATAATAAGGACTGTAATTACTGGATTTTAAAGTTAGAGTATTTTTAGTTTTGTAATTTGAGCTGTTTCAGTGGTGCGTAATGGTATCTCATGCAGTTTAAATTTGCATTTACATGAGAACTAATGCATTTGAACATTTCTTCATGACTTATCACCATTTATATACCTTTGGTAAAACTTTCAAGCCTTTTACTCATTCTAATTGGATTTATATTCTTTTACTATTATATTGTAAAATACGTATTATTCTCAGATATACGTACAGTGAAGATTTTCTGCCAGCTCCTGTCTTGCCTATTCATTTTCTTCATGGAGATTTTTGAATATTAAAACATTTTAAATTTTGATGACGTCAGATTTATCAACTTTTTATGTTTGTGCTTTTTGTATTCTAGAAATCTTTGCCTTTTCCAAGGTCACAAAGATTCTCTCTTATGCTTTTTTTAAAGAAATTTTTATAGCATTGGCTTTTATATTTAAATCTATTGTCCATTTTGAGATAATTTTTACATGTGGCTGAGTTAAAGACTGAGGTTAATTTTTATTTTCCATTTGGATATCCAGTTTTCTGACATCATTTGTTGAAAAGTCCAACCTTTCTCCATTGAATTACTTTGGCACCTTTGTCAAAAATCAATTGACTATGTATGCATCAGTCTATTTTTAGAATCTCCATTTTGTTCTATTGAACTTATTGCCTATTCTTATGCCAAGACCACAGTCTTATTTAAGATAACTTTATAGTAAGTAAACCTTAAATTCACGCAGTGTAAGTTCTCCATCATTGCTGCTCATTTATAACATTCTGTTGGTATTTCCAGATAGAGCTTTTGAATTTTCATATGAATTTTAGAAAAATAGAAGAAAAACTTCTATTTTTGTGAAAAGCCCCTGGGATTTTGATGTAAATTGAATTCAATTTACACTTTAATTTCAACAATGTTGAGTCTTTCAACAATCTATGAATATAATATAATTGCTCCATTCATTTAGTACTTTAAAAAATGTTTTATATATTTTAGAGTATAGCTTTTACCTACATTTTTAATAGACTTTATTTTTTAGAGCAGTTTAGATTCACAACAAAATTCAGCAGTTTTCCCACATAACCCCAACCTCTACAAACACACAGCCTCCTCTATTATCAACATTCACCACCATAGTAGTTCATTTGATACAATTGATTAATCTACATTAAGACATCATTATAATTGGAAGTCCACAGTGTACATTAGGATGTATACTTGGTGTTTTACATTCAGTGAGTTTGAACAAATGTATAGTGACATATATCCACCATTATAGTGTACAAAATAGATCCACTGGCCTAAAAATACCCTTTGGTCCACCTATTTATCCCTCCTTCCAGTCTTATTTCTGGTAATCACTAATTTAGCTTTGCCTTTTTCAAAATGTCATATAGTTGTAATCACGTGGTATGTAGTCTTTTCATATTGGCTTCCTTTACTAAGTAATATGCTTTTAAATTTCTTCCATGTATTTTTATGGCTTGATAGCTCATTTCTTTTGGGCACTGACTATTTGTTTTCTGGATTACCACAATTTATTTATTGGCTTACCTACTGAACGTGATCTTGGTTGTTTCCAAGTGTTGACAATTATCTGTAAAGCTGCTAAAAACATCTGTGTGAAGTTTTTTGTGTAGATAATGTTTTCAACTTGCTTAAGTAAATAACAAGGACTATAATTACTGGAT
Organism: Gorilla gorilla gorilla; assembly: GCF_029281585.2. Classification (NCBI taxonomy): domain Eukaryota; kingdom Metazoa; phylum Chordata; class Mammalia; order Primates; family Hominidae; genus Gorilla; species Gorilla gorilla. The sequence continues at coordinate 180,054,234 of NC_086017.1, forward strand.
TTTAAGGTAGGAGTATTTTTAGTTTTGCAAGAAGTCATTAAACTATCTTCCAAAGTGGCTGTACCACTTTGCAATGAATTTCTGCCAGTGATGAGTGGGAGTTCCTGCTGTTCCACATCCCTGTTAGCATTTGGTATTGTTTGTGTTCTGGATTCGAGCCATTCTAATAGTATAAGGTGGTATATCACTGTTGTTTAATTTGCATTTCCCTGTTAACATATTATGTGGAGCATCTTTTTATATGCTCATTTTTTATGTATATGTCCTCTTGGGTTAGGTGTCTAAGTCTTTGGCCCATTTTTAAACTGGGTTATTGTTGAGTTTTAAAAGTTCTTTGTATATTTTGGATAATAGTCCTTTACCAAATTTGCCTTTTGCAAATATTTTCTCCCAGTCTGTGGCTTTTCTTTTCATTCTCTTAACTTTTATGAAGTAACATTTTTTTTATTTTAATGACATTCGGCTTATCAGTTCTTTCTTTTATAGACTGTGTCTTTGGTTTTATATCTGAGAAGCGATCACCTAACCCTAGCTTATCTAGAATTTTCTTCTGTTATCTGCTAGAAGTTTTATCGCTTTGTGTTTTACTTTTAGGTCTGTGATTCATTGCAAGTTACTTTTCATAAAGGGTGTAAGGTCTGTGTCTAGCTTAATTTACTGCATGTGGATGTCTGTTTATTTCAACATAATTTTTAAGACTATCTTTTCTCAATTGTATTGCCTTTAATTCTTCATCAAAGGTCATTTGACTATGTTTATAGTATGTGGGTCTATTTCTGGGCTCTCCATTATGTTCCACTGACCTATTTTTCTATTATTTTAATAATATAACACTGTCTTGATTACTATGGTTTTACAGCAGGTAGCATCAATCCTTCAACTTTGTTCTCCTTTCATATTTTGTTGGCTATTCTGGGTCTTTTGCTTCTCCATCTAAACTTAATACTCAGCTCAATATCCACAGAATGACTTGCTGGGGTTTAGATTGGGTTTGCACTGAGTCTGTATGTCAAATTGAAAAAAACTGTCATATTGACAATATCATTTTTCTGTTTATAACATTGGAATATCTCCATTAATTTGGTTCTTTGATTTCTTTCATCAGAGTTTTCTTTCATCAGAGTTTTCTAATTTTACTCATGTAGATCTTGTATACACTTTGTTAGATTTATACCTGAGTGTTTTATTTTTTAGAGTGCTAATGTAAATCGTATTGCATTTTTGGTTTCAGGTTACACTTGTTTATTGCTGAGACATAGAAAAGTGATAGACTTGGCAGGATGCAGTGGCTCACACCTGTAATCCTAGCACTTTGGGAGGCCAAGGTGGGCGGATCGCTTGCACTCAGGAATTTGAGACCAATCTGGGCAACATGGTGAAGCCTCATTTCCACAAAAAATACAAAAATTAGCCAAGTGTGGTGGCACATACCTGTATTCCCAGCTACTCAGGAGGCTGAGTGGGAGGATGGCTTGAGCCCAGGAGGTGGAGGTTGCAGTGAGCTGAGATTGCACCACTGCACTCTGGCCTGGGTGACAGAAGAGTCAGGCCTTGAAAAAAAAGAAAGGAAGAAGGAAAGAAGAAAGAAAGAAAGAAGGAGAGGAAGAGAGAGAGAAAAAGAGAGAGAAAGAAAGAAAGAAAGAAAGGCGATAGACTTTTGTAAATTAATCTTCTATCCTGCAACCTTAATATAATTGCTTATTATTTCTGTGAACTTTTTTATTGGTTAAGTCTCAAATTTTCTACATAGACAATCATGTCATCAAAGACAGTTTGATTTCTTCCCTTCCAATCTGTATACCTTTCATTTCTTTTTCTTGCCTTATTGCATTCCATTGTTATGTTGAAAAGCTGTAGTGAAGGAAGACATTTTTTCCTTGTTCTTTATCTTAGTGGGAAAGTTTTGAGTTTTTCATCATTAAATATAACGTTAGCTGTATATTTTTGTAGACATTTTTAATCAAATTGAAGAAATATTTTACCCATATTTTATTAAATTTACTCTTAAATTGTATTAGTCAGGGTTCTCTAGAGGGAGAGAACTAATAGGATAGGTGTATATATGAAGGGAAGTTTATTAGGAGAACTGACTCACATGATCACAAGCTGAAGTCCCACAACAGGCTGCCTGCAAACTGAGGAGCCAGGAAGCCAGTCCAAGTCCCAAAACCTCAAAAGTAGGAAAACCGATAGTGCAGCCTTCAGTCTGTAGCCAAAGTCCTGAGACCCCCTGACAAATCACTGGTCTAAGTCCAAGAGTCCAAAAGCTGAAGAACTTGGAGTCTGATGTTCGAGGGCAGGAAGCACCCAGTGTGGGAGAAAGATGGAGGCCAGAAGACTTAGCCAGTCTAGTCTTTCCACATTCTTTTGCCTGCCTTTATTCTGGCCACGCTGGCAGTTGATTAGATGGTCCCCACTCAGATTAAGGGTGGGTCTGCCTTTCCCAGTCCACTGACTCAAATGTTAATCTCCTTTGGCAACACCATCACAGACACACCCAGGAACAATACTTTGCATCCTTCAATCCAATCAACTTAACACTCAATATTAACCATCATATAAGTACTTTATGTTTTTGATGCTATTGTAAGCACTATTTAATTTCAATTTTTATTTGTTTTTGCAAGTATGTAGAAATGAAATGAATTGTATAATTAATCTTAAATTCTGAGTATTGCTAAACTCTCTTACTAGTTCAAGTAACACTAGCAAGTAATTTTCTGGATTCTTTACGAATTTCTAAGTTTTCAAATATTCCAATAAAAAGGTTTATTTTCAGTCTTAGTCTTTTATTTTTTTTCTTGCCTTACTTAAGTGGCTGGGGCTTTTAGTACAATGTTGTGTAGATAGTGACTTTTTCCCAATCTTACGTAGAACGATATTAGTTTTCATCCATGCATATAATGATAGATGTAGATTTGTCTTACATGCCTTTTATTGGGCTGAGAAAGTTCCCATTTACTCTTATGTGTGGTGCTTTTAATTATGAATGGCTGTGGAATTTTGTCAAAAGCTTTTTCTATATCTATTATGATAATCATTAGGGTTTCTCTTTTATTCTGTTGATATGATGAATTTCAATGATTGCTTTTCAAATGGTAAATCATGCTTGAATCACCGAGATAAACCCTAACACGATGTATTATCTATTTCAAAAGTGTTAAACTTGATTGGTTAAAATTTTGTTAAATTTATTTTATTTTATGCTATTGTTTTGAGATGGAATTTTGCTCTTCCCCCAGGCTGGAGTGCAATGTCATGATCTCGGCTCACTGCAACCTCTGCCTCATGGGTTCAAGTGATTCTCCTGCCTCAGCCTCCGGAGTAGCTGGGATTACAGGTGTGTATCCCCACGCCCAGGTGATATTTGTATTTTTAGTAGAGACGGGGGTTTCACCGTGTTGGCCAGGCTTGTTTCGAACTCATGACCTCAGGTAATCCGCCTGCCTCGGCCTCCCAAAGTGCTCGGATTACAGGTGTGAGCCACTGCGCCCGGCTTGTTAAACATTTTAATGTTAATGTTTATGAAAGTTTCTGGTGTGTCATTTTCTCAAAAAGTCTTTGGCTTTGGAATAAATTTACTAGTGAAACTATATGGTTTGGGAGTTTACTTTTTTAGAAGGTTTTTAATTACAAATTCAATTTTTTAATAGATACACGCCTATTCAAATTTTCTATTTCTTTTTTAGTTGATTTTGGCAATTAACAAAGCAGTTTATCTATTTCTTTGAGGAGGTTAAAATTATTGCCATAAAGGTACTTACAATATTCTCTTATTACTCTTTAGTAACTGTGATGATGTCACATTTTCCAGTTCTTATGTTAGTAGTCTGGGTCTTCTTTATTCTTTGATTATTCTAGCTAAAGATTTATCATTTCTTTAAAGTATTTATCAAGATTTCAAAAATCCTATTCTTGCTTTAATTACTACTTTTTAATTTTTTTATTTTTGTCCTCATCTATATTATTTCCTGTCTTCTGCTTACATTGAATTTATTTTCTAATTTATATGTTTAAAATGAAAGCTCAGATAATTGATTTTGCAACTTGTTTCATTTCTACACAAAAGTTTTTTAAAGCTATATTTGTTCTTCCTAATGGCAGTGTTACCTGCATCCTACACATTTCGGTATATCTTAAATATATATATATATATTTGCTTAATTCGAAATATTTTTAAATTTCTGTTATGGCTTATTTCTGACCATACATATATAGAAGTGATATTTCGTTTTGCTTTATACAAATACTCAGCATTTTTCATATATTTTTCTGATATTTCTCATCTAATTTAATTGTAGTCAGAGAACATACTCTGTTAATTTCAGCCCTCCTAAATATATTGAAACTTATTTTGTAGCCTAAAATATGGTATATCTTGGTGAATGTTTCATATACATGTAAAAGAAATGTATATTCTGCTTTTCTTAGGTGAATGTTTTATAAATTTTATTTATGTCAAGTGGTTTTTAATGCCATTTAGGTCCTCTCTATCCATGCTGGTTTTTGTCTACTTGTTGTATCAATTACTAAAAGAACAGTGTTTAAGTCTCCAACAATAATTGTAGATTTGCCTATTTCTCTATTCCATTCTGTGAGATTTTATTTAATGTGTATTAAAACTCTAATACTGGATTCATATGTGTTTAGGATTGTTTTCTCTTCTCGATTGGTCGACAATTTTATCATTACAAAATATATCTATCACTAAAATATTACATAGTTTAAAGTCTATCTGATCTGAATTTAGTCACTCTAGCTTTCTTAGGAATACTATTTGCATGGTATATATTTTTTAATTATTTACATTTAACCTTTTTGTGCTATAGGTTTTTAGAGTTAGTTTTTATAGGCAGACTTTTGTGTCATCTGATAATGGTTATATTTTAATTGGAAATTTTAGGGCATTTATTTTTAATGTGAGAGTTTATATGGTTGCATTTAAGTCTACATTATTGCTATTTGTTTTCTTTTAAATTCATTTTTTATTTACTCAATTGTTTTCCTTTATTTCTTGCCTCCTTTTTGATTAACTGGGTATGTTTTAGGGATTCATTTTATCTCTGCTGTTGGCATATTATTTATAACTCTCTCTTTTATTTTCTAAGTGGCTGCTTTGGGATTGATTGACAGTATGCATATTTTTGCTAGATATAGAATTATAAATTGGTAGATTTTTGGGGGGCCAAGACCTTGAGTATGTTGTTCCTATTTAGTTTCCAGTAAGAAGCGTCTTGTTATTTTTATCTTTATTTCACTTTAGGTAATATGTCTTTTTTTTCTGACTGCTTGTAAGATTTTCTCTTTATCATTGCTTTTCAGTAATTTAATTGTAATGTGCTTCTGAGTGTTTGTGTATGTATATGTTTCCCTTGATTGCACTTCATTAAGCTTTTTATATCTGTAAGTTTACAGTCTTTATCACATTGTGAAAACTTGGAAACATTATTTCTCAAATAGTTATTATATCATTTCGTGTCTCTCTTCACCTTCTGGGGCTCCAAATATGCATATAACAGATAGTTTAATGTCATTCCACAAAATTCTGAGATTCCTTTTATTTTTCTTTTTAACTGCTCTTTATTTTGTTACATTTCTATTGTTAATACCCTCAAAAGTTTGCTGATTTTCTTTTTTCTTTTCTTTTCTTTCTTTCTTTTCTTTTCTTTTTTTTGAGACAGGCTCTCACTCTGTGGCCAAGGCTGGAATGCAGTGGCATGAGCTCAACTCACTGCAACCTCCACGTCCCAGGCTTAGGCGATTCTCTCATCTCAGCCTCCTAAGTAGCTGGGACTACAGGTGCGAACCACCCTGCCGAGCTAGTTTTTGTAGTTTTTTAGTAGAGATGGGGTTTCATGGTGTTGCTCAGGCTGCTCTCAAGCTCCTGGGCTCAAGGGATCCTCCCGCCTCGGCCTCCCAAAGTGTTGGGATTACAGGTGTGAGCCACCACACCAGGTCAATTTTTTTTTATAATGTCTTTTTTGCTTTTCATTCCATCTGTGAAATTTTTATGCAACTATTTTTGAAGTTTAAAAGTGTAATTTGGTTCTTTTGAATCTTTCATATCGCTGCTTACTGTGTTCATATTTTCATTTAATTACTTGTCTTAGTTCATTTTGAGAAGGGATAATCTGCTGGGTGTGGTGGCTCATGTGTGTAATTGTAACATTTTGGGAGGCTGAGGCAGGAGGATCACTTGAGACCAGGAGTTCGAGGCCAGCCTGAGCAACATAATGAGACCCCATCTCATTAAAAGAGAGAGAGAGACTGGATAATTTATAAAGAAAATAATTTTTTTTTTCTTTTTACAATTCTGGAGCCTAGGAAGTTCAAGGTCAAGGGGCTGTGTCTAGTGAGAACCTTCTTGCTGGTGGGAATCTCTGCAAAGTCCCAAAGTAGTGCAGCAGGCATCATATGGTGAGGGAACTAAGTGTGCTAGTTCAGATATCTCTTTTTCCTTTTATAATACCACTAATACCCCACACTTATGACCTCATCTAATCCTAAATATCTCCCAAAAGTTTCACCTCACAAACACCATAGCCAAATTTCCCACCTTCTTAATGCTGTTACAGTAGGGATTAAGCTTCAACGTGAGTTTCAGAGGGGACAAACATTCACATCATAACATTTCACTCCTGGTTCCCTAAAACTAATGTCTCTTACACATACAAATCCATTCATTCCATCACTGTTACCCCAAAGTATTAACTTGTTCCAGCACTAACTTAAAAGTCCAAAGTCTCATCTGTGATCCTGTGAAAACAAGTTATCTACTTCTAAAATGCAACGGTGAGAGAGGCATAGGTACACATTTCCATTCCAAAAGAAAAAAAAAGGAAAGAAGAAAGGAGTAACAGGTCTCAAGCATTTCCAGACTCCAACAGAGTGAACAACACCAAATCTCAAGGCTTCACAATAGTCTTCCTTGCATGTTCCACTTCCTGGATACACTAGTTCACTTCCCAATGTGCATTGTTGAATTGCTTAATGTTATTCCACAAACCACTGAAGTTCTTTACTTGTTTTTTGTTTGTTTGCTTGTTTGTTTGTTGGTTTGTTTTTTAGTATTTTTACTTTTAAATGTATTTTGCCAAGTTTCTATTGTTACTCTTACATTTACTGCTTTTCTTTTCCATGGTATCACCCCTGCTTTTCATTCTATCAGTGAAATTTTCATGTAGATGTGCTTAAAACTGAGAAGTTTGAGTTCTTTTTTAACTTTTGTTCCTCCTCATTGTATTCATGTTTTCTTTTGACTGCTTAAACATAGCTATAACTGCTGTTTTGAAATTCTTTTCTCCCAATTGCATCATCTTTGACATTTCTGCATCTGTTTCTATTGACTGCACTGAATTCTGCTTTTGAAAATAGCATGGATCATTTTTCGAATCTCATTTTTTTGGCATCATTAAGAAAATGAAATACACACAGTTTGGTATTTCATTATATAACATGTTCACTTTTAATATTTATGCATGATAAACTCTTAAGACATTGACATTATTATCCATAAAAATACTACCATCATTTACTGAGTGTTTACTACATTCCAAATACTTTATATACAGTACCATTAAAAGAGCCTTTTATTGCACACCAATTTCTTTCTTTTGAGAACTGGTCTCAGTCATTCGTATAATTTTTTTAAATTTATGCTTTTCAAGACTGTAAATTTTATAATGGCAGAGTATACATCTTGTTTATCACTGCATAGCCAGCATTTGATACATAACCAGTTATACATTAGTTCAAACAAATATTTACCAATGAATAAATGAATGAATATATAAGTGAATATTGATATTATTACATATCAATTGATATTATCATTTGATACACATCATTGATATTATTACACCTAACTTACTTAGACCCATCTTTCTTACACCCATCTTATTTGCCCAGGGTCAAATAATAAGTGGAGAGTCAGAACCTGAACCCATATTTTTTCCCCCAAATCCATGTTATGATGTGTTATGGTCTCTAGTTCTTGAAAGTAAGCACTATGGTTTTATCATTTATTCTCCAAAGTAATTGTGTAATGTGTGTTATTGTTTTATATTAGAGACTTAGATAAATGTCTCTAAATAATTAATATGTATTACAGAATAAGAAGAATATAATTAACGCACATTCTTTAAGACATTTCAGTTTGAGGAGTAGGGATTAATATAGTGTTCCATTTTACATTAAATATGGTAAAATGGGGGTCCAAAGTCTGAAGCAGTGGGGAAAAAAAACAATAAAATAGAAAATAAGGAAAAAAATAACAAAAATCTCAACCTCGATTAATCAGTTACAAAAGACAAGAAAGGAGAAAAATAATATAAGCTCTGAAAATAAAGGTTAAAAGTTTTAATAACCAGTATATCAATAACCATAATTTTAATGTCAGTTAAAAGTCAGATGTGGCTGGGCGCAGTGACTTATACCTGTAATCCCAGCACTTTAAGAGGCCAAGGCCAGCAAATCACTTGAGCTCAGGAATTCAAAACCAGCCTGGCCTCATGGCTAAACTCTAACTCTACAAAAAATACAGAAAGTAGCCAGGCATGGTGGTGCATGCCTGTAGTCCCAGCCAACCAAAAGACTGACATGGGAGGATCACTTTAGCCCAGGAGATTGACGCTGTAATGAGCTGTGATCATGCCACTGCACTCCAACCTGGGCTGCAAAGCAAGACTCTTCCCCCCTGAAAAAAAAAAATTAAAAAAAAAAAGATTTTTCAAATTGAATTGAGAAAACCAAGCTATTGTAGATTATAAGAAACATTCCTAATGCATAAAGATAAAAAGACTATATTAAAAGATTTAAACTGATACACCAGGCAAATACCAGCTAAAAGACTGCTGGCAAGCATTGTAATACCAGTAAAAATAGACTATAGCACAGAAACTATATTAGGTTACATGCTACAACATGGATGAACTTTGAAAACATGCTAAGTGAAATAAGCAAGACTTGATAGACAAATACTATATGATTCCACTTACATGAGGTACCTAGAATAGTCAAATTCATAAAAACAGAAAGTAGAATAGAGGTTGCCAGGGGCTGGGGATAGGAGTGCGTGAGAAGTTATTATTTAATGGGTACAGAGCTTCTGTTTGGGATAATAAAGTTCTGGAAATGAAGAGTAATTGGTATGAACTACATGTTTGTATTTCTCAAAATTCATAAATTGAAATTCTAAACTCCAATGGGATGGTTTTAGAGGGTGGGGCCTTTGGGATGTAATGTGGTTTAGATGAGGTCATGAGAGTTGAGCCACCATGATGGGATTAGGGTCTTTATAAGAGGAGAAAGAGGTTTTAGCTCTTGCTCTCTCTATATACCATGTGAGGACACAATGAGAAGACAGACATCCTCAAACCAGGAAGGGGCTCTTACCAGACATCAAAGCTACTCATGCCTACATTTTGGACTTCCCAGACTCCAGAACTCTGAAAAATAAAATTCTGTTGTTTAAGTCATCTACTCTATGGTATCTTATTAAAGCAGCCTGAACCAAGACAGTGGTAATGGTAGCACAACATTGTGAATGTGTTAATGCCACTGAATTGTATACTTGAAAATGATTAAAATGGTTAAATAAAAACTACATGGATATCAAGTTTTTAAACTATATTAGCTATAGAGAGGGTCATCACATAATAAAAGTTCATCATAAAATCTTTGCCTGTGCCTACGTCCTGAATGATATTGCTTAGATTGTCTTCCAGGGATTTTTATAGTTTTGGACCCAACAATTCCATTACTAGGTATATGCCCAAAGGAATATAAATGATTCTGTTATAAAGACACACACATGTGTATGTTCATTGCAGCACTATTCACAATAGCAAAGACGTGGAATCAACCTAAATGCCTATCAATGATAGATTGAACAAAGAAAAGTGGTACATATACACCACAAAATAATATGCAGTCATAAAAAAGAATGAGATCATGTCCTTTGCAGGGACATGGATAAGGATGGAGGCCATTATCCTTAGCAAACTAACACAGGAACAGAAAACCAAATACCGCATGTTCTCACTTATAAGTGGGAGATAAATGATGAGAACACATGGACATCTAGAGGGGAACAACACACACTGGGGCCTTTCAAAGAATGGTGGGTGGGAGGAGGCAGAGGATCAGGAAAAACAACTAATGGGTACTAGAGTTAATACCTGGGTGACAAAGTAATCCGTACAACAAACCTCCATGATGCAAGTTAACCCATGAAACAAGCCTGCACATGTACCTTTGAACTTAAAATAAAAGTTAAAGATAATAATAATAATAAAAGCTCAATTCACATAGAAGATATAGTTTGCATGAACCTAATGAAATGGCCTCAAAATATATAAAGAAAAAAAAGTAGAAGTACAATAAAATTTGTATATCCATCTCCATAGTGGGAATTTCATCATACCTTTTAATTATTAATAGGTTAAGCAGACAAAAAATAATATACATACAGAAAAGATTTTAAAAATTGATCTAATAGTATTCTACACTCCAAATTATAGAATATACATTCTTCTCATCCACATTTATAATATTTACAAAATTGATTACATGTATACTTGGCCATAAGGTAAGCCTGAATCATCCTAACTTAGTGCCCTAAAAAAAGAAAACAGAAATATAAGATTGGAAAGAGAGGAACACCAAGGAATCTAACAAGAGTAGTTGAGTATAATATGAGGATATATAGCAAGTTGGCAAAATGTTAGATTCACATGTAGTAATTAATTACATTTTTATAGAGTAGCAACAAAGAGAAAGTATAATTTTTACAATGTTATTTGTAATAGCAATAAAAATTGTAGTCTACTAGAGAAAATCTAACAAAAGATGTGCAAGACAAATTAGTATTTTAAAACTTTATCCAAATAATTTAACCAAAACCTCAAATAATGGAGTGATATTTTATATGTGGATATAGCCACTGTTATAAAAATATCAAATGTTCTCAGATTAATATATAGCTTTAATGCTATTCCAATCCAAATTTGAACAGAGTTTTATAATCAAATTTTAATATTTGCATAGAAGAGAAAAGAGACAATACTAGCTAAGATACTTATGAGGAAGAATGAGGGATGATTTGTCCTAATACAAATTAAGGATTATGATAAAACTGTAGTATTTAAGAAAGTACGACATTGGTACATGGATAGACAGACTGATAAATAGGACAGAATACAAGTTTAGGCATAGGAGAAACTGATACAGACAGAAGTGGAATGGCTGGAGAAATGAAAGAGTATTCAATAAATGCAGTGAGAAACAAGTCAATTCATATAAAAATTAAGTTAGCCCCTTTCTTCATCATATTAAAATGAATTGCTAATGATGTAAATATTTCTATGTTAAATATAAAACAATTTTTGAGGAAATTATAAGAGGGATCCCCCTGAAATTAGGGTAAAGAAGACTTTCTTAAACAATGCATAAAGGGCATTAGCTCCACAAGAAAAGATTAATTAATAAGATTGATTAATTTAACAATTTTTCAAAATAAAATTAAAAAACAAGTCAGAAGCTCTGTGAAGATATTTGCAAAACATATAATCAACAAAAGATTATTGTCTTAAATATTTGAAAAAAGCAACAACTTATAACTCAGTAATACAATTACCATGTAGAAATCTGGGCAAAAGACATGAGCAGTTTTGAATAACAGAAAACATTTTGCCAACCAAAATTATAAAAAGAAGCTCAATTTCATTAATAATAAGGGAAATGCAAATTAAGATGCAATGAGATTTTATACCCACTCAGTTGGCAGAAACTAAGAATCTGACAACACAATAATTGAACAAGATATGGAAACTTTTAGTAATTGTTGGTACTGTGCTTAGACTCATGGTTGTTGGGTATATTCTTGCACTAAATAACATATTTGTTAGAACAAATATTATTTTAAAACACGTTTTATATTGTTTTATGTGTTAAAAAGTAAAAAATAAATTTTAAAAATAACAAATATGGTTATTATCAATATGTCAATTAAGACATCAGTGAATTGTATTTGTGTTTATATTTCCAGCTTCAATGGCATTTAATTAAATACCATCTTTTATTGATATTAATCTTATTTATAAATAAACTTTTCCGAAGTATTTGAATTCCTGCTTTTGTATGAAATAGGTTTCGGAAACTTTCCTGTTCCTGAAACTTAGTTGTAGTCTTCCTAAATGGTGACTATAATAAAATCCCAATTTTCTAATTTCAAAATTATTTATTGTGTTTTACAGGTCAAAAAAGTGCTTTTAAATATACTTAACTCTCACGGTAAGCCTGAGCAGTGGAAAAAGACAGTCAATTAGAGTGACTATTTAAATAAATAGATAGTCACCTACAGGTTAAGTCACCCACAGAGGTCCATACAACCAGCTAGTTGCATAGTTTGTACTTGACTTCTAATTCCTTGTCCATTCTTTCCTCTACACCATTTTACCTCTAAAGATAATAATAAGCTTGTAAATCTGTAAAATATTTCGCCACTTTCAAAATACCTTCCATATCACGTCATGAGTTTTGATTCCCACATTCACCCTTGAGTTTCTTTAGCATATTTCTTTCTTCTCACAACATACATAGAGCATAATTTAAACAAAACATAGTATTAACTATTAACATAAAAGATTTCCTTGTTAAAAATTTTCTAGATAATTAAGCCAAAATAACAATAAAATAACCTTGGTTTTGTTTCACAAACCCCATAGTTGTAGTCACTGATTTGTCTAAGAAATAAATAAAAATAATTACTTTGAAAGCTCCTTCATGGTTTCTTTTGAAAGAACAAATGAATGAATGAAAGAATGAATCAACAGTGATAAGGTCCAAAACAGTTTCTGCTTTTCTGAACTTTGTGAAAATAGAAAAGAATTTTTTCCTCCCGGCTAGAAATCTATTACATTGCATCTATCAAAGACAAACAAAATCTTTCCAGAAATTTTTCTTTAAGGTGCTATGACATGTAATGTGTATTATACAAATAAATAAAGTATGAATATAAAACAGTATGATTTATTTTTACTCTTATTAGTAAACATCTTGATCAAAATTTCCCCTCTACCCCCCTAATATCTATGTGATCTTGCCAGTGAATGGTAGTCTGGTTATAGGCAAGCTACATCTCACATCCCATTAAACCCACCTGCTCACACTTGGCAGGATTTGGCCAGTGCTGCTGCTCATTAGGGGCTCTGGCAGAGAGAAAGGGTGGGTGGAAGAGGCAATGAAACCAGTGCCTGAAGAGTGAAACTGAGGTTTAGGTTTTATGTGGGATTTTATTTGGTGAGTGGTTACACTGCTTTTCATTATACCAGATAACAGGTTGCTGGCAGCATATTTAAAAGATATGAAACTTTTAAGGGGCTGAAAATGAAATTAAAGCTTGATGAAATAAATTCTAATCTGTACCCCACATTCATACGTGTGCCAGGAAATGAACACACTAGTGCTTTAATTGTAATCAGGCTGTTCCCTTAAAGGCAGCAACAATATCCACTTTGCTGCACATGGAGAATCTAGGAAACAATGCCATTAAGAGTTTATATGCCATCTTATGCTCCACTTTCTTCATAACATTACATCACTTCTACAGGCATTTTCTGCCCCATTTACTAAACTGGCTCCAGTCAATGAAGTTGTGTATTATATGCCCCCAGGGAAGAAAATAATGCAAGAGTTTTACTGTCCATGTTAATGCCATTTAATACATTACTCAAACACATACTAAAGACCAACAGTTCTAATTACACAACTTTGGTTTTAAGTGGCTTCCAAACTGACTTCTTAACTGGCAATTTCTCAAAAGTTCTTGTCTTCCCAAACTTCTTTTTGGAGGATTGGAGAGTCAAGAGAATGCAGTTTGAGATGCTGCAAAGGCTCTGGGTTGTTTGTTATACTATAACTTCATTGTCTAAAAATGAAGAAAAAGAGTGGTATCCAGCCTGTTGTGTTGCTTTGTTTTTATTAAATTTTATGTTTTACATGTTGCTCAAACTGGAATTAATCCTCACCTACCTCTTGGGAGGCTAATGTCTTTGAAAAATGGTTTAACATTCTAAAAGTGGTATGAGTCCAAAAGTAGGAGTGAATAGTGAGGTAGAACAGCATTCCATTTCTTTTTTTGGAGGACTTGGATTTCACTCCACTCCTTTTGAGTAGGAGAAAACAGATCTGTCTTTTCTCTGTTTGGATAAGGAGGGGAGAGGGCTTAAAGAAGAGAAACATTTTTAGTACCAGCTGTTCCCTAACTCAAGCCCTGCATAAATTTATTCTTTCCTGAGCTGGAGATACTAGAACAAACCCAAGAAAATGGAAAATATAAAGTGAATAAATGAAGCCGTTTTGATTTTAAGTTACAAATGTTTTAGAGGAGAGCCAAAAGGCTAAGGGATAAATTAACCACAGTTCAATCCCAAACCAGTGATAAGAACGTAGATATCTAAAAAAAAAGTCTCTGGGCTATGCTCTAGTGGGAGAGCTTTCAAAGCATCCCTGTGTTATAAACCCCAGTGGCCAATTCTTTTTACAAGATTCTTTAACATTTTTTAGCAAACATCATCAGATATGTGAATCAAGTAATGCCACCTCAAGACTAAGCAACTAGCTCTCTTAGTTTTGATAAATGTGGTTTAATACCTGATATAGTCTTAAGACTTAATATAGTCTTAATATTAGGATCTTATTATCAAAACCTCATATTTCCATTTAATATTTAGCATTTTTTCCACCGATTTTAAGGTCATGTTTAAGATTTAACCCATAAACATATTGCTATCTAAATTACAAAGCAGGTTTGGGATGTGTGTGCTTAAGCTCAAGAAGAATTTAACTATTTCAGTATAAATGATAAAATAGAAATGCAAATGAATAAGCATGTCAAATGGAATTTTTAAATAATGTTTCAGTATGGATGCATATTTTTTCCATGTTTTGTCTATTGACAATATGTCTGTTTAATGTGTACGGCCGCCAGGCAAGCTACAATTTGATTTTCTCTTGCCCCACTCATTTCTTCTATGACAAAATATGTACTAGACAAACATGTTTGGGCCAGGCACCGTGGCTCATTCTGTACTCACAGCAATTTGCGAGGCCATGGTGGGAAGATCACTTGAGCCCAGGAGTTCAATACCAGCCTGGCAACAAAGCAAGACTCCCATGTCTACAAAGCATAAGAAAATTAGCTGGGCATGGTGGTGTATGCTTGTAGTCTAGCTACTCAGGAGATGGAGGCAGGAGGATCACTTGAGCCCAGGGGTTTGAGGTTGCAGTGAACCATGATTACTCGACAATCATTTTTTTCTGTTAAATCCACCAAAACTTTTCATTTCTTTCAGTGGCATCAATTTTCTGGATTTGGTAAAACAAAAAATTTGTATCTTTTTCTCTACACTTTAGTATAGGTTTTATATTATTCCTTAACTTTTTCATCCTTCAAAACCTAAACTCTGCCACATGAAAAGTCATGGATTTTGGAGCTCATCAGACCTGAGTACAGTCTCCATTTCTATCACCTGCTAGTGTGTGGTCTTTTAAACTTATCATGAGCATCAGTTTTCTCATATAGAAAATGAAACTGCTTTGTAGGTGTAGTATAAAAAGTAGAGATACTGTGAAAAATGGTATTCAACTGATGGAAGCTCTTAATCTAAGGATCTAAGGGAAAGTCAAATGAGGAAAGATTGAAATGCCATGCTTGCCCCTTTCAAATTAACCACAGTTCAATCCAAAACCGGGGATAAGAACATAGATATCTAAAAAAAAATCTCTGGGCTATGCTCTAGTGGGAGAGTTTTCAAAGCATCCCTGTGTTATAAACCCCAGTGGCCAATTCTTTTTACAAGATTCTTCAACCCTTTTTAGCAAACATCATCAGATATGTGAATCAAGTACTGCCATCTCAAGACTAAGCAACTAGCTCTCTTAGTTTTGATAAAAGTGGTTTGTAGATGTAGTATTTAAAAAACTGCTTTGTAGGTATAGTATAAAAAGTAGAGATACTGTAAAAAATGATGTTCAGCTGATGAAAGCTCTTAATCTAAGGATTTAAGGGAAAGTCAAATGAGGAAGGATTGAAATGCCATGCTTGCCCCTTTCAAATAGGGCACCATGTGTACTAGGCCTGAAGACTATAGAAGCAGCAGATGGTCCACAAGAGAGCAAGGAGATTTGTTTGAGAAAGGAGTCCTTGGCTACGACTTCACTTCCCAAGTGACTAACTCATCTGGGCAAAGGAAGAGAAGCCTGAAACATTCAGATTGCTGTGAGGGGAAGTCAGTCCGACAGGCTGAGTTGCCTTTCTTGTCCTTGGCATTGTAACACTGCACAGTCTTCTGTTGTTTCTGGAACCACTCAAGCATATAATGAATGGAGTACCACTGATTGGAAACGTTCGGCCCTAGATGATATTTCCGCAAGTTGTTTTCCTTCTACAACTTGGTAATGGATTTTTCTAACTTTAACAGAATAGTTGAAGTGTCTCTTGGTTTTATATGCTGTTGCCTGCTCTGGGTCCAACTCTGTCCAGTTATCATGTCATTTTTTTTTCAACACTGAAAGTCAACTACTCTCCAAAATCTTAAATGTTTTTCTTGGAGAGCTACATGATCCTAAGCAAACAAATAAACTGAAGAGCCATTCTGGCTTTTCTGAAGAAACTGAAACTTTTTTTTCTTTAATGAATGAGCTGACTTTTTGGAACTGTAGCTTAGGTTCACTGAATTCTGCAGAGGTCAGGGGAGAGTAAGGAATGTTTGACAGTTTTGGGGCAGGAGGGAGATGGTGCTCTGTGAGGCTGACTGGGTTTGGTACCAGCACCTGGTAGGCCAATTGAAGGATAAGGCAGAGGTCTGAGTTTTGAATAGTAATGAAACACTGTGAAGACAGACTAGCCAGTTGTACCTGTGTTAAAATCTCAGCTCTACTAGTAACTAGATGGGCGAACTTAGACAAAGTTGTTAAAATCCATGAGCTTCCTTTTTCACATTTGTGTAGTGCAGTGGGAATTAACATGTATTAAGTACTTATTCTACG
Source organism: Gorilla gorilla gorilla (assembly GCF_029281585.2). Classification (NCBI taxonomy): domain Eukaryota; kingdom Metazoa; phylum Chordata; class Mammalia; order Primates; family Hominidae; genus Gorilla; species Gorilla gorilla. Next base: position 180,071,283 of record NC_086017.1, read on the forward strand.
CTGGCCACTATTCTAAGCACGTTGTCTGTGATGTCTCAATTAATTTTCACAACAATCCTATGGAGCATAAAGCAAATATTATTATTTAGATTGTACAAAGATGAGGAAACTAAGGGAAAGGATACCTGGTCAAAGGTAACCAAGTTAGCAATAACAAGGTTAGAGTCTGAATCTAGGCAATTTGGCTCTAAAGCTTATATTTTTAACCATTATTGTGTGATTAAGTCACTTAATGTATTTCCTGGCATGTAATTAGCATTTAATAAATCAGAGTTTTATTTTTTTCTTCAACTTTTATTTTAAGTTCAGGGGTACATGTGCAGGATGTGCAGTTTCATTACATAGGTAAATGTGTGCCATGGTGTTTTGATGCACAGATCATCCCATCACCTAGCTATTAAGCCCAGAATCCATTAGCTGTTCTTCCTAATGCTCTCCCTCCCCCAACCCTCCACCCAACAGGCCCTGATGTATGTTGTTCCCTGCCATGTGTCCAGGTGTTCTCATAATTCAGCTCCCATTTATAAATGGGAACATGTGGTATTTGGTTTTCTGTTCCTGTGTTAGTTTTCTCAGGATAATGTCTTCCAACTTCATCCATGTCCCAGTAAAGGACATGATATTGTTTATTTTTATGGCTGCATAATATTCCATGGTGTATATGTACCACATTTTCTTTATCCAGTCTACCACTCATGGGTGTTTAGGTTGATTCCATGTCTTTGCTATTGTGAATAGTGCTGCAATGAACATATGTGTGCATGTATCTTTATAATAGAATGATTTATATTCCTTTGGGTATATACCCAGTAATCGGATTGCTGGGTCAAATGGTATTTCTGACTCTAGGTCGTTGAGATATCACCACACTGTCTTCCACGACGATTGAACTATTAATTAATTTACACTCCCACCAATAGTGTAAAAATGTTCTTTTTTCTCCCCAACCTTGTTAGCATCTGTTGGCTTTTGACTTTTTAATAATCGCCATTCTGACTGGCGTGAGATGGTATCTCATTGTCGTTTTGATTTGCATTTCTCTAATGATCAGTGATGTTGAGTTTTTTTGATATGTTTTTTGGCCATATGTATGTCTTCTTTTAAGAATTGTCTGTTCATGTTCTTTGTCCACTTTTTAATGGGGTTGTTTGGTTTTTTTCTTGTACATTTGTTTAAGTTCCTTGCAGACTCTAGATATTAAACCTTTGTCAGATGGATAGATTGCAAAAATTTTCTCCCATTCTGTCGGTTGTCTGTTGACTCTGATGATAGTTTCTTTTGTTGTGCAGAAGCTCTTTAGTTTAATTAGATCCCAATTAAATGAGAGATTTCAACATATATAGTTGATTCTTGAAAATTTGGGAGTTAGGGGCACTAACCCCTTGCACAGTTGAAAATCTGCATATAAATTTTGACTCTGCAAAAACTTAATTACCAATTGACTTACTGTTGAACTGTTGACCAGAAGCCTTACTGATGACATAAACATTTGATTATCACATATTTTGTATGTTACATGTACTGTATACCATATTTTTAACAATAGAGTAAGCTAGAGAAAAGAAAATGTTATTAAGAAAAGCATAAGGAAGAGGAAATATACTTACTATTTATTAAGTGGAAGTGGATTATCACAAAAGTCTTCACCATTGTTGCCTTCGCATTAAGTAAGCTGACGGGGAGGAGGAGGTTGGAGAGGTTGGCTTTTCTAAGGGGTGGCAGAAGCAGAAGGAAATCCTTACATATGTAGACTTGCACAGTTCAAACTTGTATTGTTCAAGTATTGCCTGGGTTTATAATATATATTATTTGTATATTTAAATATATATGTTTGTGATTTTTTAAAGGTTTATTTCTGGAACTTTAAGCAAGAATTAGAAAACTTTAATCTGCTAAAAGATTAATAAGCTTTGAGAATTTGTAGAGTTGATAGCTACACTGGTCACTGATTTAGGAAGGTCCATACCCATTTGAATACTGAGCATAAACTTAGGGAAATTAGAAAGATGTTCTAAAGTTAGTAAAGGCATAAGATAAGGGTCTTTTCTTTTCCCCTCTACTATTTATGATATGATTTTCTCTCATAGAAAGGGAAAAAATAAGTAAAGGTATTTTTACTTTTTACTACTATTCTGCCATGTTTTGCTTTGCTATAAATTGATATGACTTTATGATTCGTTTCCCCTAATGATTTTTGGATTCATATTTTTTTCAATCAGTCAATTAAACTTTCAGTGGTTGAGTTTCTATGCTCTAGACACTATGAGGGCACAATTCTGACTCAGTGGTTACACGATAATCACCAATACTAAGCCTTAATCATTTCATGGAAAGTCCCTGCTCTAGTCCATCTCGAATATAAAACTAAAAAATTAACTATAAGGATGTCTATATGCCTTCTATTAGCCTCATCTTACTTATCTCACTTCAGCATGTAAAAATATAATCATAATAACTACTTAATTAGTTTTAAAACTTCAGTACAGATTTTAAAGTATGAAATCAGCTATACTTATTTTCAGATTTCAATTTAATAATTTTTTCTTTGGAGTTCCTTAAAATATTCCTTGATTTTCAACATTATCTCCTAATGTGATCAACTCTCTTCAGCCCACTCGTATTCCTTTTTCCAATCTTACCCTGTTTTCTTAGTCTCTGAGACTTTGCTTATATCGATCACATGTCTGGGATGTGTTCTCCTCACCAATGGAATCTTGTTAATCTAACTTCAAATTTACCTTGTCCAAAAATGTTTTTGCAGTAAACTTTACCTAGGATAATTCTTTGTATCTTAAAGGGTATAGAATAAGTTTTCGATAAATTGTTAATTATACACAGATAGATGTTTTGTGACTTTCTTACTAAGCATGTATTTAGATACATATAGCAAAAGGTAATTCAGTTGTGAAACCATTATGTATGATTCACATAATGAGTTATGTGAATCACGGGGTTGCCAAGTCCTGCCATCGACATTCAGTTTGGATGATGTTCTCTTCCATAGGGTGAAAAGTTGCTTTACAAATGCTCCCTACGTATGTCGCTTGTGTTTAGTTTCTTATACTACTTTGTTTTGAGTAAGGAAAATTGATTTTTAATTTATTCCATTTAATTATGTCATCTGGTCTCCTTTCAAGTTCCTATTTAAATGGCTTCTGAAATAATAAAAACATATAAATAGTTCTTTATTCCAGATTAAGTCAAATTTTTTATTTCTTCATAATTGTTTAAATTAAAAAAACTCAATATACTTTTGCTCTTTCTTCTATATTTAAACCTTAATAAATTCTGATATATATGAGCTACTTCAGGATTCAATTGCATTTTTAATAACTGAGCTTTTCTACATGTTTAATAAATCAACCAATGAATGAGCAAAGAAATCAATAAATGAAGATAAATACAACAACTAACTAAAAAGAGCCTTTGGGTAGGGGAAGCCCTACCCAATATTCAAGAATATTTTGATATTCTTGAATGAATTCACATGTGAAATCCAGATTCATGCAGTGTATAAACTGAGTTTAGCAACCGAAGCCTGACACGCTGGCAATTTCAGCAGACTAGTAAAAGCTGTTATTTTTGATTGAAGAATAGAAATTTGCATTGATTATCAAAACAGACTGACATTCATTTGCATGAACATGATAAACCTACAGCAAGCATGCTAGCCAGATAGCACATTCATCGGAAAATAGCTTCAGTGTGAAATTAATAAGTTGTTTTCCTTTTTTTCAACATGGGCAATAGGAACTTTTTGGTTTTGTTTAAGTATTATCTATTCCAGCTTATACATTGTTTACTTTTCATAATGTAATAATAACACCATGACACCAATGCATTCTTTCCATGTGAGATAATTACATAAATTAAGTTAGTCCAATACTTACACCTAGCCTGAGTTCAAAACAGTTTTTTAATGTTTTGATTATAAGCAAGCAAATGAGCATATGTCCAATTACATTTTGGGTGCAATAGCTTTAGCCACCACATTTTGGCATTTTATTTTATTAGCTAAAAGTTCACATATGGTTTCCATGTCTCCAAGCTGTCTTTAAGGATACAAGACTTGTATAACCTAACATTGTTTTCTTTCCTCCTCTCTCCCCAGACCCCTCCCTATGTTCCCCATGTCTCACATATGCTCCCTCATAGAGGCACCCCTCTTAGTTTTTTAAGATTATATGTGCAAATAGTGAAAACCTGAAAGTTTGCAGATGCTTTCAAGGAATAATAAAAGAATTTTCCAACCCTAAAATTTTTACCTAATAAAGTATTCTGAAATGAATTCAAAAATGTTTACTATAGAAGCAGCAGTATTAGTGTACAAATATATACAAGTTACAATTACTATTTAGCTGCTTCATTCTTTGGCTTGATGCTACACACTAGCATTATTGTCACCCTTTTCCTCCTCAAGACCCTCCTTAGCAGCTTTGGAATAAAGGAAGGGGAAACTTAGTGAACATCTTAAAGGTTGAAATGTATAAGACACAGCCTTGCTGGTGAAGGACACAGAATAAGGGAGCACAAAGAACACATTCAGTTCCTTTTGGCTTAAACATTCTTCTCTGTGTATCTGTGTTACTGATATGGTTAATGGTTTGGAAAACTGCAAGACTTGCATATTCTGGCCAGGGCTTAAAGACAACCTTTCTGAACAACCAACTAACAACTTGGTTACTTTTTAGGCTGTTGCTTTTAGCGTTTCAAAAGCCTTGGAGTAAATTAAATGTCTTTAATTTTTTTTAGTTGCCTCACCTGTTTATTGGAAATGTCATATTTAATTTACAAAGAAAGTGGGGATTTTAATATATTGTTGATTTGCAAAGGTTTCTAAAACTTCATATACAAGCAGTATTCAACTGATATAGGATATTCTTCAAGTTCGATATATATATTTAAGAAGAAAAAATCGTAAGACTATGAAATAGTCAACTGTGTAAAATGTTGAACTGTGTTAAATGTAAACTCCTGCATGCTATAGATCTTCATGCAGTAGATCTGACTTCTAGCTTTCAAACACATAACTTTTTCAAATTCCATTATTTGCAGGCAACCCCTTAAGAAGCAGGACATGGAATATTTTGTCATTTTCATTCTGAGGAACAGACTGGTTGGGTGCACTAGGCAGCTGATATGATGGGAAATCCTGCTGTCCATGAAAGAAAGTTAATGGATTTTTATAATGGTGCCAATCGTATGGTAGAAATTATCCTTTCAATATTAGAGAATTTGATTAAAGGAATTATGTGAATTAGAAATTTTGAAGAATTTCATTGAAAAGCATTTTAAAGGTAATGCAAATTTTTGATTGAAAATATTTTGGTAATAAGTCATACATGCATGAGCTATAAAATTCAAAGATTATTAAAAGATTAGGATTGTGTTTTCTATTCCTGTGAAGAATGTCATTGGTGTTTTTATAGGGACTGCACTGAATCAATAGATGGCTTTGGGGAGTATTTTTCCTTGTAGAGATCTTTTACTTCTTTAGTTAAACTGATTCCTACGTATTTTATTTGTAGCTATTGTAAATGGGATTGCTTTCTTGATTTCTTTTTCAGGATTACTCTTAGCATACTGATTTTTATGTTGATTTTGTATCCTGCAACTTTAATAAATTGTATGGAACCACAAAATCATCTAAATAGTTAAAGCAATACTCAGCAAAAAGAACAAAGCTGGAGGTATCACACTATATGATTTCAAATTGCACTGCAAAGCAATAGTTACCAAAACAGCATGGTACTAGCTTAAAAACAGACACATAGACCAATGGAACAAAATAGAAAACCTAGAAATAAATCCATGCACTTACAGAAAACTTATATTTGACAAAGGCACCAAGAACATACACTGGGGAAAATACAATCTCTTTAACAAATGGTTCTGACAAAACTGGTTGTCCATATTCAGAAGAATAAAATTAGATACCCATATTTTACTGTATACAAAAATCAACTTGAAAGATTAAACACTTAAAGGTGAGACCTAAAACTGTAAAACTACTAGAAGAAAATATTGGGGAAACACTCCAGGATATTGATCTGAGCAAAGACTTTTGACTAAGATCTCAAAAGCACAGGCAATAAAAGCAAAAAGAGGCAAATGGAACTACACCAAGCTAAAATGATTCTGCACAGCAAGGAAAGAATTAACAAAGTAAAGAGAAAACCTACATAATGGAGGAAAATATTTGCAAACTAGCAAGCTGACAGGGGAATAGTAACCAGAATATACATAAAACTCAACTCAATAGCAAAAAAACACACAAAAAAACCCCAAAAATAATTCAATTTAGTAATGGGCAAAATATCTGAATAGACATTTCTCAAAAGAAGACATACACATGGCCAATGGGTATATAAAAAACATGCTCAACATCATTAGTCATCAGAGAAATGCAAATTAAAACCACAGTGAGATATCATCTCACCCTAGTTAGAATGGCTACTGTTAACAAGACAAAAGATAACAGGCTGATGGGGATGTGGAGAAAGAGGAACATATGTACACTATTGAGGGGAATGTAAACTAGCACAGTCACTATTGAAAATAGTATGGAAGTTCCTTAAAAAACTGAAAATACAACTACTATATGATCCAGCAATCCTATTTCTGGGTATCTTTCCAAAATAAAGGAGATCAGTATATTGAAGACATATCTGCATTCTGTGTTTATTACAATACTATTTACAATAGCCAAGACATGCAATCAACCTAAGTGTCCATCAATGGGTAAATGGACAAAGAAAATGTGGCATATATACACAACAGAATATTATTCAGCCATAAAAGAAGAATGAAATCCTGTCACTTGCAGCAACATGGATGGAACTGGAAGTCATTATGTTAAGTGAAATAGCCAGGCATGGAAAGACAAATATTGCATGTTCTTCTTCATATGTGGAAGCTAAAAAAGTAGATCTCACTGAGTTAGACAGTAAAATGGTCACTACTAGAGACTGAGGAGGAAAGGGGAGTGGGAGAAATGAAGAGAGGTTAGTTAATGGGTAAAAAAATAAAGTTAAATAGAAGAAATAAGTTCTAGTATTTGATAACACAGTAGGGAAATTATAGTTAACAATATTTTCTTATATGTTTCAAAGTAGCTAGAAAATATTTTCAACACAAAGAAAAGATAAATGTCTGAGGCAATGGATATCCCAATTACTCTGATTTGATTATTATACATTATACACATGCTCCAAAATATCACATGTACTCCCAAAATATGTACATCTATGTTAATAAAAATATCCAAAGTTATAAGTTTATACAGTTAAAAAGTACATCTTTAATTAGTAAACCCCAGTTTTCCTCCTAAGAGAAAACTCAGACCACTGGTTTCTTATTCCTCCTTGTAGATATCCCCTACACACTCAAACATACACACACGTCTATTTTTTCTTACCCACTCCTTAACAATCTCCCCTTCTTTATGATGGAAGTCTGTTCTTTTCAGGGTAGAAATGTGCCCAACTAAAACATAGCAGTTCCAAGGTACCTTTCCATTTGGATGGCTGTTCAATGCAGTTCTGGCCAATGAGAGGGAAGCAGAAACTGATTATTGGTTCTTTCAGGAATGTTATTTGGAAGATTGAAAAATGTACAATCTAATTCTCTCAGGTTGAAATATCAATAAAACGTTGGAAATGGAAAAGCCGTCTTGCAATAAGTAGGGAGTAAACCACACATGAGAATTAATGACAGAGAGACGGAAGAAGCCTGAATCCTTGCTGGTGGAATGGCATCACAGTGGTAGCTCTAGACTACTTTTACATTAGAAAAATAAATTCCTAATTTATGCTTCATCCTTTTATAGAAGCATAATATTCTATTTTATAGATGTGATATAATTTCTTTCCAGACTTCCATTAAAGTCCAGTTAGGTTGTTTTAATGCTCCCAATAAAGAATATTTCACAATAGATATTCAGATACATATCATTCTATGCAGGAGCCACCATATGTGCATGATAAATTCCTAGAAGCTGAATTGCTTGGCTAAAGGGCACATACATGTAAAAAGCTTAGACGTTGTCAAATTACTTATAGAAAATTCCACTTTATTGACATCAATTCATGAAAAAGCAGGTTTTCCCACACCCTTATTAATGTAATATATCAAACTTTTAGGTTTTGTTTTCTAAACTGAAGGTAAAAAATCATATCTCAATATAGTTTTAACTTAAATTTCTTGCATTACAAATAAGGTTGAAATATTTTCATTTGCTATAGAGCTATTTATTTTCCCTTTTCGCAGTCTTTGGCATCTTGCGCCCAAATTTCACTGGATTCCTTATTACTTAATTATTCAAATGAAATATTCAAATATTATTAAAATAATGCCTATAATTTTATGTCATTTACAGATCCCTAGCTTTTAGTTTATCTCTTACTTTTTTCCTTTTTTAATCCATGCAGAATTCTATAGCATTTGTGCAATTGAATTTATTTTTTTAAATGGCTTCTAGATTCACATCTGACCTGCAAACGCTTTTCTCACTCAGATTATAAAAACATTCTCCTATGGATTGAAAAGTTTGATCCATTTTGGAATTCATTTTGATGTAGCCAAATGTGAGGTAAGGATTCAACTTCATTTTCTAGCAAATGTTTACTCAGTTGTTCCAACATATTTATTGAATAAACGCTTTACCTCCACTATTTCTAATGCCACCTTCATCGTATACTAAAGGCCTGTATATATCTCAATCTATTTATGGCCCTTTCAGTCTATTGTATTAATCAGTCTGTCTATCCATGTGCCACTATGCTGTTTTAATTGTTGTACCACTATAATGTGCTTTAATATTGGGCTTGCTCTTTCCTTATTATTGTCATCTTTCAGAATTGTTCTTGCTCTACTTACTTGTCTATTTTTATACATTAACTTTAGAAACAGCATATCCACTTCCAAAAAACATCCTTGTCTTATAAATTTAAAACTAAATATATACACTAAGGAAAATCTTTAAGAGGTTGTGTCTTACTAAAAATATATTATATGCATTTCCACTTAATTGAATATTATATTGTTTCTTCAGTAGTATCTTATGATTTTTTCTTATAGATCTTATGCATTTCCTGTTATCTTATTCCATTTCACTTTTGTCCCTATTGTAAATGCCGTATCCGTTTTACCTCTTATAATTGTTTTGATACATGATGGCAGGTGATTTTGATATAGTAACATATCCCAAACAAACTTACTAAATGTATTTATTGTTTGTGAAGCCTTTTAATTCATTTTCTTCCCAGGGAAATAAATATGTCATTAGCAAATAATGATAATTTATTTCCAATTTTTAAGCTAATTATTGCTTCTCTTTGTCTAATTGCAATGGGTACAGTAACAGTTCAAATTCAAGTAAGGGCTCTAGTTTAGTTGCAAAAATATTAATACGCTTTCCCAATTTAGCTCCCTATAACCACTACCAATACTATTAAACTTACGCTAGTATAGCCTTTTCTTGGAAGATCTTAACAATTCATTTAAAATGCATGTTAATTATAACTGTCTTTTGATGAAAAACAAGGCCGTAGAGAAAGGTAAAAGTGGTGATAAATATAAAACTATATTCAAAGCCAATGAAATGCCTAAATAATAAAAATATTTATAAGCCCTAGCTAACAGCTCCACCTTTCTAAATAGTATTCATGGCAACAAAATTCAAGGTAAAAAAGTACATTTCCCTAGCGTTTAATGTAAAAAAAATTTGGAAAATTTCTTACTCTAATGAAAATATATGTTCACATCTAATATAGTGCTTTATAGTTATGTTCAATACTTTTATTGGAATTGAATTTTAATATTTAATATAGAACATTTTATGTATAAGTAACTAGAAGCTTTAAGATAACTAGATAACTTTTTAAAATTAGATAACTTTAAATAGAATTGTCAAATGTGGGCACTCTCTGCATTATTTGTTATATATCATATTGATTTTTTAAAGAACAGATAAACAAATGGATAAAAAAGGCATCATATAAGAAAAATGAAACATGTAACATAACGAATAAAATGAGATCAAAGATGGTAAAGTTGGTTTACTGTGATGAATAGTTTACTTATTTCAAATGTTGATCTCAAAGCTAATTTCACAGCAAATTCTTTTCTAAAAAAGAAAGAAAGAAAGAAAGAAGCATGTCATGGCCAATAACTGCTGAAAAACTGTGGAGACTGGCACTTTCAAATGCTTGGCAGATTATTAAGCCAATTTTTGTTGAGTCCACTCTAGCTGTTGGAGGGTCTGTGATTCCCAACTGTTTCACATCAGAGAATGAAAACAAGTAGGGCCCAGCCAAGACCACATTGGTGACTGCCAGCCCCTTTATATGCCAAACATGAAAGCAACAAGTCCAGATGCTTTGATCCTTGCATTTTTGGACTTAGCCCAATGTTATAGAAAAAAAGCACAACTCATGTTAGGACAACATACATTATAAGTAGAAATCAATCAATAGCACTGTGACCTTCAAACTCAGTAAATGTTTGGAGTTAGTTTCAGAGCATGTAATCTAAATTGGGGATTCGAAGTTGGAACTGGTCCTAAACTAACAGAAAAAAAAATGTATATTTCTAAAATATAGAGATTAAAGGAAGCAACAGATGAAGTTTTAATTTATATATGTATGTGTGCATATATGTGTATATACATATATACTTAAGAAGAATGTATTCTAATTTAAAAGACCCTAAATGGTAAGGAAAAGAAACCCACCACCACAGTGAAAACCTCTTTCCCTGCACGTAATTATAAAAGAAACTGAATTGTGACGGGAAAATATATTGGAAGGAAATTATTAGCTTTCTCCCAATTTGGAGTAAGAGAATAATGAGATAATTTAATAAGTGAGTCACTTGGTTGCTAGGACACTGTTCTGACTTGTAGCACTGCTCTAGGCCTGCCAATTTATGAAACAATTGGCCCTCGTCTTGGCAGGGTTGTAGACCTACATTCCCCAACACAGGTACATTGAAGAACTGGCCATGACAGAGCCGAGCTGCGGAGATGATGGCCAATCTGAATTTGGACACAAGTTAAACTGCAGCCTCAATTCTTGTTTTTTTTAATCACTGTCTATGGCCAGGAGAGTTACCTGAAACAAATATTCTGGAATAGAGGAAATGTCAGTAAAAAATACCCTAGTTTAGGGGGCAGGATCTAGCACCAAGAGGTAAACAAAAACAATTTTGCATTATTTATTTAATTTTTTTAAATTTTACAATAATGAATTTACTGTATTGTCGCACAATTTCTGTCTAGACTACATTGTGTTAAAACCTTACCTTTTTTGTATTGTAAGCCTTTTGAATTGTTCCTGGCACCAAACAGACTGTTCTAGCACAAAAGCTAATTTACAGTAATGCCTAAAGTGTTCAAGAAGCTATCATTAAGATTTCTTTTTCTTTTCTCATTTTTTTAAGGTATATGTTTCTCGGTCAGAAAATTAAATTAGTGGTGGTGATAATACATTGCAATCTTTACTGACAAGTGAGAAAGGCAATGCACAATGCACAGATAGTCTAACATTTTCAAAACCTTCCAGGAACTAAAGAAGCCAGTTGCTGGAAGATCTGGTCTCGGCCTGTCAGCCTGCCAAAAAAAAAAAAAAAAGTTATTTCCTACAATATAAACTGACTGAAAAATGCCTCACAGTGTCTTCAAGAGAGCTGGGTCAGGGAAGGGAAGATGATCATACTGTTAGTTTGGCTGTGTTATCTGTATGTGTTTCGGCTGTTAAAAGCATACTCATGCACAAGGCAGAACCCATTAATGTATCTAAATAAGATAAGACAGTTAAGGCACGAGATCAGAACTTGGCCTATCTAAGTGAGCCTGTTTACCCAAGGGCTGAGAACAGCTTAATTCCGAACTTAGAAACATGGACATAACACCACAGAATTCATATTTTGCATTGAGACTTTTAATTGTTATTAGTCATTCCTTACATTGACTAATACTCATATATCTTTATATGTATTCCACAATTGCAGAAGAATTCTTCTTTTAGGCCTATTTCTAAATAAATATATAAGTGGCAAGTAGACAAAAGCATACATCTATTCATTTATTCTTTCGTTGATCCCTTATGACTTGTGAAGGACTTTGTTGAAGGCTGAAAGGAATTTTAAAAGTAGAAAACAGTATGCTATAGTAGAAAGGTCAGAGACTTTAACATAACAATGTTTAGCTCAATCCTGGCTTTTCCACTTAATAAGGGTATGATCTTGAGCAAATCACTTATCCTCCCTACATTTCAGTTCCATCATGTTTAAAACTGTAATAAGGGCACTTTCCTACTTTACTCTGTTCTTTGAGGTTTAAGAGAGATAATACAAAATAGGTAGCAATCCTTTGTAAACTATAAACATGTCAACAACATAGGTATTACAAGGAAAGGATGTTTTTCCTGCTACAAAGGAGTTTCCATCAATTTCTGGAGGCAAGGCATCTTTACATAAAATGGTTTTGGTGTTAAAGAAAATTTTTGATTAGTCACAGTAAATATTAAAAAAATAAAATAAAAAAACACAGAGGCATCAAGATTTGAGATGACCCCAAAGGATGGGTTTGACTACACTAGGTTAAGAAAAAGAGAAAACATGTATAGTTAGAGAGTTCTGTGAACTACAATATGAAAGTAGAAATATAAAATAAAATATTTTCAGTCGATTATTTATGCACACAAAAACATTTGTTTAGTATGAAGAGAATGGTTTGACTGAAACACTTTTGAGGAAGATAGGAGACAAAATGTAGATCTTTCACTAAATTCTGACAGGCTATAAATCATTGTGAAAGCTGTGGCAACTCTGTCATAGTAAAGACGGTACAAGTAAAAGACATATATATATGAAAAAAATATAAGAGAGGCTAACAGGAAATCTCTGTTCCAATTTTTCTAGCCCTAGCTTGCCAAGCAGGGAAGTAACACCCAAGACAAAATATAGTGATGTATTTTTGGAAAAACTCCTGGCTTAGTTTTAGGTTTGGAATAACCTTGGAGGGGTATTTTGGACGGTGTATCTGGTCTACTTTGTATTGGCACCTATGATGTTGTTCTGAAGTTAGGTGAGCCGCTCTGTCTTGTCAGAATACAGACAAATCTGGATATCAGTCAGATGGTCAAGAACACCAAGAAAGGCCTGAAAGAGGGTCACAGGTAGAGAAGGAAAAAAGGAGAAAGTTCAGTCTCAGCTGGAGTACATACAAGTGCAGGCCATACATGTGTTATATCTGCAGCCCAAAAGAGTCTGAATAAAGAATGTTGGGTTGCATCCAGTAACTGGGCTGGCCATGAACTTTTCAGACAGTTTAGTTGAAGGAACAGGAAGTGACAAATACAAGAAAGATATAGGATATGAAAAATCAGAAAAGTGGAGATACAGCCTCAAGATGAAACCTATCTGGAGATCTGTAATGATCTGTTGTCTCAACTCTTCCTTGGTATCTCCTCTTTTTCTTCTTCCTCTTCCTCTTTTGCTTTCTCCAATTTCTCTGGTAAAATCATTTATCCTCTCTTCCCTCTCTCCTTCATTTTCTTTCCTGATTTCTGCTTTTGGTAACAAATTTTATTAACACAATTTACAGTTCAGGATTGCATTTCAGGGTTTCTTGCTAACTGTTCTTAGAGAAAAAAATTTATTTAACAAATGGTGAATGTTTAAGAGTTTATAACAGACATTTTCATCTTCTGGTAATGGTAGGCTAGTGTATTGCAGAGGAACCCTCCCACCAAAAGTAAAAAAAAAACTGGGCAACACATAGACACACATATACACACAAATGCATCTCTCTCTCTTCCCCAACCACCCAGATAGACAGGTAGGTAGCTGGATAGATAGATAGGTAGACAGACAGACAGATAGATAGACAGATAGACAGATAGAGAGACAGACAGACAGACAGATAGACAGATAGATAGACAATAGAAAATTCTTGTGTTTAAGAATTGGGGAGCTATTAAGGCAGTGACAATTACAAAGGTCAAAATATCCAAGACACAGGGTTAGACAGAAGTAGAAAGATGAGCCCAATGTCCTGCACCATTTTTCCCCTGCCGTTTACTGATTCACGAGCAAAAGCGAAGAGGCAGAGAAGTTAAATAGATCTTTGGAAGGACTGGGTAGCAATAATTGGAGTTTAGGACTCATCAACAAGAAACCCTAGAAAAGACCCCAAGCTTTCAATTGGGCTTCCCCAAAGGGCCACACTTTAAGTATGGGGTAAAATGGAATTAGACTGGCCCTCACAAAGACTAAAGCCCATCTGACTGGTTTAGAATAATCTATTTCTACCTTAACTGTCTGAAAGAGCACATAGTCCAAAACCAAGAAAAAAAAACAGACAAGAAAGGCAAACCCTGGAGAAATGTGGATATTGTAATTATCAGACATGGACATTAAAACAACCATAATTTATTTATTCAAGAAATCAGATGATAAGATAGAGGACTTCAGCATAGAACTGAGAGCCACAAAACAATAAAATAAAAATTTTAGAAATAAAAAATATGATAATTGAAATTAAGAACACAGTAGATGAGGTAAGCATCAACCAAGACACAGCTGAGGAGATTATTGAACTGAAATACAGGTCACAAAAAAATTATATATAGACTGAATCATGGAGAGAAAAAAGGGATAAAAGTAAACAAACAAAACTCCAGAAAACTACATAAAGGAAATTTAGGATGTGGTAGGGGGTAAATAAACAAAGCTACTAAAGTTGTAATTAGCGTGAGAGAGAATTTTGCTTAGTCAAACTAGTCAGGCTTCTGAATCTTCTCCTAGGCCCATCTGTGCACTTCCTCATAAAACCCAGTTTTAGCAAAAGAATCCTGCTAAGTAAGTTTAGCCAAGACCCCTCATCCTCAATATCTAATTATCCTTTATATCAGATCAGATTCTTCATCCTTCACTGTCCTCCACATGATGTCTGATCCCCTTGACCTGTCTTTAGTAAGAATCCCCTTAGGTAAGTTTATTAAGAATATTCCTTAATATTCCTTACTGTTGATGTTTCCTCTTAGTAATTTTCCATTCACTGATCCTTCCACTGCTTCTTGGCTAAAAATTCCCAGTGGCCCATGCTGTATCTGGAGCTGAGTTCAATGTCACTCCCTTATTGCAAGACTCCCTTGCAGTGGTTCCCATACCTATCCCAATGGTCCTGAATAATGTCTCCCTTACCATCAAGTATCATTGAATAGTTTTTTCTTTAACAGATGTCCTAGAAAGAAAGGAGAGATAATTTTCTAAATCCTAACAAGAAAGTCATTAAGTAGAGTCAAAAGTACTATGAAATCCAAAACATAAAATAAACCACACTTAGGCTCATCACAGTAAAACTTCAAACCAAGATAGACATATTTCCTACAAATTAATAACAATAAGACTGATCGGCAGTGATGAAGATCAGAAGATAACGGGATGATATTTTCAACATACTGGAAAAAAATATAACTGCCAACTGAGAATTCCACATCTTGGGAAAATATTCTTCAAAAAATGAGAAATAATAACATTTTATTATAAGCAGAACCTGAGAGAATGTATCATCAACAGACCCACACTAAAGGCAATACTAGAAGGAGCTCCTCAGATAGAGAAAATGATTCCAGAGAAAGCATGAAAATGTGAGAAAGAATAATCAACCATGGAAAGGGTAAAGATGAGTGCAAATCTAAGGAAATATTGATTTATAAAAACATGAAAGATAATGTCTTCTTGAATTTAAAACATATGTAAAATTAAAATATATGACAGTAATAAGATAATGTAAAAGGCATGAAGATGATAAATGAAGTTAAAGTATTCTGTTTCTTGCATTTGGGGGCAAGAGTGAAACAATACCAATTGATATTAGATTATTTTTTAAAATAACAAATTTTTATTATATAGAGTAACCACTAAGAGAGTAGAAAAATGAATAATTAACAAGCTAATGGAAGACAAATTAAGACTAGAGAAAAGGAAAAGGAATGCAGAAATGTTGTAACAAATATAACAATAGTTAGATGGTAGATTTAAAACTAAATATATAAGAAAATATATTAAAGTAAAATGAAGTATATGCTATAAAAAAGAAAAAGATTATCGGGCTGAATTTTAAAGAAAAGCAACAATAAAAATTATATACTATCTATAAGAGGCACATTTTAAAGATTAAAAAAGCTAAAAGATGAAGGAAAAGAAATTTATGTCTTGCAAACCATAAACAAAAGGAACCTTGTATAGCTATATTAATATTAGACAAAGTAGACTTGAAGGTAAGAATCATTACCAGAACTAAAATAGGAATTTTTTAATGTTCAAATTCCAAGTATGTTTCTACCTAATAAAAGCAAAACTGATAGAACTAGAAAAAATATTAAATATCTACAATTGCTTTAATATTCTTCAATCTAAAACTGACAAAAGCAAATAGAGGCTGGGTGCAGCGGCTCACACCTGTAATCCAGGAATTTGAGAGGCTGGGGTGAATGGATCTTTTAAGCTCTAGAGTTCGAGACCAGCATGGGCAACATGGCGAGAGCACATCTTTACAAAAAAAAAAAAAGAAAAAAATTAGCCAGGCAAGGTGGCACATGCCTGTAGTTCCAGCTACGCAGGAGAATGAGGCAGGAGAATCATTTGAACCCGGGAGGCAGAGGTTGCAGTGAGCTGAGATTGCATCATTGCACTATAGCCTGCACAACAGAACAATACTCCATCTCAAAAAAAAAGCAAATACACAAAAAAATCAATAAGGGTATAGAAGAATTGATAACATGATGAACAAATTTGACCTAAACGGCATATGTAAAACATCATACCCAACACCTACAGAAGACATATTCTTTACAAATGCCCTTGAGACACTGATCAAAATTGAGCGTATGTTGTGTCACAAAGCAAATCTTAATTAAACTAGAAAACTGGAACCATTCAAAATATGTTCATTGGCCACAGTAGCATAAAACTACAAATCAATAATAAAAAATGGTTTTATGTTCCCAAATATTTGAAAATTAGCGATATACTTTTATATAACCTATACATCAAAGAAGAAATCACAGTGGAAATTAGAAAGAAAATTAATTTAATGATTATCAAATATAAATATCAAAACTTTAAAACACAGAAGCTAAGTCCATGCTTAGAAAATATATACACTTAATTTCATATGTTAGAAAAGAAGAAAGGTTAAAAAAGTATTTGCCAATCTCAAAACGTTAGAAAAAAAAGAACTAGAAGCCCAAAGAAAGTAAAAGAAAAGAAATTATATTATGGCAATAGGAATTAATAAAATAAAAACAATTCTATAATAGAAAAATTAAACAAAAACAAATATTATTTTTACTATAGAATTAATAGCAACAGGGCAACACTGTTCAAGAGAGAGGGAGAGCTTTAATAACCAATATCAGGAATCAAAGTGATAATGATGTTATTACAATCCCACAGTTACTGAAAAAATACAAAGTAATGTGAACTATTTTAGGCCAATAAATGGGTAAATGTTTGGAAAAAACTTTACAGAAAGGTGTTCTAAATTAATTATTTGTTTAATAATAAAGTACCCTAAAGAATAGAGTTTTGGGGCTGGGTGTGGTGGCTGATGCCTGTAATTCCAGCAGTTAGGGAGAGCAAAGTAGGAGGATCCCTTAAACCGAGTTCAAGATCAGCCTGAGCAACATAGCAAGACCACATATTTGCAAAAAATAAAATTTTAGCCAGGAATGGTGACAGGCACCTGTAGTCCTAGCTACTTGGAAGACTAGAGGATTGCTTAAGCCCAGAAGTTGAGGGCTGCAGTGAGCTATGACTGCACCACTGCACTCTAACCTGGGCAACAGAGCAAGACCCTGTCTCAAAAAAAAAAAAAAAAAAAAAAGAACAACAACAAAAAAAAAAGCAGATTTTTTGGATCATTTTGTGTGGATCTAAAAAAGTCTCTTTCAGGACCCTGTAGAATGCCATTCTAGTCATTTCTTTCTCCTCATATTGATAAGTGAATGCCATTAGGAAAGACTCTAAAAACTGTGGTACAGAATTATCCCATTTGGTTTAAGTTGCAAAATGACATATGAGGAGTTTTTAGAGAGTGACTCTATAGACTCATAGACTAAGTGAACTTTGGGTTAGATAAGATGGTGAAAGAGAAAGTGAAAGATTAGCGTTGTGTTGTGGGGTTTATATCCCATAGGATAGGTCCTGTATCGCCTCCCGCTTCAGAGAGTTGCATAGCACATATGCTGAATCTTTGATAAGATCCAACAGGCCAAAGTGCCACAAGTTCCCTGGTGATGTGTCTGAATGTGTGTGTTTTTTGTTTCGTTTTGTTTCTTTTTAAAACTTGGTGTACAAGAACATGTATCTCTGTCTCTCTGCAGTCTCTTTCTTAATGTTTCTTGGTTTCTCTATTTTTTCTCTTTCTTAGTATGAAAGATTTTTCCAAGCTTCATCTTCAGCCACTTCTCCTGACATTAGACACAATTTTTTCCTGTGTCCTTCCTACAGTGACAATTAATCTTTATGTATAATTCCCCAGAATCTCTTAACTCGGCTTACACGCTAAACTCAAGACAGAAATCAAATTATGACACTCTCTCCTTAACTCAATGTTCAAGGTGCTTGATCCATAATTCAAAGAACTCTGTCATTCAACTCCAAACTACCATTCCAGCTTTCACTGCCATTAAACCCCTGCTTCCTGAGTTTGCAACCAAAGCACCACTTTCCTGTCATGGTGGCATATGCACACTCACACTCTTTCCTCACCAGAAAGGCCCTTTCCTCCTCAAACCACCTCCCAGATTCTTACTATCCTTTCAAGATCTAGGTCAAATCCCATTCTATCTAGAAAACCTTCCTATAGTGGTCTCATTCCATTTATATGTTTCATAATGGAATTATTTAAATGTTTTTTTCTACTGGATTATGATGGGGGGGACACTTTCTAGTCATCATTATTTCCCCACAACCCTTAGTCCACAGTTTATACAATGTAATCAATAGAATCCTGTTGACTTTTAAACCTTCATTCTGAACTTTCACTTACTTCACGTAATGTGACCCTCTCTCCCTGGGAAAATCCTGCTTCGCCTTTGATATCCAGCATTAGTGTCATTGACTCAACAAACCCTCCCTATCCCCACATAGAACCAAGTTGAAGTAGAAGTGAGGGAAACAATGCAAGTTTCTTCCTTTAATTTTCTTACATAATAGAGCTTATGAAACTTACCAGTTGCATGTCAATTCAGTGTATGTTCATGCTGTGTGTACATATTTGGGGTTTTCAACTTTTCTGATAGTTCTCCTATAAGTTATTCTTTTAACAGATTGAGTTTCATTCTGCCAAGGTGATCCCATAGGCAGATTTTAATAACAGAATTTGTTTAAATTACACAGGAGTTTTAGATTATGAATTTTAATCTGGTGATAACTCTACATGAATAGGTAAAGTTGAATTTCAGTGGGGAAAAGGAAATAGACTTCTTTATATTTGTAAAAATAATTCTGGTGAAAAAGCATACGACCCAGTCTAATTAGTTAATGAGATATGAACACCAGCTTGAGAATGGTGCTTTAAAACTGAAGTAACTAAGGTTTTTCCTTTCCTGGTATTTTCCTAAGACAGATCTTCAAAACCAGATACATACCACAATATTCATCCAACATGAGTGTTTTTGATTGAACAAATATCTTTAATAGAAGCAGAATGTGCCAAGAATTATCTGGTGGTGTCCTTTTTAAAATTGATGTTTACTTTTTTCCATAGCTAACAATTCGACATTAATCTGAAATAGTCATTTAATATTTTTCAGATACATTTTCTGTGTGCTGTTTCA
The DNA here is from genome assembly GCF_029281585.2 of Gorilla gorilla gorilla. Classification (NCBI taxonomy): domain Eukaryota; kingdom Metazoa; phylum Chordata; class Mammalia; order Primates; family Hominidae; genus Gorilla; species Gorilla gorilla. The sequence continues at coordinate 180,091,133 of NC_086017.1, forward strand.
TACATACCTAACTAAAGACCTAATAAAGCATCCCGAGTTTACTGAGTGCCTGCTATGTGTTCAGCTCTCAGCTCTGTTTTATGTGAGATTAGAAGAATGCTTTCCTGATCCTTGAAGAGACTCTAATCCAACTGGGAAGACAACTGGCACACAGATTTGGTGAAAACTTTACTAGGCCAAATAGAATCAAACTTTTCAGGGTACAGAAAAGGCCTTAGGTATGGTAAAAGAAAAATGAAAAACAAATTATTTTAAGGAAACTCCAGAAACTGAATAAGCAGAGTTCACTAGGTGAACAGTGTTATAAAACCAAAGAGAAATACTGACTTCCACCAAGAGTATCCAAGAGCAGAGCACAGAGCTGTCAGAGCAGAATATGCTCTGTGCCCCCAGAACTCCAGTGATGCTGGCCTGCATGGCATTCCCCAACACCTCATACAGTTACACTCGCTGCGTCTTTACAATGCATTCTCAGCCTCCTCTATTTGCACAAGCCTGAAATGTATTTCTTCAAGGTCTATCCCAAATGCTTCCTCTTCCTTGATGATTCCTGATTGATTCATCTGTTTCCTTTCATGAATTCTTAGTCTGAAACTCTCTGATTGCAAGACTATTATTTTCTTTGAATCATAGCTCTTGGTGTCCAGACCTTAAATTCTCACTTTTCCCCAAGAGTGTTCTGGCCCAAAAAACCAAATTTGATTTTTCTTTATATCTCTGACAGAGACTAATAATGACTACACATACAAAGATTACTTGTTGAATGAATAGATGTAATATAGACTAATAAATAATATGTGAAATAAACTATAAATTACGTATTTTCCTTTGTATCTACTCATGGGATTTCATATAAACCAGTTAAAGTACTACATTAGGTCTTTAAGCAGAAAGAAAACTTTGCATGCAGATTATGTGTAAGTGAAAATGCCAAAGAGTCTAGGATGTTAATGAAGAGACTCTTGATACAAAGTATGAGGTGACAAGGGCAGGACCATATTAGTGGCAGTAGTGATGGGGAAGAGGATGGAACCATATGATTCAATAGATATAGGACATGAAAAAGTTAGGCAATTAATTAGATATGTTTGTAATTTGCAAGTTCCATAAAAATTTAGATAATGTCTTATTATTACACATGGCACAGTATTAAGCAGTGATTTGCAAGTGAAAGAGAATCACTGAAGCAGGGCACAGTGGCTCATGCTTGTAATTCCAGCACTTTGGGAGGCTGAGACGGGTGGATCACTTGAGGTCAAGAGTTCAAGACCAGCCTGACCAACATGGTGAAACCCCGTCTCTACTGAAAATACAAAATTAGCTGGGTGTGGTTGCACACGCCTCTAATTTCAGTTACTTGGGAAGCTGAGGCAGGAGAATCACTTGAGCCTAGGAGGCAGAGGTTGGAGTGAGCTGAGATCACGCCATTGCACTCCAGCCTGGGCAACAAGAGTGAAACTCTGTCTCCAAAAAAAAGAAGGAAGGAAGGAAGGAAGGAGGAACGGAGGAAGGGAGGAAGGGAGGAAGGGAGGAAGGGAGGGAAGTGGGGGGTTTGGGGGGAGAGGAGGAGGGAGGGAGGGAGGGAGGGAAATCACTGGAAAGAAGATAGCTAAACTCCCATCCCAAACTGAGTGTTTCCTAGCTGCGTGATGTTGAGCAAGTTACTCAACATCTCTAATCCTCAATTCCTTCAACCATAACATGAGGATAGTAATTCTGAAATCTTTTGAATGCTATGAAGAACCAAGAGAAAAAACAGAAAGTACCTATTGCAGTGACTGGCACATATTTCCTAACTGGTTAAAGGTAATTATCAGTGAATGTTTGCTGAATTTATGAATGAATGCATTAGGGCAAAAGTAGAAAGCAAAGACCAAAGAAAGGACACAGAAGCACTGAAAAAGCCTTTGGAAGAGAGGAAAATAGTTCAAGGTCAGAGGATTCAATGGAGGATTTTAATATCTTCTGATTGCTTTAAATTATGGTAGGAGACCATGCCAAAGAGCTGAGCCTCTGTGGAAAAAGGTCTGGAATCAACAGTTTATTGTGATCATATAAAGCATACCACAAAGTGAATTGGACACATCTTTAATATAAATAATTCTTTTTATTCTGCATGACTATCAGGTATACATAGTTTGCAATTAGGATAACTGACTATGATTTCCATTACGGTTACATGGCTCAAATGAGCATGTGGGTAGATTTAGTTGGGGAAAAAAATAATAGAGCAGGCAGAGGCCTTAGGCTGTTGTAGCCATCTAAATGACAAGAGCATGGTGTAAGAATAGCCATTGACATGGATGCCATTCACTTACAGAACATGACTGTTGCTCTCTGCCCTTTCCCACCTTTTTGCAGATCTCCAAAATCTTAAAGAAATGAAGGGGAAGGAACTTATAGCCTGAAAGCTTTTAGATTTCCTCAGGATATAGAAACCAATTGTTTTAAATCCTCTAATATGTCAGAGATAATTTTGGTGAAAGAAAATCGAGGTTAAATACACCTGTACTTTGTAATTATACTCCAGAGTACCTAGTGATTGAATGTCTGTGTTCTACCTTCTTTAATACTAGATACTTTAGACTAATAAGGACAAATGCATGGCACTCAAGCCAGCTTCTGTCCCAATATGTGTCTGGGATATTCCTGGGCCTGAACAATTTAGACCAGAGAAGTTTCCTGCATGGCATCGTGGCAGACATTATAAATGAGGCACAGGTCTCCTTCCTCAGAATCTACCTCAAAGCATTGCTCTGGGCAGTGCACTACAAATGGATTGAAATTGGCTTCTAAATTCATACCCGTTTGTCATTTTTGGTTCAGATGTTTGTCTGCCTTAAGACAGATGCCTGGAACAAATGCTGTCTAAAATTCATGTTCAGTTCAATGAGTCTATAGACCTCTCAGTTCCAATAATCTAATTAGCAGAACAAGACCATGATTATATAAGAAGGAGACTCTTGTGTATTAAAACCTTGAGGTAAATAAAAATTAAGGTAATTTATGTCTATGGCTGTATGAATAGTATGAATAACTCTATCTTTATCTTGGCATCCTTTGGGTCCTTCTAGTTGTGCATGCATGTATATATTTATAAAATTACTATGTATTTCATTTTACTCATGTTCACAATTTTATCCCATATTTATCTAAGTTCATGATCACTTTTTCATAGTTTTTGTTCTAATTGTTGAGTGTTTCCGAACTGATTCATAATTTACTCTGAAGTCTTCTACTCACTCCTCTTGGCATTACAAATCAGTCTGAAATATGATGATACTAAAATATTTTTTAAATCCCTGGCACTTTGAATGATGATGCTTTGATTGGCTTTACAGGAGAACATACCTGGCAGTGCTCTTTTCAGTACACTGACCTTATTTCTAACAATTTGAAAAAAAAAAGTTTAAACATCATGTATTTTAGAATTTAAAGCTAGTTTATGATCTTTCTATATCCTCATTTGTTTTGAAAATCTTTCCCCCTTTTAAAAATTTTCTTCCTTTCCTCTAATGCCATTCTTAAAGATGTCTGAACCTTATTCCACACAAAAGACCTTAAAGCTGCAGGTGTGACTCTATACTTACAGTATTTTCTGTTACCCTTTTACTTTCATTTTTTCCCAAACTATCAGGAGTTAGTCTCCTTATGTGCTCTCTCATTTTGTGCAATATTCTTCCTAAAAGTAAAGTTTAAGAAAAGAAGCTGTACTATGTGGTTATTTCTCATTTCTCCCACGGCACCAAAATAAACAGAAATCAAACTTTGATAATCCTTTGAGTCTGTAGAAGACACGTATGACTCCAAGATTTTAGCACAATCTACGTTGAAGGGGCTTTAGAAATTTGTTAAGCTCACCTAAATCATAGTGTAAAATTAAATTATATTCCAAATAATTCTACTTTTTTGTTATTTTTCATAGCATACATTTATTGAATGATTTTAAAGAGTAGTATGAACAAATATTCTGGGTGAGAATAAGCACATAACACTTTGGGGGTTAATGGGTAGGTTAGACTGGCTAGAGCAAGGTGTTTGAAGCATTTTAAGGAGAAGTACTGATAGGTACATAGTTTAAAACCAACCAATCACTATAGAATATTACAACATCAAAAGGTGGGCACCCCTAACTGTTATCTGGGTGTCTTTACAACATTTTAATTTGCGTTAGGGAGGGGGGATCTTACTAAGGTTTCTCCAATTCTTAAAATTAAACACTCCAGAGACCATTCTTTAACAACTCTTTTGGGTCATTCCAAAACACCTCTGTTATGGAGATTAATACTCTTTGATTCTGAGCCAACAGCATGGTTTTCAGATGTTACAATTACCTGTTCAGCTTCTCAGGGGCAATTATTTGAAAGGAGTAAATGCTCTGGCTGCAATTGCCTCTGTGGGAGCCACAGTAATTGCCATTCATCAGGGCAGCAACCTGCTGAGGGCATCAATTCATAAGCTCTGAGCCATCAATAAACTGGAACTTGGGCCCCTGGTGCCAACATTCTTTACACAATGAAATATTATTACTGGCAATTAGGTAAACAATAGGCCAACCAGGAAATGGAAGAGAGGTTGCCAGTGACTATATCAGCACTCATCCACAGATGTCTTGATACTTTTCCTGCAAGAGAAACACCTTGAGATAACTCTTTCTACAAAACCAGGTTCAAATTATCACAAAAAAACTTCACAGAGTGAAGAATGAAGGAAAAGAAAAATGATCACAAATGGGTTTTTGTTTTAATCAGGAAATATGGTATGGAGCAGTAGATAGCAACCTTCTTATCATAGATATCCATAGATATCCTATGCCACCTTTGTAGTAGCTGGTGTTGAGTACAATAGATGGAGAAAGATGGTTGTGTAACTGGACTCAAGGAAGCAAGTTCCACAGCCACAGTGTTGGGACAAACAGCTTAATAGTGTTCAGGGAATTCATATTAATGAAAGCTGATAATTTGTGAAGTGCTTAAGAGTTTAAAAGGATTTTACCATGCATGATGAAATTTGATCACCATGATAACAGTGATGTAACTAGGGTGGGTATTAGTGTTTCTGCGTGGGTGTTTTTGATGAGGGGAGAAGACTGAGGGTCAGAGAGGCTAGGTATTAAGTTGCCTAGGTTGCTTCCAGAATAGTTCTTTCCCTGTTCTACCGTGTTGCCTATCTCGTTCAGATCCCCACTCCTAATGTGCTTAGACTAGTCACGAAGGACATGTCCAGCTTTCCCCAAACCTATTACTAGAACACTTGAGCCTCAGCCCCTACCCTTCAGAGCAATTCCTCTCGCAGGGCTCTGACTTACTTGAGGAAACAAGGAAATGCTGCAACCAGGGATAGGTCAGGAACTTTTGGTAAACCTTCGCTTCTGATGTAAAACTAGAAGACCAAAGAGTGAAACCCCAGGTACCAACAGTAGCTTCAGACGAACACAGAGGCAGGGCTATTAAAGGTATTGAACTGACATACACAATAGTGAGGTTGAAAGGCAATCAGAAAGTTACCATGTTCATCGCATGAACATGAATGCGTGGGATGTTTTAAGAGGTGAAAAAGAGAGTAACTCCAAACCTGATAATTGTAGTCATTTTTCTGTGTAAGTTGGAATTGATAAGTCCCTTATCTCCACTCCTGTTGTTTTTACCCAGATAAATAATGCAGCTGAAAGCTGTTTGATGGGATAAGAGTATACTGCTAAAACAGGAAAAATCTGTCAGGGCAGAAGTGGTGGGAGGTCAGGAATTTTAAAAAGGCATCATTAAAGAAATGATGTGGTTTGGGGTATGTTCCTAAGGTAATGCAGTGCATCCTTGGTCAGGAAATTCTTTTGACTGATAAATCTTATTCTATTTTATATGAGCCTAAGATTATTAAATTCATTTTATATATCAAAAAAGTTTAGGGTCGATAAAATATATTTCTGAAAACTAAGCAGGAAATGGCAGTCTCGTGGTTAGAGTATTGATGGAGGGCCAGGAGTTTATTTTCACCTCCACCACAAGTTCATGACTCATGTGATCTAGGCAAAAGAGTAGATTATTTTTCTTCTCCTTCCTCCACCTGAAAACAAAACAAAAACAAAAACATCGACTTTTTCACCCTTCCAAAGCCCTTTTCCTATTCATCCTTGCTTGCTTCTCTCGTTTCCCCATTTCCTTTTCTTTCATTTATAGGCCAACCCCAAAGTTTAAGGAGATTGTGGCAAGGTATAAGTCAGACAGGTATTCTTTTCAGATCTTTTAAAACCATAGTATCACAGCAACAACTCTAAAAAAAAAAGACACAGACAGAACAAACCCGAATAAAAAGTTTGAAATAGATATATCTGACCTTTGCTCAGAATGAGAATAAGGGTTCTGAGAGAGGAGCTGAGGATCCCTAGAACCAGGTGCACAAAAAATATTCTAAAGAATTTCTTCTGAAATCTGAATAGGAAGTCTTCGAAGGTGCCACTGCTCCTAGTATGGGATTACTTCTTAGACTCAAGAGAAAAAAATAAGTATTAGAAAATAATTATCAAAGGAAATACTCCCTGGGCTCAGGATACTCTGGTGCAGCCTGTGTCTATAATTAGGCAAGTAAAACAAATCATGGCAAAATTACTTTAGGTTTGTTAAAACCATGTTGGCATTAGTGAACATTTTTACAACAAGACATGAATTACTTTTATTTTTTAACTGCTTTCCTGATAGTTCAAATGTTTCATTATTTTCTCCCTTACCAGGTTATACACATCTACAAGCAAGGACTGGATGTTCTATGTCATGGATCTCCCAAAACCCCTGGCACCATTGGTTGACGGTCCAAAGTATTTGACTTGCTAAAGAATCTTTCCCTCCTAGAAGTGTAAAATTCTACTTTATTTTCCCTATAAAAACAAACAAAATAACTATATATATATATATATGCTGATATTGAACCAGAATTACAAATAATTTGTAATGTCAGATATTCAAATTCTACCTATTTTATAATATTTATTTCATAAAAGTCACAAGACTCACTTTGTTATACAATAGAGTTTTCAGAATCACTTTACAGAATCTTCTTTTTTGATTTCTGTGTAACCATTGCTATTTTACATTAGCTCTAGTTTGAAACATATAACCTGTAATTTAAATATATAATTGTAAAAGTCCCTTTGCTTGTTTATGAATGTAGGTCATAATGCCAAATATATCATGATTAGTTATTTCCATTTATTGAAATTCCTGGGTTTGTCATAGATAGCTCTTATTATTTTGAGATACATCCCATCAATACCTAATTTATTGAGAGTTTTTAGCATGAAGGGTTGTTGAATTTTGTCAAAGGCCTTTTCTGCATCTATTGAGATAATCATGTGGTTTTTGTCCTTGGTTCTATTTGTATGCTGGGTTAAATTTATTGATTTACGTATGTTGAACCAGCCTCGCATCCCAGGGATGAAGCCCACTTGATCATGGTGGATAAGCTTTTTGATGTGCTGCTGGATTCGGTTTGCCAGTATTTTATTGAGGATTTTTGCATCGATGTTCATCAGGGATATTTGTCTAAAATTCCTTTTTTTGTTGTGTCTCTGCCAGGCTTTGGTATCAGGATGATGCTGCCCTCATAAAATGAGTTAGGGAGGATTCCCTCTTTTTCTATTGATTGGAATATTTTCAGAAGGAATGGTACCAGTTCCTCTTTGTACCTCTGGTAGAATTCGGCTATGAATCCATCTGGTCCTGGACTTTTTTTGGTTGGTAAGCTATTAATTATTGTCTCAATTTCAGAGCCTGTTATTGGTCTATTCAGACCTTCAACTTCTTCCTGGTTTAGTCTTGGGAGGGTGGATGTGTCAAGGAATTTATCCATTTCTTCTAGATTTTCTAGTTTATTTGCGTAGAGGTGTTTATACTATTCTCTGATGGTAGTTTGTATTTCTGTGGGATCGGTGGTGATATCCCCTTTATCATTTTTTATTGCTTCTATTTGATTCTTCTCTCTTTTCTTCTTTATTAGTCTTGCTAGTGGTCTATCAATTTTGTTGATCTTTTCAAAAAAGACACATGCACACATATGTTTATTGTGGCACTATTCACAATAGCAAAGACTTGGAACCAACCCAACTGTCCAACAATGATAGACTGGATTAAGAAAATGTGGCACATATACACCATGGAATACTATGCAGCCATAAAAAAATGATGAGTTCATGCCCTTTGTAGGGACATGGATGAAGCTGGAAACCATCATTCTCAGCAAACTATCGCAAGGACAAAAAACCAAATACCGCATGTTCTCATTCATAGGTGGAAATTGAACAATGAGAACACATGGACACAGGAAGGGGAACATCACACACCGGGGCCTGTTGTGGGGTGGGGGGAGGGGGGAGGGATAGTATTAGGAGATATACCTAATGTTAAATGACGAGTTAATGGGTGCAGCACACCAACATGGCACATGTATACATACGTAACTAACCTGCATGTTGTGCACATGTGCCCTAAAACTTAAAGTATAATTAAAAAAAAAAAAAGAAGAAATTCCTGGATGGAAGGGTGTCAGAGACAATGAGCCACTAGTTACATCTGAGCCTCAATGGTTTATTGGAGTGTTCCCTATGGCACTTAAAATCTCCAGCACAGAATTTGGGATTGACTACTCACAATTTATATTGCTATCTATTGTTCATGTACGGATATTGTTTTCTGACATAGATGGCAAAGTCCTTGACTGTAGCAACCATAGCTTCTTATATAATCAATAGCATTTAACACGAGAGGTAAAAGCCATCTCATTTAATCCAAGATTTCACAAACCAAAGAGTATAGTTGATTGGTAAAATATAACATTTTTTTAACCTCATACTTGTGGAAGGAAAATAAAAACCTGAGACCCCAATTCACTAAGCCAAAAAGAAAAAATTAAGCTGAGTCATGCAAGACGCTACCTTTTCTTTTGTTTCTAAGCAGATAGCTACAGATAAGAGGTTAAATATCTCCACAGGTAAGTACTCTATGCTCGCCTTAAATTATGTAAAGTGCCAATTTACTGAGCTTGAGAGGAATACATGACTGACTAATTCCCTACCTGCTTCTTTTCTCTTGCAATATGTGGATGACCATGGTTTAAGGACCAAGGCATGTCCTTAAACTTGGCAAAACAAACTTATAAATTGACTGAGACCTGTCTCAGATAATTTTGGTTTACATACTAGTAAAATTTGTGTGTGTGCATGTGTGTGTGTGTGTGTGTGTTTAGCTAGCTAATGATACATGCTGAAGACTTCTAGGTGCAGAGTAGGAAGATTTTGCATTGGTTTTTTAAACGAATCTGTTAGTCACTTATTTTAATTGTTAGTTGCAATTCCTTACATGAAGAGAAGTGCTTTCAAAATATATTTCTGATTCATTAAGAAAATGTTCACTTCTTGCCTACTGACTTGCCATTAGGAACAGTGTGGTCATTATTTATGTGTCACAAGGTTGGTAAGCAAAATTAACCTCTAATAAAAAAAGTGTTTACAATGTTAAGGGAGCAAATACAATTCTCTAAAACAGGTTGAAGGACCTTCTAACTAATGTCTCAGTGATTCAAGTCAATAGCAGTTGGAAAATAACTATTAAAATAAACTCAATATCACAAGAAAATGTTCGTTTTTTACTCAAAAATAGGCTGAAACTTTTATGATGACAATAAATAGATGAGCTATAGATATAACAAATTGTATGGCAATAGGTACATAAATTTTTCTTAAAACTAAAACTAAAATTTTTAATTAGGCAGTCTTGCAATTTATGGTCTATGAATTTAACTACAGTTTTATTCATTATTGTATCAAGGACTTGGTGAGCTATAATAATTGATTTCTACATGATATGTTCTTCAGTTTCTCAAGATGTTGTCACAGGTAGCCACACTTTTTCACTCATTCTACATCTAACTCATGCATCTAAGGATGCATGAATAAAGGATGCTAGTTGCTACTAACAGCCATCCTGTGACCAAGAGGAGAATCCGCTCCAGAAGCCAACTAACACAGTGACTGTCAGAGCAAAGAGAAAAATACAAACTAGATCTGTGATAATCTTGTGAGCTAATTGGTCAACTCAAAAGAGTGTCCAACTTCTGAACTTTCTCTAACATGAGTAAAATATTTAAGCTAGTGTAACTTTGGGTTTCAGAAAATCAAAAGTATACTAAGACAATACTCAAAGAAAAGGAAAGTAAAGAAGCAACAAACAAATTTTTACTCAAATTACAATTTTTTCCTGGAGCCCTCCATGATTATTAACAATTCAACATAAGCTATTCAAATGTAGGAGTTAAGACAAACAGCAATAGTCACAGATCAAAGAGATAAACAAACAAAAAAATTACATCTTCATACAGTTGCAAACAGGAGTCCCAGGTCGCTCTAGTGGTAGTTCTATGCTTATTTCCTGCTATTGCTGTTGCTATTGCTATTGTTGAAGCCTTGGGTTTCTTCTACAATAATAGCTGAGGTTTACTAAGCTTTATTGTATGTCAAGTGATTTGCTGTCTAATGAACTCAGAATGGTCTCTTTGCATCACCAATTGTTGAAACAACTTGTCACTTAATTTTGTTTATTTCTACTTGGCTACCTAAGAACAAAGAGATAATCATTTCTTAGCCCTCTTATAGACTAACAGTCACTCAGGTGATTGTCTTAGCTCATCATTGAAGGGTTTTTCTTACATCATCATTTGACTCATCCAGTTAATGGATAATACTCTTGTGCTTTGACCATTTCTAAGCTAATTATAATCTTTCTCTTCATGGGTGGCCAATTGCTTTTTACTGTTAAAATATCCAATATTTATTTTTTGTTTCTTATTCTATAACAAAGTATTTCAATAAGTTTATTCTTTAAAAAAGAAAGACAACTTACAGCAGTCAAAAAACAGGTGGCCTGAGTTTAAAACTTGATCCTCACAAGATCATGGGCAAATAACAACTCTCTGTGGATTCATTTTCTTATTTGCAAAATGAGGAATAAATAGAATCTATCTTAGAGGATTACTAGGATACCATGGACAAATACATGTGAAGCACATAGAATGTCTCACACATAATAATGCAGAACAATCCTTAGTTATTCATTTACTCATTCATACATTCAATAAATAATTCATTGAGATGTTAATATGAGTAAGGTTATATCCTGGGCCTTATGCAAATACAAAAATCAAAAGGCACTGATTTTTTTCTGCGTTCAATTATTCAACTGTCTAGTCTTGGACATAATTCACAAACAAAAATATCAACATTGTCACATAGTATTCAAACAGGACCACATAAGTGTATTAGGTATGAAAGAGGAAAAAGACAGAGGTGTCTTTTAATACTAAAATGTTAGTATTATTTTTCTCTTATATTCATGAAATTTGTTTAGTGTAGTGATTTAGTGTTTTTCTGCTGCTATGTTCTTGTCTCAAAGCTTGCTCACCTGTTGCCTGTTTTCCTATTAATCCACTGTGCTAATGTAGCACAGCGTATTACGGTAGCAAGCAAGGATACTAAAGAAAGTATCAAAAGATAGAAAACATATTGTGACCTTCTTCCTAATCACTCACTGAATGATACAACTGACCAATCTTCCTTTGTGACTCATAGTACAGTATAAACAGTTTACTAAGTCTGAAAGATCAAAGATCATATCCTATTGGGCTTTGAATCTTCAACATCTAATAAAATGTCCCTGATTTTCAAGACCTGGCTAGTTAGAATATCACTTTCTCCTGGCCACAGTGATTGGTTCAGGAAAGGGAAAATCACCCATACAAGACTCAGACATTTTCTGCCAGAACAATTATTTAAAAAGATTCCTTCTGTCTACTCATTTTGCCAAGCTTTTGAAATAAAACTCTGGAGTTGCCAACAACCATCTTGCCACCACCTGGAGGAAGTCTGAGAAGGAAGAAAGAGAACTAAACATATGAGAGAAAGGGAGACTACTGACAACCTTGGACCTCTGGATTCAATGGGCCTTGACCCACCACTTAGCCTTTCCAGCTAGTGAACAGATAGATTCCCTCTTCACTTAAAATCAGTTTAGATTGGTCGGGCGCGGTGGCTCACACCTGTAATCCCAGCACTTTTGGAGGCCGAGGCAGGTAGAGCACGAGGTCAGGAGATTGAGACCACCGTGGCTAACATGGTGAAACCTCGTCTCTACTAAAAATACAAAAATTAGCTGGGTGTGGAGGCGCGTGCCTGTAATCCCAGCTACTCAGGAGACTGAGGCAAGAGAGTCGCTTGAACCAGGGAGTCGGAGGTTGCACTGAGCGGAGATTGTGCTGCTGTACTACAGCCTGGTGACAGAGCAACACTCTGTCTCAAAAAAAAAAAAAAAAAAAAAAAAAAAAAAAAAAAAAAAAAAAATTCAGTTTGGATTGAGATGCTCATAACAAGACTCAGAATTACATATTATTATTATTATTAACTGGACTTTGATTATTAAATACCTTGAGGTAGTCTTTGGGTTAAATCTGCTTGATGTTCTATAACTTTTTTGTACTTAAATGTTGATATCTTTCTTTAGGTTTGGGAAGTTTTCTGACAGTATCCCTTTGAATAAACTCTCTACCCCTATCTCTCTCTCTCTTTCTACTTCCTATTTAAGGCCAATAACTCTTAAATTTGCCCTTTAGTATGCAATGGGCATACTCAAGAATGCATCAGAGTCTTTTAATAGCACAGTGGATCAAGCAGAAGAAAGAATTAGTGAGCTTGAAGACAGGCTATCTGAAAATACACAGTCAGAGGAGATAAAAAGAAAAAAGAAGAAAAAACAATGAAGCCTGCCTAACAGATTCTAAGAAATAGCCTCAACAGGGCAAATCTAAGAGTTATTGGCCTCGAAGAGGAGGCAGGGAATGAGACTGGGGTAGAAAGTTTAATTAAAGGGATAATAACAGAGAATTTTCGAAACCTAGAGAAAGATGTCAATATCCAAGTACAAGAAGGTTATAGAACACCAAGCAGATTTAACCAAATAATTACTCATTAGAGAAATGCAAATTAAAACTACAATGAAATACCATATATGGAAATGGCTAAATCTTAAATACTTGATAAAATCAGGTATTGAAAGGATGCGGAACATTTTTACATTTTTACATTAATGATGGGAGTATAAAATATACATCCACAATGGAAAACAGGCTGGCAGTTTCTTGTGAAGTAAGAACCATAAAACCCAGCAATCTTATATTTACATATTTACCCAAGAGAAATCAAAATATATGTTCACACAGAGAATTGTTCTTAAAAGTTTACAGCAACCTTATACATAATAGTCAAGCAATCCAAATGTTCATTCTCTGCTGAATGGATAAACAAATTTTGATGTGTCCATATAAAAAAATACTACTGAGCAGTAAAAGTAGTACAACATTTTCTTTATCCTGTCCGCCACTGAAGGACATCTACATTGATTCCATGTCTTGGCTACTGTGAATAGTGCTGCAATTAACATAAGCGTGCATGTATCTTTGTATTAGAATGGTTTATATTCATTTGTGTATATACCCAGTGATGGGATTGCTGGGTCAAATGGTATTTCTTCAACAGTTAGTTTTTAGATCCTCACCCTCCTCCCACCCTACACCCTCAAGTAGGTCCTGATAACTATTATTCCCTTCCTTGTATCCACATATACTCAATGTTCAACTCCCACTTATAAGTGCTGTCATGGACATAGATGTGCATGTGTCTTTAAGGTAGAATGATTTATACTCCTTTGGGTATATACCCAGTAATGGATTGCTGGCTTGAATGGTAGTTCTGTTTTAAGCTCTTTGAGAAGTCTCCAAATACCTTACACAGTGGCTGAACATTCCTGCCAGTAGTGTATAAGTATTCTCCTTATTCCACAACCTCACTGGTGTCTGTTAATTTTTGACTTTTTAATAATAACCATTCTGATCCTTGTGAGATGGTATTTCATATGTATTTCTCTAAAGATTAGTGATGCTGAGCACTTTTTCATATGTTTGTTGGCCACATGTATGTCTTGTTTGGAAAAGTGCCTGTTCACATCCTTTGCCTCCTTTTTTTTTAATGTAGTTGTTTGCTTTTGCCTGTTAGTTTAAGTTCCTTATGGATTCTGGATATTAGACCTTTGTGAGATGCATACTTTGACAATATTTTCTCCAATTCTGTAGGTTGTCTGTTTACTCTGTATACGAAATTTTATAAAAGGCAAAAATATAGTGATGAAGCAGATCAGTGGTGGTCAGGGGCTAGGAGTGGGAGTAGTGTGACAGTGAAGAACCACAGGGGAACTTTTAGAAATGACAGAAATGTTCTATACCAGGATTGAGGTGAGAGTTACACAACTCTATACATTTGGCAAAATCATTAAATTGTACACTCAAATTTGGTGAATTTAGTGGTATATAAATTATATTTCAACAAACTGAGAAAATATATATTTAGTCACTCTTACATATAACACGTATACTAAGATTTGGAGAGGGAAGATTATTTTTTAATATAAGACCTATAATTTTCTGGCTTCTTTCTTACTGCACTTAGTTTTTCATTCTCTTTTGTAATGTTTCTTTTTCCATCTATATATATAATTGCCCTCTGCACATTCTGTATAATGCCTCAGAAGTTGTTTCAAATCGACTTAGCCAATGCCAAATCATCATACTTTCCCAACATATTGTGCTTGCTTTTTTTTTTTTTATCTCACCACCATGCACCAAAGCCAGAACTTTCGGCTTCACCCTGGAGTCCAGTATTTCCTAAGCAATCCTCAGCCAACTCAGACTTGTCTTTTTTTACCTTTGAAATATCCCTGCTTCTCTCTATCTGCACTGCCTCCACTCATTGCACACCACATGATTTCCCACTTGGAGAATTGCAGCGACCTCCTCAGTGGTCTCTCTACCCCAATCTCTGTGATCTCTAATTCAAAATCTGATCTGTCACTTGCCTTGCCAGCACTGCCTGTAGGATTAGGTTCTAATTGCTCTCCATGGCTGATAGGGCCACTCACCATCTGCCCTACATACCTGTGCAATCATATCTCTGCACTCTTCTGCCATGGAAAATTGCCTTCAGTTCTCTGAATGTGGCATATGTCCTTCTACTTCTAGGACTGATGGAAATTTTATTTTGCTGGAACATTCTCTTTTTATTCGAGATACCTCCCCTTTCCCAATCTCACAAATTTATCTTATTCATCCTGCAATTCTTAACCTAGACATCACTTCCTTTGGGCACCATTTGAATTTTCTTGTGCTTCCATGGCTCCTAGAACCTCTGTGATAGCATTTACCACAGTAAAACACTTTGGAAATATTTAAACCTATATACCTCCTTCTAGGCAGACCATGAGCTCCACAAGGGCAAATAAACTTCCACACCCTTACTAGACCCCTAGAGCCCAGCATGGCACATTTTACGTAGGAGACATTCAACTAATAAGGGTTAAACAATTAAGTGACTCTACCTCCTCCTATCACTATCAAAAACGTGTAGGCTAATCATCTTAAAAATTAAATGTTGAACCATTTGCTTAGCTTTTGAGCATAAAGTCCAACTACTCTTTGTGGCAAGTCAGCCATTTGTAAAGGTCAATTTAAAAGTGACATTGGTTGCTCTTCCACTATAGTAAACTCTCTATTTCTTACATATTCCTCAATTTACAAAAACTTGTGGATATATGGTATTCATAAATCCTGTAATATGCAGCTGTGTCATACAAAGCTCAGAATAATCCATCATTGATTCATACCTCTGTCCATTGTTTTTTCCTCCTCATAAAGTGAGAGCAGAGTCTCAGTTTGCATTCAATATGTTTCTTCTGTTTAAAAATGAGTAGCAATTTATGTAAAAATTTTGTGCGTTCAAAGCAAAATCACAAAGACTGGGAATACATCTTCTCCCTAATAAAGTGCATAGGCATTGTTGGAAACATACACTCTGTACCTCCACTAAAGCATTTTATTAAGTTCTGAAGGTGCTCAGTGAGAACCAATATTATCTATTTTGAGGAGTGGTGAGATGGGGATAGTCAAGATTAGTGATTTACCTGAGTACAAAGTAACATAACTTTCTTTGCTATATCATTATATGGTTTCAGTCCTGAAGATGGGCTTGTCATAGATACTGCCCTTAATATTTTGTCCTATGATTGTTAAAGAAAGATTACTCTCTTTTCTTTTGATCAGCACTCATTAAAAGAGCCTTTATGTCTGGTTGCAATAGAATATATATTTAATATTTAAAAGTTTATAGAGATACACACAGAAGTTAATATACTTCTGGAAAAATAAATGGAATTACTTGAGGCTGTAGGTTAATCAGTGTTTTCTGTGTGTGTGTTGTAAGAATGCATATATGTATAATTTATTCTAATTAGAAAATACGTAAATAAAAAGAAAATTTTCAAATTAAAAATATATTAAAGTAGAAAAAATTCTACAGATTACTGCTAATATTTTGTGTACTTTCTTCTAGTAGATTTTCTATTTATATAATTGTAAAATTTTATATGTATGTATTTTACAACACTTTTACAATACTTGTTTAATACACTTTCTCATGGTTATGTTTAATTCATTCGTTAACCATAACTTATTGATTTTACCATACTTCCACTGCTGAATGCATGAAACTCACATATTCATATATATATATTTAATTTCTTAATTTAATATATATGTACTTATTTAATTTCTTAGAGACAGGATCTCACTATGTTCTGCAGGCTGATTTCAAACACCTGACCTCAAGCAATACTCTCATTCTGGCCTTCCAAAACGTTGGGATTACAGGCATGAGCCACCATGCTCAGCCTGTTGCTGAATATTTTTATGTTATAAAGAAGAAAAAATGAGCATAAATCTTTTTTAATAGCTCAAAATGTTTTCTTAGAATATATTCCTTTAAGTGAGGGTGCTGACTCACATGTGTGAATATTCTTAAGGCTTTTGCTAAATGTTATCCATATTGACCTTTAGAAAAGCTGCATTATTTTACGTCTCCGAAAATAGTACATGACTGTCCTTATTTCCTACCACCCTTACCAAAACTGAATATTACCTTTTTGTTTATTTGTGCGAATGTTATGCATGAAAAATCATTTATTATTAAAATTTTAATATACTTCTTTGATAATTGTGATGCAAATGTTTTCTTATATTGTTCATAATTTGTATAAGTTGCCTATTTTCTTGTATCAATATTCCTTATTAATGTATCTTATTAATTTATAATAATTTTCATAAATAACAGTTGCTCTTTATTTTTACTTTATTTTAAAATTATTTTCACTAGTTTACCATTATTTATTTTTGATAATTTATGAGAATCATTTTTGTTTTTATGTACTTGAATTTATTAACAATTCTGTTTTTAATTGTTTGCTTTTCTACCAAGAAATGATGTATTTTCATCTGTATTTGTTTTATGACTTTAAAACTGTGTTCTTTATAACACTTTAATCCATCTGCAATTTTTAAATAAATATTATGAGGTAGGAAGAAAGCTTTATCTTTTCCAAATAATCAACAAATTATGCCATTCCCCTTCCCAATGATTAAACCATTCTTTCCTACTAATTACGATGGATCCTTTATATCATATTAGTAAGCACATGTAGTTTCTGATTATCTAAGTCTGTTTATTCATGTCTTGCTTGACTTCTGTATGCAAAACAATACATTTGTGTTCATTCAAATATGGTATGAATTTCAAATTTGCTTCATGTGATATTCTCTGGCTATAAACAATTGGACTGAGGAAAATAATGAATGTGTTGCGAGTCTTTTTCTCAGTTTTCCATTTCCTTTCATTTATTTGTCTGTTTATATGGTGGTAGTACACCAGAGTCATTATGATAGCTTTAGTAACATGTCTAATTTTGAAAGCACCCCTCATTATTTTTTCTTTCATGACTTTTTTCTTATTTTCACTTATTTATTCTTCTATAGGAGCTTTAGCATCTATTTTACTGGAATGGCTTTAAATCCATACATTTACCTGAAGAGACTGATATAGCATTGAGTTTATTTTTAGGTATAATTTTGTATCTTTTTTTTTTTTTTTTGAGATGGAGTCTCGCTCTGTCGCCCCGGCTGGAGTGCAGTGGCGAGATCTTGGCTCACTGCAAGCTCCACCTCCTGGGTTCACGCTAATTTTGTATCTATTAAAAATGCATTTTATGTTTACTTTTTATTATTCTAAATTAATTATTATCAGTTATTACCTCAGCGAGGTTCTCTTTGAAACCTCCAAATAGGTCAGGACCCTTGTTGCATGAAAAGGTCACTTGACTATTCCCATTAGGAAGAGAGGACCACTAAAGAAAAAATAAATGACAGAAAATACAGTGTGTGGAGCAGACTGGGTGTCAACTGTGATGAACTTGGGGAGGTGTCCTGTAGGATGCGGACAGTTGCTCTTCAGCTCCCAAAATTGTTGTCATTCAGGACTCTGTCATAGCTTCTGATTTCATAAAAGAAAAAACAGAAATCTGAATTTTTATATAAAATGAGCCTAGCGTTTCTAAAGACATATAACAAATTATAAGGGCAGGTAAGCAAAGTTGAGTGTAAGAAAGTAGTGAAATCCTAGTAAAAACAGGAAGTTTTGTGCTTACATTAATTTGTTTACTCCAAAATATTTATAGAGCATCTTCCTATGTCATATTCTGTGGAGAACAGTGATATATGTCTTAGTCAGTTCAGGCTATAATGGAATACCATATACTATGTGACTTTAACAACAAACATTAATTTCTCATAGTTCTAGAGACTGGGAATTCCAAAATCAATACACCTGCAGATTCAGTCTGGTGAGGCCATTCTTCCTGGTTTGCAGATAGCCGTCTACTTGTTGTGTCCTCACATGGTCAATAGTAAAATCTCTTTCCTGTCTCTTCATATAAGGGCACTAATTTCATTTATGAGGATTCAGATCTATGACTTAATTACCTCCCAAAGGCCCCACCTACCAATATCATCATATTGGGATTAGGATTTTAAAATATGAATTTGGGGGCAGGGAGAACACAAACATTCGGTGAGATGTCTTTCTTTAAAAAGTTGAAAATAAAATAGATGAGTTTACTGTCTAGTTACAGAGTAGAGAATTAACTTTATTCAAAGAAAATTCTGACCTTTCTCCCCAATATTGGGAAGTGATCTCTAGGTCCTTGGAATATCATGCCTGATATGAGTGTCTTTGCCTGTGGGTTTTAGCCAACAGACAGTCTAATAAGGCAATTTATGATAGATGCTTTGGGTCATGCAGCATCAGTTTTGCTTCCAGAAGAGACTGGAGACTACAGGTATCAGTTCAACCTCTAGAAGGGGTTGAAAATGAAAAGCTCAACCACATGGCAGTATGTGATTAAACAGCAGTGAAAACTCTAGACACAAAAGGGTAGGGTGAGTTTTCCTGGTTGTGTATTGTCAAGATACTCCATGTGTATTGTCAAGAATCAATGCCAAGAAAGTAACAACGGAAGCTCCATGTTAGATACTTTTCCTGGACTCTGCCCTATGTGCTTCTTCCCTTAGTTGATTTTAATCTGTACCCTTTCTCTCTAACAAACTTTACCTATGAATATAATAGTGTTCAGTGAGTCATGTGACATTTCTAGCAAATTATCAAACTTGAGAATGTTCTCTTATGAGGACTGTTCCTGCCAAAGTTTTGCAGTTGGCTTTAACTCTTACACTGGCCATTTGGGTTGAAGTCCTAAATTACATGACCCTTAACATAAACACCCACCCCCACCCCACCCCCCCCCACACACACACTGAAAACTTATCAAATAGAGCTTTTCAGTTCTCAGTGACATTCAAAGAAAAGCAATTAAAAAATTGGAACACCACTTAGAGTAGTTTTTGTAAATGGCAATAGAGAAAGTGAGTCTCTGAAAGCAAAATTTTTTCCAGGCTAAAAAAATATAGAACAATAATTGAATTGACTAGAGTTAAATCAAAATTACAATTATGATTCTAAAAGAACACCTAGTGCTATGGTTTGAATGTCCCCTTTGAAACTTATGTGGAAATTTAATTGCCAAAGAAGTGGTATTGGGAGGTGGGGCATTTAAAAGGTAAACAAGCCATGAAGGCTCCACTGTCATGAATGGACTAATGCTGTTATTGTGTAAGTGAGATAGTTATCTTGACAGTGGGCTCCTGATAAAAAGAATGAGTTTGGCCTGATTTTCCTCTCTGTCTAGCACTCTCCCTTGCCCTTCTGCCATGTTATGATGCAGCAAGAAGGCCCTTGCCAGATGCCAGCAACATACTCTTGGACTTCCCAGCCTTCAGGATAACTAACAAAATAAACTTCTATTCTTTATAAATTACCCAGTCTGTGGTATTCCTTTATAGCAACAGAAAATAGACTAAGATACTTATTCTAAATATCTTAAATAAGTTCAGCTCAATGTACTAAAGGTGTTTATAATTGAAATGACAGAACCACATAAAAAATGCAAACATCTAGTTTCAAAAAATGGTAAGACAAAGGATTTTGTAATTGGTATATATATATATACATATATATACACATATATATACACATATATATATATATAACGTATATGTTTATAAAACTAGATTGAGCTTTGATTGATAGTGAGCAAAGTTTTCTACTGATTCATGAGAAGGGCACTAGGCTGTAGCTTGGGTTCACTGATAATCTAATTCTGAATATAAACATTCCTCTGTTTGATAGCTATCTTCTGTAGTTATCAAAAAATAAAATCTTGGGCTGGTGTGAGAAAAATTGGATTCTACTCCAAGTGACTCAGATAATATCTGATGTACATTAGTTCAAAAAAGATGAACTGGATGATATTGAAAAGATGATTAAGAAAGATGAAGTAAAATAAGTAGACATTTTTAACCTAGATAAAAGAAGATTTGGAGGACAAGACAGTATCCTTCAAATATTTGAATAGTCATTATATAGAAACACACATACTACCACCTGTTTGGCAATGATAGGTAGAAACAGTTCCAGTGTGCAATGATCTCAGTGTAAGCAGAACCTTCTAATAATCATAGCTGCCCAAGAGTGGAATGAGCAAATGAACATTCTCTATGGTAGGATGGGAAAGTGTTTGTCTAAACATATGATGAGGCCTTTGTAGAGAGCACTCAAATATGGATAAGCAGTTTTAAATTAAACAACACTTAAATAAGTAATCTTTAAAGTGATTTTTTTAAAAAGTCAAATTATCTTTAACTTACTATCAAGCCTTCAAATCCCATGTCTTCAGATATGCTTTCCTAGCTAAGAACAATTTAGGAGTGATAAATTAGAAGTAAGGGGAAGTACTTGCCGGAAATGATCTAGGATTTATAGAACTCCTAATATGTATTTTCCATACATTTTTAAATTTGTTCTTTAGAAAATCTACTTTGGAAGTTTACTGTTATGCCAGTTTTAGAAGAGGGAGGATAAGCTCAAATATTAAAATAACCTACCAAAGTTCAACTACTCACATTATGGCCAACCCACATCTCCTATCTCTATTGCCCATATTGTTTCTCAAACCACCTCTTTCTAGAGGCAGATACAAGGGCCACAGCAAGCTAATGAGGGAATGACAGAGAATCCTTGTAAATCAAACCCAATATCTTACAAAGCCCAGTTGTCTGGGGTCATTTAGTTTGGACACAGCCTCTCCTATTTCATAAAGCTCCTAAAGGTGTCACTGAATTAGAAGAGTGTAATGATGGAAATGCATCATAGCATAAAACCCTACATCACCAAGACAATATGAAGATGTCTAAGAAAAGATAATGCTACGTCTAAAATCAGTGCTGTTGCCATATTTAAGGGAAAAAATTATTGCAAATACTTCCATTGCTTCAGAAAATCACACTGGCTAAGGTTCACATAAAACCCATTTCATCTGTCCTGCAATAGCTTAGTGTTCAGAAGTTTCCCTGAATCAGCTGTGGACAATACAGATACGTGATAATGTCATCAGAATTCTTTGCTTTCATGTGACAGAAATTCAGGTAGAACCAGGTTAGACAATAAAGGGACCTCATAAGAAGGCTACTTTTCTAATCTCAGGAAGGACAGAAGTAAAGCTATGACTCAGAGGTAAGGGGATAAAAAATTTCAACTTCTTTCTTAGCATCTTTTGTCTTTCTATTCACCTTGGCCTCTTTCATCATTTGTTCCTGCTGCAGACTGCCTCCCTGCATGTCATGGGTAACCTACCTGCCAGCAGTACTTTAGCATCACAGTCTGTATCTCCCATCAGTCTAAATTTGAGGACTACTCCCTGTATTAATTCTGTCTGAAAATCATGGATAAGGACTCTGATTACCCAGTTCAAGTCAGGTGTCTAACCATGAGCCAATCAGTTGTGTCCATGAGAAAGAGTTCACACAGAACTAAACTGGCTCCTGAGGGACAAAACTGTATATTAGTGCCATGCCTACGCAAGGAAATTATCAGCCAGAGAGGCATCACAATTAATATTTATTAGATTTGCCCTCCAGTTGAATTATGCAAAAATGTTCAGGCTTATTATGAGGTACATTTTTGGGAAAATTCTATGAAAACATGTATATATTTTAACACAAAAAATTGGGGGACTTAAAGGAAAGAGCTTCAATTATCTAGCGTATTTGCTTATTCAGGGCATTTTGTGGTTTACTGGCATAGATAAAACATATATTCTAGTCAAAGTATTTCCCCCATAGTGTCTTACATTAGTAGAGCATTATGTTGTGAAATGATAATTAAGTGGCCTAAAGAAACAAAGCACTTTCAGTTGTGATTTAAGTCCTAGGGGAAAACTGGGTCCATGATAGAGCAAGTTTTTCTAAGACATTGTTATAAAATATTACAAGAAGTGTTTCATCTTCTAGCTCAATTGTTCTGAAGTTTATGAGTTGAGCTAAAAATGTGTACCATCATCCTCTTTTACTGAGGTAAAAGCCAAAAGTTACAGAGAGCAATACATGATAATGTATGTTAATTATTAGAAAAGGCTTAAAAATATATGTTCCAATGACATGGCTATACTGACAGTTCTCAGCTGGAATACCATTTATGTGAAAATTCAAGCAGCTGCCACTACAAGAGAGTTTATGCTGAAGGCAAATTGTCAAATATGAAATGTAGGACCTAAAAGCTGGTGTTGGACAGATTAAAACCCACACAAATACACACACACACACACGCACACACACACCCCAAATAGACTGCATTGTCGGCTGAAGCTCATTTTCAGAAATACGTGGCTCAGCACTAAAGTGGACAGTTTAATCAGTTCCTCTGCAGAAATAGCAAGATTTTTTACAAGGGAAAGAAAATCTACAGAGATGAAGCTGTGACTGGAAAATTTGATCCACATGTTGTATTTTTAGATCTGTCAAAGATTGACCTCTGTTTGCAGTTTTTCTAGCAACAGTTTAATGTAAAATTAGCCTATTTGCAGCACTTCTATATTTCATGGAATTTTACTGTGTATTATACCTTATTCGTTATTTCTAGAAAGTCAAATGTTTTCTTTTGAAATTCTTAGTTGCAAATATTCCCTTTTTTAAGCTATGCAAATGATAGTGAGCCTACTTTGCATACATTTTGTGTAATCTGTTTGGTGGGAATTTTGGTAGAAACTTATAAAGGATGGAACATGCTATTTTGTTACCTTTGAAATATTTGCAGAATAAAGAGATGGTGAACAGATGGGAAATTTTTCACTGCAGGAATCGAAACAGAAATATTTTAAATTTTCTTCATCAGTGTATGGGAAAATCTTGAGCACGGAAAAGGGTGACTTCTCTGTATTTAAAACAGACACAACCTGGTTGTTTTCACAGGCATATTATTATTATTTCTTAGATAAGTGAGTAAGTATGTAAGTATGTCAACACATAAATGCATGCGTGTGGGAAAGTAGCATGGTCACCAAGGAAGAAAAACTCTAGAGTAAAACCTTACCTTATTTTAAACCGTACATTTACTAAACTTATTATTTGCAATTCAGTTGGCAATCATATTACCATGTGATATTCAAATGTCAAATGCATATCTCATTTTCAGCTAAGACCATTACATCATTTCTTGTCAAATGCACTGAAATATGGCTAAGTCTAGCTCTGATTAGATAAGGGACCTCATGCTGGTGTTAGTAAATCCAACCCCAGGGATTGGTTCCCAAGCTGAAGGAAATGGCAAAGTTATTATTGATGGTGGTGCCAAAGCTAACAGGTTTCACATGTCTTTCATGAACATGTGGTGACAGCCCCAACAGTGACACAGTTAAGAGTCATTTGTTCAAATGTCCTAGAATCATTGCTGAAAAAAGGTGAAAAATCTGTGAATTTTAAATACCCACCAGTATGGGAGTTTGCTCAACTCTTTGTAGGTTTCCTGGTTCATTGCACTGAATGGAATCATATGAAAAATAATCCCTTATTTATGTGCAGGAGTTTGCCTCATTAGAAGTCATATAACGTATACACTGGAATTTGAGTCTGGGGTTTGAGTCTGGGCACTGTACAGTTCTAGCTGTGTGACTTTCACAATGTTTTTTATTTCTCTGAACATCAATTCTTCTACATAATGATGATTTTTTGTGAAAATTAAAGGAGATTATGTATATAAAACACGTGGCAATCAATAAATCTTAGCTCTTCATGTTGTTATTTAGCCTTGTCATAATTTCATAAAATGTGCAGAGAATGCTTTATAGTCTTTATCTAGTTCAAGAAACAGAACCAGTGAAGGAAAGGTGGCTTGTCCGTGGTCACATGGCTAATCAGGGTGACAGAGGATCAAGCCATATCTCCTGGTTTGAAATCCAGTATCCCTTAAGTGACTGTGGAGGAAAAGAAACCCTGTAAATTGGACTATAATTAAGGTACTGCTATACTTGCAGAGGCAAAGTAAAATGGTGAAGTGGTGCAATTACCTCAATAATTCAAGCCCAAAAGTACCAAAACACTTTTATCTAGTACATCGGATTATTTCAAGCCAAATATCTGAATAATTGCCCCCATTATTCATATCATTTTGAATATATGTATACATCTGTTTTTTCTTGTGGGGGACAGGATGAGGGTAATCTTTGAATCATGTCTTCAATGTTTCCAACAAAAATAGAGAGTATCATTTTTCATATTTGTTCCAAAATCCAGTGGCCTTTTTATTAAATTGAAGTTTGTGCATCAATGGAAAAATCTTCACTGAAATATGGTACTTCCAACTGTAAATTTGGCTTGATTTAAGTGGCTTACAAGCATAACTGTACAACAGTGACAAGACATGGCCTTCTTTGTGGGTGTTGGGGGTGGGGCACAATTAGAAACACTTTTTAAATCCTTTCAGTTTTTATTCTATATACGGAATTGAACTGTGATCCTGGAGAAAATGGTTCAACCCTGCTACAAGGGGTTATATTCAAATTAGTCCAAGACAATTGTGATATCAAAAGTGGGCTAAAATTGTAGTTATTTAGAACTCAAAGAAATCCACTCCCTCTTTTTTTCTGATCTTTACAAATCATATACCTATTTCAAAGCAAAATTAAACTCTTCTGATTATATTTCCTTAGCTACAGCCGTGAACTGAATATAATATCAGCATTAAAATACAAATTAGTCACATGTGGAAAACAACCAACAAAAGTTTTTTAAACTATAGAAATACATATCAATTAAACTAGGCTGTGCGTAGTTAAAATCCAGTGTCTGTACTAACAAAATCTGTCAGCCCACCATCATTTATGTTTTATAATAAATATAGTGCTTAACAGAATGTGGGAATAACATTACCATGGATTGACAAGCCTATTATACTTTGAACAGGTACTACAAAGAAAGCTGTAAAGCAAATGTCTTTGTTCACCGTGAAGTCTGCATCGTAGAATAATCCCTAGAGATGAGGAAGGAAGAGTTTCAGACACAATTAGGGCCCCTTTTAAAGGGTATCCTCAGTAAAATACTGTGTATAAGTTCTTCAGCATTAGCACGTGTATCCTCTCTTATGATTGCTAATAAGTCCTCTGGGCCTCTAGTCAACTTCCTGGTCTTTGCTTTAAAACCTGTCTCAACTGAAAGGCAATGAAAGGTCCCTTCAAGTCAGATAATAGGGGTGTGCACAAAAGCAGGTGAGATTGTTTCTCTCTGGTTTGATTGGTACTATCTTTGGAATTTCAGCCTATGATGTTATAGTCTCTACACTGTTATTCCATATACCTGCTTGAGTGTTAAATGGAAGAGCAGAATAGTACCTTTAGAGAAGAGATTAATACCATAAGTGTTCCACACATAGTAAATCTCAAAAGATCTTCGTTGACCAGCTATGAAAGGAAGCCAAAGAATCAGCAAGAGAAAATGACAGAATGGAAAGTGGTTACGGCTTAATTTCTTGATGTTAAGGGGAAAAAATGTTTACTATTAAACTTTCCTTGTTCTAAGAAAAATTTGAGACCACTCTTTTTCTCACCTTAATTTAGAAAGGCCATATTAGAAGAAAAAAAAAAAACAAAAAAACAAAAACCAAAAATCATTTTCCAAATCATGATTTCTAGGATGCTGATAGAAAGGTTTTTATTTAAATAGTTGTCCTTTCTATAACTTTGAATCCAAAATTCTACTTCTAGGAGTCTTTCCAAAGGAAAAAATCAGACATGTGTATAGAGACTTAACTATATGACTAAACACCAATTTCAACAGGAATAAAAATTGGGGACTGATTAGGTATATTATTATATGTGCATATATACAATGGAATAAAGTATAGCCATTAAAAAGACATTATTGAAAATTCTAATTTAATTGCTAGTGCTTTTTTAGTTCTTACTGTAGGCTATATTCTGGCCAGGCTGTAGCATACATTAGTATCTGCTTTCACCAACCTCACACTCTCGCAGGAAGACAAAGATGGAAATATTTATTTATACTTGAAAAAAGTGTGGTGATATATTCACTGAAAGAACACATTAAATGACATTGTGCTTCTGATTTTGTTTTATATACATATTTCATACATATATAGAGAGCATACTTATAATGTGTGTGAGCATATATACTCACACATTTGCATATACGTATATATAATGTGTGTGTGAGTAAATATATTTATATCTATTCACATTGTACCTGTTGGCTATTGCTGCATAACAAATCACCCCCAAACAACTATTACTTATTTCCATTCATGCATTTATTGTTACTCATGCATCACTGTAGGCCTGTGGATTGGCTGGAGCAGCTCTGCTTCACATGCTCCACGTGTCTCTCCTCCTCCCTGGGATAATAAGCTGGATTGAGCATATTCTTCTCATAGTAATGTGAGATGGACGAAAGAGAACAGAAATAGGAGGCATCTTTAGGTCAAGGCTTAAGAGTATTCAGAGAAAAATGTAGAAAAACCACGAGATACATAGGAAGTGATGTAAATTTTCTGAGTGGTAAGATTATGTGTAATTTTTCATTTCTTCTGTTTATTTTTTCTAAAGTTTTAACAATAAAAAGTACTACTTTTATAATAAAATCCAGGCAAAAACTTATTTTGAATATTTCACTAAACTATTCACAGGTTTCCTATTTCTTATGTCCTTCTCATAATTATTTATATAGAAAGGAGGCCAATTGGAGATAGAAGACCTAATATTTGATGTTGTCTATTTATGTGTCAAAAAGCCATATTTTCCTTATGCGTTGCCTGGCCTGCTGTTGAATATAAATTGTGCACCACTGATACACTTAAAGTGGTAGAGAATTATAACACTAATATAATCCCTGTTCATTTACTTACTTTCCTCATTAAAGAAAACACACACACAGAGAGAATTCCATTTGTTTACAAAAATCACAATCTTCTTAAATTTGCTTTGATTTTTGCATGGACACAACGAAATGTTTTGATATAGAAAGAAAGTATGTAACACCTTGAGTTGCTGGTATTATTTTTCAAATGTGTGGTCCTTCATCTCACAGTATTCCTCATAGTGACACATAAAAGAAATGCTTTATGCTCATCTCTGTTCTTTGCTTTCTTTACTCATGTAAGTGAATTTTTTTTTTCTTTTCCTGTGGACTAGCCTAGAAAGCCTTATTTCCCTCCCCCCTCCCTTTATTTGGTGCCATAATTAGATTGAGTGGTAGATGTTTCTAGTGAATCATTCTACCAATTAGGCTAAAATATTAAAGACAAGTAACTTGAGAAGGAAACTCACATATCTATAGCACTTTGCAGCAGATGTATCCTATTTACTTCTTTATTTTATTGCTTAATGACTGGATCTGAAGTAATTGCACCATTTGACAGATATTTATTTGTAAAATGTGATTCATTCAGTCAGACACTTTTCAAATGATTTTCATGCCAAGTGTTAAAATTGCGTAGGCTTGAGTAGCTGTTTCAAAAGATGCAAACACGCATGTTAATTCCATGCATCAAGCACATCTACTTTCGGCTCTTTTTATTATAGAAATATTCCAGTTGACAAAGAGTGCTAGTGAACAGACGGCAGGGACTTCTGGACTTTAATCAACCGCAATCACTGGCAGAGTTCAGAATTAATTTCCTAACCATGAATCACCTGCAGACAATGAATCACGTTCTAGAGAATTTTGCCAAACAAAACAAGCCATCATGCCCTATACAACTTTTGAGGACAGGGCTATGGAAACTCATTTGACTAGCACAGTTGAAATAGTGAAAGGAAAAGAATACTAGTGAATACTGGAACAAGCTATCAAAGAGTGCCTGGTGACTTTCAACTTAAAAAAGACAAAGGAAAGCAAGAGTTCAGCAAGAAAACACTCCTTTCTGAAACAACCTATCCATTGGTCAGCTTCTATCCCTAAATTCTAGCTATTGACAATCAAGATAAAGGATTTTTTGACTAGGATAGGTTCTATCCATTATAGCACAGACGTCAAAACATTTTCACCTATTCTTTAATCAAAGAATCAGGAACTTCTTATTTAGTTTCTGTTTCAGACACTGTATCTCCTTGGACAGAAATAAATGAGGGCAATTAGACAAATATTCAGATCATTCAGCTAAAAAATGTTTTTGAATGAAATAACCAAGTTATTTTTATACTTAAATTTGTGATTGTCTCAATTTTCCATTTTCTCTTCTAGGTATAGAACAAAGCACCTTTACATGCTTCTATACACTGTAAAAAAGTTGAGACAAATTTCAGTTTCAAGACGATAAAATACTTAGCACTTTACATAACATCATCAAAATGAAAACTGATCACTTAAAAAGAAAATATTTTTATTGTCAAATTTGAATATGGTTAACTTCAAACTACACCAACAAGTAAACAATATACCACTATGAAAAATAAAAGGCCTTGGCCAACCCAAGATATTTGACATACTTTGCTCCCATCATGCATGTCATTGCAATAAGAATAAAGAAGGAATAGAACACACATCTTTTTGAGACAGAGTTTTGCTCTTTCACCCAGGCTGGAGTGAAGTGGCATGATCTCAGCTCACTGCAACCTCCACCCCCTGGGCTCAAGCAATTCTCCTACCTCAACCTCCTGAGTAGCTGAGATTACAGGTGCCCACTACTATGCCCAACTAATTTTTCTATTTTTAGTAGAGACGTGATTTCACCATGTTGGCCAGGCTGGTCTCAAACTCCTGACCTCAGGTGACCCACCCACCTCAGCCTCCCAAATGCTAGGATTACAGGAGCGAGCCACCATGCCCAGCCTAGAAAATGCCTATCTAGAAAAAATAATGAATAATAAGAACTTGCAAATGCATTATTACACAAATACCAGAAACTTAAACTAGATTGAACGTGTTTTCTTTTTACTGATTGATAACTTCCGTCAAATAAATCTGCCCTTATAAATTCACCCAGTGTTGGCACATAAAGAAAAAAAAGAAGCAAGATTCATATCATATGACACAGAATAAAATAATTTTCCAGATGAGCAATCAATATTTTATTTTAGACCATGAAAACAGGTATATCGGACTATAAAGCATCCATTGTGAGTCACTTTAGCCAGGCGAATGGAACACATTAACCATTATTATTATTGAGTAGAGGTAGCTGGAATTTTTTTATTGACTCATATACCGTTTGGTCATACTATTGTCTGTCCATCACAGTGTGTTGTCTTCCAGCCTCTTAATCATTCCTTCTCATTCACTGATCGTCTTGGTGCCTGGGCTTACATTTCTCCTCTCTTCTCCAAATTCTATTATCCTGAGTGCCTGGCAAGACCTGTGTTCAGCCCAAACAAACCTTTGGTTCTAAGCACGTTGGTCTCATCTCGAATGACTTTTTCCGGTCCAATACCCTTCAGGAGTCCACTGCAATGCTGTACATCGGAGACGTTAATCTTTATCTGAAACTGCTCCAGATTTTCTATTGCAAATTCAGAATCTATAATTATTTGACCTAAAACTCTTATTCTGTGACTGTTGCCCAGTTACTTCCCATACATTTTTTACCCTCATTTGTTTAGCCACTGTACCAAATATTATGAAGAGCCCTGTTAGTACCTTATATTGTTCTAGACATCAGATCCCCTGGAGTGAACCCAGCAAAGATGCCTGCTCTTGTGGAGCTTACATTCAAAACACTTGACCCTTCTTCATTCTCCTAATCAACTCTCCCCTGTCTTCCTTTTCTACATAGTGTAAGTCCCATGAGCCATCATTTCAACTACTCTGTTCTTAATATCCTAACTTTTTGGCTCATTATTCTTCCATCATGTACTGGCAGAAACCCAAGTCTTGAGGAATCCAACCATCTCCCTTCTCAGCATATTCACCTCAGTGACTGAACATAATTTAGAGGAAATCACGTAACTGTGCAGATAGATGCCATACTAAGTTCATGGTCTCTGCTATAGTAACTGGGTCCTCAACATTTCCCAGAAATCCTTTCTTTTATATTTTCTTAGCTCTTTTTCTAGATCCCTTGGTGCTTATTTCAAACTAACAAGCAAGCTAAATAATGTTGGCATCCAAAGCAAGCAGTTTCAGATGAACCCACAAATCAGTCAGTAGTCCTTCCCTTATCTGCAGTTTCACTGTCTGCAGTTTCAGTTACCCACAGTTAACCATGGTCTAAAAATATTAAACTGAAAATTCCAGAAATAAACAATTCGTGTTTTAAATTGCCTGCCCCTTCTAAGTAGTGTAATGAGATTTCACATTGTCTAACTCTGTCCTGCTTGGAATACGAATCATCGCTTTTTCAGTTACCTGTGCTACTTGTCCCTTAGTCACTTAATAGTAATCTTCATTATCAAGAATGAAAAAATATAGTGCATAGAGGGTTCAGTATTGTCTGCAGTTTCAGGCATACACTGGAGGTCGTGATATGTATACCCCATGCATAAGGGGAGACTACTCTAACTCATGATATGACTAACAAATAATAATTGTATTAGTTCGTTCTCGCACTGCTAATAAAGTCATACCCGGGACCAGGTAATTTATAAAGAAAAGAGGTTTAATTGACTTACAGTTCAGCATGGCTGGGGAAGCCTCAGGAAACTTACAATCATGGCAGAAGGGGAAGCAAACATGTCCCTCTTCATATGGCAGCAGGAAGGAGAAGTAGCAAGCAAAGTGGGTAAACCCCTTAGAAAACCCATCAGATCTCATGAGAGCTTATTCACCATCATGAGAACATTATGGGGGTAAGTGCCCCCATGATTCAATTACTTCCCATTGGGTCTCTCCCACAACATGTGGGGATTATGGGAACTACAATTCAAGAAGAGATTTGGTGGAGACACAGCGAAGCCATATCAATGATGATTATTATCAATACAGAACATCTAGATGTGTTCTTTCACTAATCAGGGCTCAGAGAGTGAGGCAAATAGAAAAGTTTCTGAACCTTGGTTGGAATGGAACAACTAATTTTCTTTGCCTAAGTGTTAAACATTTTGTTGGGCCTAAGTTTAAAACTGAACTCCAATTCAGCAAGAATAGTTAAAATAGGAAGCTTCTCAGTGTTATGAATAAAAGAACCCACATATATAACCTTCTTGGACTGCCAGACCAGCAGGTGGATATAGCAGAAGATGATTAAGGGTGCTCCAAAACTTAACAGGGCCTTGGACAATTGTTCCGTGTTTTTTGCCTTGGTTTTCCCACCTGTGAAGTATGCATAATAGAATTAACGTAACAGGGTTGTTGTGAAGATTGAATGGTAAATATGTGTAGAATGTTTACAAGAGTATCTGGACCTCATAAGTACTCAGCTTTGTTAGCTGTTAGTTGCTGATTCCAATTCCATCTGTAACTCTGGCTCTGTCTGTCTCTTTCCTGACACAGCAAACTTCTTAAAAACGCTTTCTGTGTTTGCAGGTTCTTTCTAATTTCTCCACCATCTCATCACTCCACTACTCCTCTGAACCTGTTCTCATTGAAGTCATCAATGGCGCCCTTGACACTAAATACCTTAGATTTATTTCCCCATTCTTATTTCACCTATTGGCATCATTTGACCCTAAAAACTACTCTCTTTTTCCTGAAACTCTCCTTCCCCAGCTTATATGAAAACACACACTCCTTGATTTCCTCCTATATTTCAGGTTTTACCTTCTTTCCCCTTTTTCACAATTCAGAAATATTTTTTCAATATTGATGTTTCAGAAAATCCTATCATGTCACCTTTTTTTCCTCACTCTACATTCTTTCCCTGGGGTATCTAATGCACCTTCCTAGGATTGCCATCTCTATTGTCTAGGATGAAGACTAAGCTACCATTAAAAAAAAAAAAAAAAAAAAAAGCTACCATAAAAAAAGAGGAGTGGCTTAAGGAATGAAGTTTATCTATCCCTTACCTAAAGTCAAGGGGTATGTTGTTCAGGATGGCAAGGCAGCTCTGCTCCACACAGTCACTCAGAGACCCAGCTTCTTTTCTCCTGCTGCTCTGCATCCCTGCATCATCAGTGGCTGCTGTTTGCAGCTGGGTTGCTGTTAAATTCAGGGTCCTGAGGGAGGCAAAAAAAATAAGAAGTCTCAGGGGTAGAAATGATATGTAAATTACATATGTCACATCTGTCCACAATCCACTGGTAAATATGTGGCCAAATGACCACATGGATCCACCAGGAGAGCTCCGAAATATGACTTCAGTTGGGCATATCCTCAGAAAGAAGAGGGTGGATTTTAGCAGGCAACTAGCAGTCTCTCCTGCACCATCTATAAGCCAATAGCTAAAAATTCTATATCTTTAGCTCAGCTCTCATTCCTTAGCTTCAGACTCAAACATCTAAATGCTTCCTGGACTGCTGCACTTCGATCTCCCACTTAGATCTTAAATTCAGCATGTCCCAAACAGAATTTATAATATTCTACATCCTATGATCCCCATGCTCCATTTTTTATCAGAAACAATTCCTGTTTCCTTACTTCCTTTTTTTTTTTTTTTTTTTGAGATGGAGACTCACTCTGTCACTCAGGCTGGAGTGCAGTCATACAATCTTGGATCACTGCAACCCCTGCCTCCCAGGTTCAAGCGATTCTCCTGCCTCAGCCTCCCAAGTAGCTGGGATTGCAGGTGCGCACCACCACACCTGGCTAACATTATATATATGTGTGTGTGTGTGTGTGTGTGTATGTATATATAAAAGGTATATATACTTATATTATATATAATATATACATATACAATATACTTATATACATATATAATGTATATATATGCATATATATATTATATTTTATATATATACATATAGTGTGTGTCTTTTTAGTTGAGATGGGGTTTTGCCATGTTGGCCAGGCTGGTCTTGAACTCCTGACCTCAGGTGATCTGCCCACCTCAGCCTCCAAATTCCTGGGGTGACTTTTGAGCCACCTCGCCAGGGCCCTCCTGTCTCCTTACTTCTTAACACAGCAGTAGAAAGACCACTGAGTTCCCCCAAACAAATAATTGTGCCACATCCTTCACTCCCTTGCCTCCATTACTCTTGCTTCCCCCACCCTGCCAGAATTAAATCTATCATAGTGGTCTATTGATGCTCTATTCTACATCTGTCTCAAATATTTAGGTCATTGCAACTTACTTCCTTTACTACTACCTTAATTATTCCTCCAGCCTCCACTGTTACTCATCTAAACTTACAAAATTCTTTATTCTCTGAATCTATTTGATTTCTCAGTTTGGACAATAAGAGTTCAGAGAGGAAAGGACATTATGTTATCTAAATTTGTTTGGTATTGTGAGTAGCAAGAGGTTCGAGACAAGGGATTTTGTATAAAATTTATCCAAGTCTCCTCACTCCTAAGGTGAAAACTGTGAGTTCTTACTGTCTAATAAAGTGCATAGCAAGGGATACGTGTATTCTCCACAGTGCAGCCTGCAGTCTTTCTAAAATACAAATCTAATTTTACCACACTCCCACATATATAACTTTTCAATGGCTTCCCATTGGCCTTAGGATAAAGTCCAAATTCTTGATGTGGCTTAGAAGTTTTACATATGCTGATTTTTGCTGAATTTTGCCACCTCCTCACTGGATTTTTGACTCCAGACATGGAGACAGTTTCTTATGGTTCTTTGAAGCCATCTCTCCCTTAAGTCCTTTGCTAATGGCATTCCATTTGGCTGGAGCTCTCTTACTTAAGCTCAGATCCTTTTGCCTAACTAATTCCTAGCCATCCCTCAAGCAGCTTAGTTATCTTGTCTTCTAGGCAATCATGGGACCCTCCCCTGCAGAAGGAATTAGGTGCCTTTTTCTACTTATTTTTTTAGCATCTAGTACTTACCTTGTATTGACACTTATAATATTTTGTTATAATTGCTTTTTATTACTTATTTCCCAATCAAGAAAGTAAACTCTGTGATGACTGAGACTATTCTGCTCTCTGATACATCTGCAGATAGGATTGCGAATGTACTAGATGTTCAATAAATATCCACTAAGTATTAATTTAATATTTGGATATCTGAGCACTTTGGAATGAGAATAAATGTAATTTAAGAACATTTACTCATAATTAAGTTCTTAATACAATTTTAATTAGGATGAATAGGTTATTTTATTTACTAAAGTACATTTTATATAGAAATATATTCAATAACACTTTGAGAGTAATGAGCTAAAATGAATGATGTCAGGACAGACATGGAAAGTCAGAGTCTGCTAGACTTCTGATCTCTCTTCCTTGCCTGAGTCTTATTGTGCATTCCACACGTACAGAGCTCTTGCCTGAGTCCCACAGTCTGATTTCTTGAGGCCTCCTCCATGAAAGTTATGAGGAGTCGGTAAGCATAGGGTCATAAGCCCATCAGTGGGTCTGACTCTTCATTCAGAGTCAAACCTCTCTCAGACACTTGTCTTAGGAAATAGTACTCAGCCACAGCGATAATCAATTATGAAGTATGTTCCTGGTGATTACTGGTAATAAAGTACCAATGCCTATTATTTTTTTTTAAATTAGAACAGATTCAATGTCATCTCTATAATAGCATCATTATTACCATTTTCCATTTTGTATGTTTTCTTGAGAGAGAAAGAAATGATTCAATCTATGACAGAGCTGACAATGACAATGGCATGTGTACCTGATAAATTATCTGGTTATCTGGTTTTAAAAATGGAAATGAGTAAGTAAGTTCACCTTAATACAGAAAATATGGGGTCACCAGGTGTGAATTAGACAAAAGCAAAATTTAACACTTCCTTTCTAGATGGGGAAAACAGGAGACTTACTAACCTAAGGGAATGTCTCAGGGCTGAGCAAGGCAGGGTGGTACTGCTAGAGGAAAGTGATGAAATCACCCTTTCAGAAAGCATGTGTGTCACAAGTAGCTGTATTTAACTCCTCCAGTTAGGGAGAAGCAGCATTTCCACCAGCGGGTTTGAGCAGATGTAAGTTCTAGGTGAATTTCTGTTACCTGCAAGGAGGGATGTGAATGTTCTCTTCATGAAGCTAAACTGGGTACAGTCATGGATTTCTTCCAAGAGAGTTTAGGGGCTTGACTGCCCATGCATCAGTAACATACAAGTCTTTTTAAATTGTACTGGCTAAAACTAATCACATTATTATGTTTCAAACATAACATTTAGTCCTACATTCAACTTGTACCTAAAAAAGTATGTTGCAGCAGCCAGCTTTTAATTTCAGGCTTCCAGGCTTTAATTAATTTAGACGGCATTTACGTCCAAAGAAAGAAAGTCTCATCACAAAGTGGAATTTGCACAGAGTGAAACCCTAGGACCGAAAAAGCAACTATCCCAGGGGTCCCTACCAACACAGCATGTGTGTCTCCAAAAGAAAAAAACCAAAGTATACAACCCTCTTTTTGGCTACCTCAATCAGCAACTGCATAAAAGCCCCACATTTGACTTTAACCTATCCTACCAGGCATCCTCCTAGTTGTGTACTTGGAGATATCTGGAAGATGGTTAGAGACATCTGGTGATGTTCTAGAATTCAAAAGTGTGTGGAATGATGACTCCTCTAGAGATCTGATATAGAAAATTCTCAATAGTTTTGCATACTTCACATTAATACAGCCAGGTCCTGCAGACCCAAACATAGACAGGTACTTTTTCTTAATTGTGTTATTTTTCTCTTTGGTTTATTTGCTGTGTCCGTGATTGTTCTTGTTGCTCTCATTTGTTTCGTTCACTTGAAAAGTCAGTGCTTTGTAAAGATATGTTAATGAGTTATGAGGGCCGGGCACGCTGGCTCACACCTGTAATCCCGGCATTTTGGGAGGCCGAGGCAGGCAGATCACCTGAGGTCAGGAGTTCAAGACTAGCCTGACCAACATGGAGAAACCCTGTATCTACCAAAAATACAAAATTAGATGGGCATTGTGGTGCATGCCTATAATCCCAGCTACTTGGGAGGCTGAGGCAGGAGAATCACTTAAACCCAGGAGGTGGAGGTTGTGGTGAGCCAAGATCGTGCCATTACACTCCAGCCTAGGCAACAAGAGCGAAACTCCATCTCAAAAAAAAGAGTTATGTGCACTTAAAGGAAAATTTCAGAGGACATAGTGTAACGTCTGAAAGAGCTACAAGCCCTACTTGTTTCTGAAGATTTAAACATTCTCAGACTTGCTCTGAATGAAGAATCTCTAGTCCACATAGACATCGATCAGCTGCCTTTCGTCTTCCTACGTCTCCTTCTCAAATTATGTGTGAAACTATAACATTGTAGACTGGATACTCCCCAGTGAATCCTAAGCTGTCCTAAAGATCATTTTCTACCACCCTGAAGGTTTAACTACAACTGCATTTAATTGGTATTGGTGGACAATTCATCGGAGGCATTGCAATGTGACTTCAGGAAATGTCTGCCTACCATAGTGCTGGCAGGCTTATTTCTCTAAAACCTCAGATCCCTTGTTGAAAAGTTTTGTGCTGCAATGTTGATGATATGTCCAGTTCAATCAATCAATCAGCAAATATTTATGTTAAATGCCTGTTCTATCACTGCTGCTACATGACCTTCCCCCTCCATTGGCCAATGTGCTCCTGTGAATAGTGTTCAGGCAAAGGCCAGGATCATTCTTGTCTGACCCCAGTGGTTGCATGCTGTTGCTTCTAGTCCTTCCTAAGTGGAAAAAACAATGAATTTACCAAGAAGTAGTTATTGAGCACCTACTATGTGCCTACAATTTTAATGCAGTTATGTTTCTTCCAGTCTGGTGAAACTCTCAAACACCAGGATGTCTCCCTCCCTCTCCCCTTCCTTTGTCCTTTCATTAACAGTTTATAATATTAATAACTAACATTTGCATAGAATTGTGTAATTAATAAAATATTTTTATTCTTTTTTTTTTTATGTGGAGTCTTGCTCTGTCACCCAGGCTGGAGTGCAGTGGCATGATCTTGGCTCACTGCAACCTCCACCCCCCAGGTTCAAGTGATTCTTCTGCCTCAGGCCCCCGAGTAGCTGGGACTACAGGTGTGCACCACCACACCCAGGTAATTTTTGTATTTTTTTTAGTAGAGACAGAGTTTCACCATGTTGGCCAGGCTGGTCTCCACCTCCTGACCTCGTGATCCACCCACCTCGGCCTCCCAAAGTGCTGGGATTACAGGCATGAGCCACCGCGCCTGGCCAAGTATTTTTATTCTTAATCCTACACACAATACTGAGAGGGGGATGTTTCTCATCTTTCATAGCTGAAGAACCAGGAGGTTGGGATTTGTCCAAAGACACGGCCAGTAAAGAGAAACTTTCCGCAGCACCACATTGCTCTCTATATAAATAAAGCACTGCAATAAATGCTTGGGTTTGGGAATAGAAGTGATAATGAGATAAGTAAAATAGATTTTGACCTCAAAGAATTTTTTTTTTTTTTTGAGATGGAGTTTCGCTCTTGTTGTCCAAGCTGGAGTGCAATGGCACGATCTCGGCTCACTGCAACCTCTGCCTCCCAAGTTCAAGCAATTCTCCTGCCTCAGCCTCCCAAGTAGCTGGGATTACAGTCACGTGCCACCATGCCCAGCTAATTTTTTGTACTTTTAGTATACACAGGGTTTCACCACCATGTTAGCCATGCTCGTCTCCAACTCCTGACCTCAGGTGACCCTCCTGCCTCGGCCTCCCAAAGTGCTGGGATTACAGACGTGAGCTACCGTGTCTGGCCTTCCTCAAAAATTTAATATCAGAGGTAGTACAATGCTTTTGTCCATTCTAAGACAGAACTAAGTGGCTGGTGCATTTCAGAATCCCTCCCTCATATCCACTGAGTGATGATCTGAGTCTTTGGAATCTTCATAGTTGCCCTGACCTCTGAGGAGTTATCCTGGCACAACTCTATCTTGGGCCTGATCAAAGCTACCTTTCTAAGAGCCACTGCTTTTTGAAAGCTGTTTGTAGAGCTGTTATCTAAATATGATGTCCGTCTTCTCATCTCCTAGGCTCTCCAGTGCACTCCAGCATGGCTGTTGGCTTTGTCTTTTCACTCAAACAACTTTCGTTAAGGTCATGATTGACCTCAATGTTGATAAAGTGAAATTTTTTTTTTATTTTTATCTCAAGAGGCAGAACAGCATAGTGGTAAACAAAACATGGAACTCTGAAGTCAAATTGCCTTGGTTTGAAACATAACTCCTCTATTTACTAGTTGTGTAATCTCAAGAAAAACACTTCACCTTTCTGTACTTCACTTTCTTCATGCATAGAATGGGGATAATAATAATACTACATCATAGTATCAGTGGGAGGATTCAATGAGTTAATATATGCAAAGCCCTGAGAAAATGTCTGAAACATTAAATGCTATAGATAGTAGACGTTATTTATTATTGCCTAAACTGCTTGCATGTTAATAATTTTTTTCTTCTTTGATCCCAGTCTTCCATTGATTTCTAGGATAACTGGCTAGCCATATGCAGAAGATTGAAACAGGACCCCTTCTTTTCACCATAAACAAAAATCAACTCAAGATGGATTAAAGACTTAAATGTTAGGCTCCAAACTATAAAAATCCTAGAAGAAAACCTAGGAAGTACCATTCTGGACATAGGCCTTGGAAGAGATTTCATGATAAAGTCACCAAAAGCAATTGCAACAAAAACAAAAATTGACAAATAGGACCAAACTAATCTAAAGATCTTATGCACTGTAAAAAAATAAAAATAAAAATAAAATAAGTCAACAGAATAAACAGACAACGTACAAAATGAGAGAAAATATTTTCAAACTATCCTACAAAGGTGTAATATCCAGAATCTATAAGAAACTTAAATTAATGAGCAAAAAATGAACAACTTTAATAAAAAGTGGGCAAAAGGACATGAACAGTCACTTCTAAAAAGAAGACATACACGTGGACAATAGGCATATGAAAAAATGCTCATCATCACAAATCATCAGAGAAATGCAAATCAAAACCACAATGAGATACTACCTCATACCAGTCAGAATAGCTATTATTAAAAGTCAAAAAATAACAGATACTGGTGAGGTTGTAGAGAAAAGAGAACACTTATACACTGCTGATGGGAATGTAAACTAGTTCAACCACTGTGAAGCAATTTGGAGATTTCTCAAAGAGCTTAAAACAGAACTACAATTCAACCCAACAATCCCATCCCTGGGTATATGCCCAAAAGAATATAAATCATTCTGCCATAAAGACACATGCACACATATGTTCATCGAAGCACTATTTACAATAGCAAAGACATAGAATCAACCTAAATGCCCATCAACAATGGACTAGATAAAGAAAATGTGGTACATAGGCTGGGCGCGGTGGCTCTCGCCTGTAATCTCAGCACTTTGGGAGGCCGAGGTGGGCGGATCACGAGGTCAGGAGATCGAGACCATCCTGGCCAACACAGTAAAACCCCGTCTGTACTAAAAATACAAAAAAAAATTAGCCAGGTGTGGTGGCGGGTGCCTATAGTCCCAGCTACTCGGGAGGCTGAGGCAGGAGAATGGCGTGAACCGAGGAGGCGGAGCTTGCGGTGAGCCGAGATCACGCCACTGCACTCCAGCCTGTGCAACAGAGTGACACTCTGTCTCAAAAAAAAAAAAAAAAAAAAGAAAAAGAAAAGAAAAGAAAAGAAAATGTGGTACATTTGCACAATGGAATACTACACAGCCATAAAAAAGAATGAGATCATGTCCTTTGCAGCAACATGGATGCAGCTAAAGGCCATTATCCTAAGCAAATTAACACAGGAATAGAAAACTAACCATCACATGTTCTCACTTATAAGTGGGATCTAAGCATTGAATACATATGGACACAAAGAAGGAAACAATAGACACCGGGGCCTACTTGAGAGTGAAGGGTGGGAGGAGGAAAAGGATCAAAAAATTGCCTATCAGGTACTATACTTATTACCTGGTGGGCAAAATAATCTCTATAACAAACCCCCACGACACACAGTTTACCCGTATTACAAACCTGCACATGTACCCCCTTTATCCAAAAAGTTGTAAATAAAAAAAAAGAAGACCAAATTTGCTCAAATATTTTTCTATGACAGAATCTTCCTCTGAATTCTTGATTGACATATCAAAGTGCCTTGTTCTTGGCATCTCCACTTGACTGTCTCATATACAACTTAAACTCACCCTTTCTCCCTAAACTGGTTACCTCTGGTATTCCTCTATTAGTACATATAACCAGCATTCAATGTGTTATGAAGCTATAAATCCAGGAATTATCTCCACTACTTCTGTCGCACTGACCCTTAATATCCAATCCATCACTAAGTCCTTAAGTTTAGAATTTCCATATCCTTTTATTCACATATTCCTCATCCCAGTCAATGCTACCATTATCTTTCACTTGGACTATTGCAATACCTTTCAAAGGGCTCTCTTCTCATCACTCTGACTCCTGTCTATCTGCTTCGCATATATCAATCAGAATAATCTTTACAAACAGGAGAGCCTATCATCACTTACTTAGAGCATTTTGATAACTTTCTTATACTAGTATAATAAAGACAAACTAACTGCTTGAGCTCACAAAACATACATATATCAACTTTAAATCATCCCACATTTCCTCTTGCTTTCTTACTGCAGAGTCATTGACCATAGCTTCCTTTTACTAAAAGTTTCTTGCTCCCTCTCAGTGGAAGGCCTTTGCATATGTTCATCCTTCTTCTCTTTCCCTCCTCTTTGCCTCATTAGTTTCTACTCCTTTTGACATCCTAGCTGTATCATCACAGCCTCAGGAAGGCCTCCTCTGATTTTCCTCACTCAATATCCTTTTTCATAGCACTTTTCCTTGTTGTAGTTTCACATTCCTTCATGTCCTTTTTTGATTCTGTCTGTCTCATACCACAGACTACAAATTCTATGAGACTATGTCTCTGTGGGAAGTTGATTACTAAAGTATAACAGGACCCGGCATATAAATGCTGCTCCAGTACACATTATTTGAAGGAACTTAATCTTGGAGACCCTTTGAGTTCAGTTCTATATCACAATGCCCAACATGGACCTCATCTTACAGGAGGGATGACTATACAAATACACATATGCTAATTATGGCAGGGTAGATATAATACTAACTGTGCTTAAAAGCTGCTATTTTTTAATACCTGTAGTCACAGGAATTGTGGTCAAATGAATTAGAGATGTTAGAGAACAACACAGTTTGCATGACTGATACTCAGGACTGGAAGAATAAAGCATTTAATTCATTTTGTCTTCTTAACATTGCTAAGACTGCAATTCCGGGGTCCTGTCTACTTACAGGCAGTATTACATGACCAAACTGCAATAGAATAAATTTTTAGCTATATCTTATTTGTACTCTTATGTATAGCCATTATTTGAATTATTTTCTTCCCCAAAAAGAGGCTGTTTTAAGTTATGATGACTAAACTTAGACCCTACTGATTTTCTTTTCTTTTTTTTTTTTTTTTTTTTTGAGATGGAGTCTCGCTGTGTTGCTCTGTTGCTCAGGTTGGAGTGCAGTGGCAAGATCTCGGCTCAATGCAGCCTCCACCTCCCAGGTTCCAGCAATTCTCCCACCTCAGCCTCCTGGGTAGTTGGGATGACAGGCATGAGCCACCACGCCCAGCTAATTATTGTATTTTTAGTAGAGACGGGGTTTCACCATGTTGGCCAGGCTGGTCTCAAACTCCTGACCTCAGGTGATCCACCCGCCTTGGCCTTCCACAGTACTAGGATTACAGGCATGAGCCACTGCGCCCTGTACCTACTGATATTCTGAAAACCACAGTAAGGGAACAAACTGGGAATTGCATTATTTTACCTTCAGAATGGCCAGAAATATTTCAAACTTCAGACTCTTGATGATTTCATAGATGAATAACAATGTGGTTGGTTTTACTAAAAAACAAGAAGCTTACAGGCCTTTCTTATTCTGCAACCCTGTACCAGTGTTTAATAATAAAATTAATTGTTTTATGGCCTTAATGTTCAAATGTCAAAGACTGTAAATTTGCTGCACGAACAAAATTGAATGACCCTGCTTGGAAAATTTGTTTCTATTAATATTATAGGATCTGTTTAAAAAAAAAAAAAAGCATCTGGACAGTTCATTTGAATGGCCACAAGAGAGCAGTAAGAAATTAAAGCTTAGGAAGATGACTCATAGTCACACTTAGGTGTGTACTTTTTGCTATTAGGAAGAAATGAATAAAAAACCTACT
This sequence comes from Gorilla gorilla gorilla, assembly GCF_029281585.2. Lineage (NCBI taxonomy): Eukaryota > Metazoa > Chordata > Mammalia > Primates > Hominidae > Gorilla > Gorilla gorilla. The sequence goes on from NC_086017.1 coordinate 180,134,212, forward strand.
TATATTTGTTCTTAAACTTGGCAATACAGTTTAGAATCTTTTTTTAAAGCAATTTAAGAAGGACAATATAGATAGCATCAGTAGATTAACTGAAAAGAACCTTGAATTAGAGCTTTTAGGAACCTCATGTTCATGCGTGAAAATGGAAAACAATAGTCACCCTGGGCAAAGGGACATCTTGAGAGGTCATCCAACACATCCCTGTGGATTATGCAAGCCAAAAGGTATGTGTCCCACTTACTAAGTCCCACAGAAGATTCCAGCGTCTGTTTCTAAAATATGGCCAATATTTTACAATGTTAACTATAGGACTTTTTTTTAAATGTCAAATTCTATCTTTTTATGTTGTAATTCAGCTACTATTTTAAGTAGTATGTAGGGATACCCTGAATCTTTTTTAAAAGTTCATACTTATTTCTTTATATGCCCCTGCCCTTTTCTGCTCATACAAACTTGGCCATTTTTTACTTGGAATCTTGGATATCATGAATTTTAAAAATGAATTTTAAAATCATGAATTTGCAAAATGAACGGCAATAGCCTTAATATGTGAAGTACTATGAGGAGTCAGTCTGAAGAAAAGATGAACAAAGAGTAGAAAAGTAGGCAAAGGCTATGAACAGGCAATTCACAAGATTAGAATTATATACTCAATATACATATAAAAATTGTTTATGTGAATTTTTAACATTTTTTACCTAATAATTTCCCTGCTAAGAATTTATCCTGTGGTAACAATCAGACTAATAAGAGTATAGATTTTAAAGTAAAAATAATTGGGAAAGTAAAAACTTAAATTATGTGAAAGAAGAAGAATTTGTTAATTAAAGTATAGTCATACAAATGGGGTATTAGGAAAGCCATTACAATACTATAAGTATATATTTATTGACATTGAAAGCCATGGAACATTTTAACTTTCAATAAAGTTGAAAACATTATATATGGTATGATTCCACTTAGGAAAAAATTGCGAATGACTGCATAGAAAAATATTTGGATGATATACGCCAAAACAGCAATTATGTCTGGGTAATCATCTTAAGGAGGATTTTCTTTTTGTTCTTTTTTAGAACTTCTTGTAGATTCTGAATTTTTCTTATTGTTTGTTTGTTTGCTTTGGTTTATTTTAACAATTAACATGTGTTACTTTTTAAATTAGTAAAATCACAGAAAGCTACTTCTATGTTAGAAGAAGAAAATCCTCAGATAATCTTAAGAGTTAGTTTGGTGAATTTGTGAGGTGTTTAAAATTTAATCCTTATGTAGTGAGTTGCAATGAAAACATGGCTTAATAAAATATAATTTATGACATCTACGTTTTCATAATAATATGAAAGAAAAATATATAACAAGCTACCAGGGTATATTGAGATTTTGTCTACATGCAGCTAATATAACTAGAATATTTTTAAATCAACTGAAATGGATTTCATAATTTATAATGTAAACAGCTTTTATTTTTAGGAAAAAATAAAAGTCCCCCTCACCGCTTTTACCCATGAACAGGCCAGTGACCTGAACTTCAACCTATTTCACTTTTTCTAAATGTTCTAAATGGCCATATTCTTACACAGGCCCGTATTTAGTCTTTCATTAATATGAATATTTCAGAACGGCCTTTACTTAATATGTGCTCTGTATAGCTGAGGATATAATAATAAAATTAATTACAGAAGAAAGTTCCAGTTACTACAGATTTGGAAAAGAATACTATGGTTCTTAGTATAAACTACTAGCAAGTATTTATTTTTAACCATGTTTAAATTACTTCTATAATTTCTAAAATTATCAACTACTAAATATTTTTTACAAACCTAGTAATAGATTAGATCTCAGAATAAAAGCACAAGATAAACAGATGTCATCTCCATCTTAAGATGTCAAACTGAGGCTCTGTACTTTGCCCACAAATGATGTAGCTGGAACTGGGAAGGTATTCCATGCACCAATACATAGAACCCCCACAGCTTTTCATTAAAAAAAAAAAAAGAAGCTCTTTCCCTAATTATTCATACTTGTCTCTATATAGCATTTTCTCAAACATTTGAGGCCCATTTTCCTCCTATCACTTAACCCTTCCATATGGGGAAAAACAAAATGTCTACAAGATATCTTTGGGGAACCACATTTCAGTGTTTTGTAATTTTATCCTTGCTTCTACTTGTAGGAATTAAGAGTTAGGCTTTGGCAGTGGGTGCAGGCAACACAGTCCAGTGAGCCAACTCAGAGCCCCTCCCACCACCAATGGCCTGAATCTCCTTAGGTGTTTGCCCATGTCTTGTACTTAATGCTTCTTCATTTGTGGAATCAGGACAGGCATCCTTGCTACTCTTATTAGTTGGCCACAACCCTATCACCCTTAAGAGTGTGTTTTATCCTTCACAGAAAAATAAAAAATGATGTCATGGAGACATGAGAGCACAAAAGGAAGTAAATGACTATGTTTTATCCATCACATCTGAAAATACAGTCTTTAGCAGCCCATGAAATTGTACTTGATAGCTAAAGCATTTAAATGACCTCAACTGTGTGTTTCACAGGATGGCTTAGAAATAGGACATGGAGGTTCTGGTTATACAATAGAGGGAGCACTGCCATAATGATGAGTAAATGTACTAGTCATTCACAATCTTCCTTCTGGCTAACATTGAAAAGGAGTTATTCATCTAGCACTGGCCTTTGCCCTCTTTGGTAAAAAGGTTCCTTGAATTTCTGAGGATCTCCTGATTTTTACCACAATCTCTCCCTATTCCCTTTCTTTTCTATTCCCCAAACATCACCTTCTTTTCACTCCTGTGTCTTTTGTTTGTGTGTGCTTTTAAACAACATGTTGAAAAACAAGACCATCAATTCCATTTTAAGAAAATCTAAAGGGAACCAAAAAGAGCAAAGACATTCAAACAGTAAATAGACAGGAAGGTAAAGATGCAGGAGATGAGGAGGGAAGGGTTGCGAGTGAGGCGGGGGACAAGAAACACAGGGTGCTTCCTTTACTTTGGATGAGTCACCTGACACTGATTCTGTCTGGAAAAGGGAATGTAAGAACACTTCCTTAAATTCTATGTGAACAGATACAGTGCAGTGGTATGTAAAAACTCTTTGAAATATGTTCTTTTAAAAACTCCAAGTATTATTTTTAACTTTCAGCTGGCTTAGCCTTCGTATTTCAGCAATTATAGAAAAGTGTCTTGCTGACATAAAAATTGGGGGGAGTGTTATCACTATATTTTCTTTTTATGTTTACAAGCTTGGCTTTTTTAGTAGAGTTAATAAAGTATATGGCAAGTCTAAGGTTGCTCAACTTGCTGAAAATAAAATATTAAGATTCCAATTCTATTAACATTGACCAAGCATCTAGAATGTGTTCAGTTCTCTTTCTAGGTACTAATAGAAACTAAATGAATGTAGGGCTCTCATAAGAATCAAAGCAACTGTGGCAGCAAGTGAAGGAAAATTCATGGACCCTGAGTTGGTTGTAGCAGACGGAGACTCTGGAACCCTTCCTGAGCTTCATTCTGACTAGAGAGTTTAGATAAACTCAATGATTTGCTCTTTGCTTCACCCATTGGGTAACTATGCCAGGCCAGGCAATGGCCCACGATGAATAAGATATTTTCCTCAGGGAGCACACATTCTTATACAGAAAGACAAAAAATGTACACGTGAGACAATAAAGCAACTAGATAATATTAGAGACTAATAAGTGCCTTAAAGGAAATAAAATACGGTAGGATGATAGATAATCCCTCAGAGGTTTCTTTAGACTAGGTGACCAGGAAGAGTTCTCTGAGGAGGTGACATGATGGACAAGCTGGAACTCCAAGGATGAATGAGACGTTAGTAGTGTAATGAGGCAGGAAAAAAGTCTTTCAGGAAGAGGGAATAACCAGCCTGAGGGTTTCAAGACAGGACCAGGCCATTGTGCATGGAACATAGTGTGAAAGAGGAAGAGTGGTAAGAATTGAGGTCAGGGAAATGATACAGCCCAGCTCACTTTAAGCTTTTGATGTCACAGAAAGGAGTCTGGATGCTGATTAGAGTATAATGAGAGGTCACTGGAGGATTCCAGCAGCAAACAGAAGCTAACTCATTTACATTAATTTTGAAAGAAAATTCAAGTTTCTATGTAAGGAATGAACTACAGGAGAGGAAGACTTAAAGAAGAAAGAGGAATTAGAAAGTTACCATATAAGTCAGGTGAACAAATATGGTGCCACAAACCAGAATTGTCACACAATATCGGGTAGAATTAGGGCTTTTCGTGGTATATCTAGAAATCTTTGGTGGTCTTCCTCTGAAATATAATTATATTGTCTAACACACTGAACTTGTTGGTGACAGTCACAATTAAAGTACAAAACAGATGAGCCATAGCTCTACACTACAAGAACATTTTTACTTTTAGTAATATTCATTATTATTTTCTTCTTCTAACTTTAGAGCATTGTACCATAACTTGAAATGTGCATAATATTTACTCTGTCTTCACTCTCCTCACCACAAGCCCCAGGTTTCTCAATCTTCTCATCCATTGCAGGCAAAGAAGTGGGAGAGAGGGTCAATATGTTGCTTATGTTAACAAAGAAAGCAAGAAGTAGAACTGCTAGCAGAACACAGGTACTATGTCTGGATTTCAATAATGCTATAATCAGAACCACATTGCTTTATAACGGGAAATCTGGGCTTCTAAGAACTGTGAAGTGGAGATTTACCAACTGACCTAATCATTCAAAGAAAATGTCAAACTACAATAATAGATTTCTGTATTCCTGTCTGCCTGAAGAGCAGAGTTGGGGCCCCTGCCGGGCATAGATCACGAAGCACACAATTATCCAGGCTCCATGTTTCAGTAAAGAGTTTTGCTTAAATGCGCCAGATATTGTTAAAAACACAAAGAACCCTGTTCATAAACACCAGGCTTTATACTGATCCAAAAGCCCGTGTTTATTTGTGTGGTCAATAGACTGCATATTTTAAGAATCATGTAAATAATAAAGTCAAACTACTTTATTTGGTATGAGTGAAATTGATGGGCTCAATAATCAGACACATTTGTGGACTGCTGTATCTGTACATATGCTACTGATGAGAAATAGTGACTGTATACATGTGAGAGAATTTATGGAAGCATATTTCAAAATTTACATATTCCATTCTGGAAAAAAAAGGTTGTCTTCTTTGCTTTGTGAATACAATTAGAAAAAAGAAATATTTTTTTAAATGACTGCAATGACTATTCCTTAGCTATTTTTCCAAGTAAAAAGCAACACAGCAGTCAAGACCAATCAGACCTGGAGTGGAAAATGTTTCTAACCATTAAATATAATCAAAATACTTGGATAATGTCTTACGTCTTACATTGCGGGGGTGGGGGGGGGGGTGTAGGTAAACCTTTACTTCTGAAACGAAGACAATAGTGTTTCTCCCTACCAGAAAGAAATCTAAACTTGAAAAAATCTTCAATCTCACTGAATAAAGAGTTCAATCATAACTAGTTTTCAGAATATGTACATGTTTTCTTGAAATGCTCCCAAATTTCTTTTTGATCAATAAATGCTTCTTTTGATGAATAAACTTGGTTTTTCTTGTTTTTGTTTTTGGGAGTATTTGTTTGTTTGTTTTTGGTATGCCCCTGCTCTTCTGTCTGTAGTACCTGCAACCCAAATCCAAAATAACGTTCACTACAGATAGCTGAGCCCAAGCCCAAGTAACCACCAATTGTCAACTAATTTTTTTAATGTGCTGAAACATGATTAAATGATTTTTTTTTCTGTTTAGCTTTAGGCAAAAGTAAGTTAACTCCTGTCCAAGTGAGGACTTATTCCATCATTGATTTCTGACTTTAAAAGCTATTGACGCTTATTTTTATAGGCTGTATTTATTTTCCTCAGATAGAGGCAGAGATCAGTTGAAATAGACATATAAATAACTCAAAATTATTTTCTGATTTTCAGTAAAGCATAGCTGGTCATTTGCAGAACTTTGCCCCTCTATCTAGAATGGAAACTTTTCACTTCTGCACTCAGAGGTAGGCATCTTCCCTTGATCACAGCACACTTTCTCTCAGAGCCTGGATGAGACCTCACAACAAGACTCACAAGTAGCTGTTACAGAGATGAAAGCTGGTAAAGGAGATGAAACCTCCTTGCTGACCTATGTGCAAATGGAAGTGAGCTTTTTTCACATGATAGGAAACATACAAAGTACCTTCTCCTTCATGTCACATTCTTTCAATAAACTGAAGAGAATGCTGTGAGGGGAACTTCAGGATTGAGAAATAGACCCTCCCCCCCACAAAAAAAAGACAAAAAGACCAAAAGAAAAAGAAGGAAAGATTGCACATTTGCACCCTGTGCATATTATCTGTATTGGCAAATCAACGCAGAATAGCAAGATGGTCAAAACAGAAGTTCTAAGTGCTCAGTGAAATCAGGATTGAATCCATATCCTCACAACTCACCAAGTTTCTACTGCTAAGTCATGTGGTGTATATATTGTGACTCTTGTCCTTGAACTGCAATTCACAGGGGAGATTGTAGCATTGCTTTAAGTTGTAATTTTATGGAAGAGCTGATTAATGGAGGTCACAGACCAGAGGAAATACTTAGCTTTGATTTGAGTCAACTTCACAGAGGATATTTTAAAGTATCAGACCAATACTAAATAAAAGCAGAAAACAGTACCTTGGATAATTGAAAGAAAAAAACATAAAAGAAAAAAATGGCAATTTCGGGTATATATTTTAAAAGTTAGTTCTAACTTGAATTTTGCTTATTTGCAGTCTTATGACTATACATAGAGCTGTGTTAAAACAAGGCCAATATTTTAGAGTAACCTAGCAATGTGCATTAAGAAATCTATCTAAATCCTTATTAGCAATAACTGCTGCTTAAAATACTAGAATCCATTTTAGCATTCAACAATATAAATTATTTAAGTATTCTCAATATCTTTTTTAAAAAACCTCATAATATACTTTTTATAACCTCTTGTTTTAAATAGGATCAAATACATACTATGGTAGAAAGAGAGATTCCAAATTATAAATTTGGTAATTTATACTAAGTTTTAAGAGATAAGAAGCTAGTTCTTTCCCAAATTTTAAAGACAGATAATTTGTTTTTTGTTACAGGGTCAACATTACCATCATTCAAGAAAAATATTTAATATAAATGAATGTAAAATATTAATATAAAATATTAATATAAAAGTTACTCTCAAGAATGTATTATTTAATCTATGATATTACTAAGTTATTTTCATAAAGCATTTTGTTCACCGTGATTCATTATTTTATTTGAAAAGTTAGGATAATTTAGATTCTAATATCTAAGTCCAGTGGCAAACATATTTACAAGTATTATCTTCACGTCAGTCCACGGAGCTAGAACAACAGTTCTGCCATGAAATGGGAGCCTGGAGTAAAAGCAATTTAAGTAAATTGAAGATGAATGGTTCCACTCATATAGTGATCAGTTATCTCCTTTCCAAATGAGATCTTAAATAATATTCTGTTTTACTTGAGTATTTATCCTCATACAGTTTTGATTACTTTCCTTTTTCCATTACTGCATTCACACTTCTAACCTGGGGATTATTAATAATAAATAATTTGCTTCTATATCATTGTTCAGTTTTAGAATTGTGAATGGCTTACCTGGATAATGACTAGTTTTGTATTTGTTGCCAACCATCTGCAATGACCCTTATCTTAATCCTACATCAGAATAGGGGGGTTTGTGAAATAAAGGAGGAAGATGAAAAGTAATAACTTGTCTTATTTTTGTACTTACTTTGTGAATAGGGACTCTCCGGCCTAAGATCCAAAGTTTAGATGAACTTTGAAACATGCAGAATTACATTTTAGAGTAGATTCTGCCAGCGCAACAGTGTTTCTTCCTATTGAGACGTACAGACTGTCTATAAGAAGTGGAGAGATTCTTTATATTTGCAGTGTTTGTGTGTTTTAAATCTCCTTAATTTTCTTTCCCAAACAAATGGAAACATACAGACGTTGCATTGTAAATGTGCACAATGGTGTGAGCTAACCTGAAATAATATGATCGTTGTCTGTGACTCTTTTTAAAAAACCTTCCCGTAGCAGCTGCTTCTGACTTCAGTTTTAAAACATTATTTCCATGCACATCCATGAATTATTTAGAATTCCTTAGTTTATGACACTCCTCTGCTCCTGCTGGTTACAAGATTGGTTTTGAATCATTGTCCTTAGAAAGATAAAGCACATACAAAATTGAATTTCATATGCACCACCCATGCAGGTTGAGCTCTCTAGAATGCTTTTACTTTCCAGATTGACCGAGTTGTTCAGCAAAGTGAGTACATAGTTCATTAGAATTTTAATGTAAAACCTTGTAAAATGAAAGTTTGGATAAATACAGTACCTATAAATAAAATGGAAAAGAATAAAGAATAGTTTCACATTATAAACATTATATTTGGAAACAGGAAAGTCCTCAGTTTTTATTTAATTAAAAGTCATCAAGGATGATCCAGCTCTCCAAAAAGTTTCCCACTTGTATTTTCAAGTTAACTAAAGTTTTATTCCAGTATCTTTTTTAAATATTCAAATCTGTTTTAGAAAATTTTTCTTTATTAATATGCAATAATCTCAATTTCTTCAGCAAAGAAAATGGTGTTAAAATGTCACTAGCTATCCAAAGGAAAAATAAAAATTTAAATCAATTGTCGAAATATTTCCAACCAACATGATCACACACAGTCTACACTGTAGACAAGATATCTCAGTATTTGAGGTGAAGGCAACATTATTTGAGTGAAAAAGCACCAAGAAGCATGTGATGCAATCTGTCTTTCCAAACCAAACCTAGCTTTCTTTTCCATCTCTTTTTGCTATTGCCTTTTCCTCTTTTCTTGATCTTTTCTCCCCATAACTTCCTTCATGTCTCATTGAAGTTTTGATCTTCTCACTGCTAAACTCAAATAGGGCCTCTATGACCAAGCAGGTTTTTCTATTTTACTTGAATTTTCATCCAGATGATTTGCATCCTAGAGACACAACCCCATTTTTCAAAATAAGATCTGGCAACACTCAGCTGTGGGGTTCAATTGCAGATGCCAAAAATGCAAGGTGCTATGATGGAGTTTTATAGTGTCTAGTGGAAAAACTCGTAAGTGAAATTCTTTCTCCATCAACCTTCTTACATTAAAAGGGTCAATTTTTAAAAATAAACTCAGCTTTATGGAAGAATCATCAAACACAAAGGCATGGTTCCTTAGGGCAATGTGTCTCAGTTAAGACACATTTTTACAATTTGTTTCTATTCCAAACGTTTGATCATTTTATTATGTTTGAGGGAGTTAAAACTTTCTCTTCTGATGATTCTTGCATTCTCCAATAAATGTTGTTTATAAAAACTGTAAACAAATCTGACTGAATACATAAAATTACCATCTAAGAATATAGCCTAAAATAATCATTTCCAAAAGAATTTAAACAAAATGAAAGCAGATAGTTTTTTGGATTTATAGTAGGAAACAGGTCTTAGATAATTTTCCTGATAATACAGCTATGAAAAAGATATTCTGGATATATTTTAAGAATGACACATCAGCTTCATCAATATTAGAATGTAACAATATATAATATACAACTCTTTAGGACATTATTAAATAATTAAATAAAACATACAAGCTTTATTTTTAAATTTTTGCTCTTCATATTTTAATTTGTGTAAACATTTTTAAGTCTTAATAAATTTCAAAGAATTCCATATGACACTCTAAAAATGGGTTTTAATATAAACATGAAGTTTTTAAAAGTACATGGATTTTCCTAATAGTTTTGAAAATCTTTTTAAGGATGTTCTTACTTTTATGGTTCACTGTTGTCAAAAACATTCAAATAATTTAAAATTTAGAACTACCAACTAGAAGATTAATAGGCTAGATATTTTAGTATTGATATTAAGTCAAAAATTACTTATTTGTTCTTTCAATTGCAGAATACAATACTATAATATTCTTAGGGAAATAATATTGGCAGTTTTTCTTCGTAGTGTTGACTGTTATGTTCCATGACATGAGTACAAAAAGGAAGCACAAAATATATTTTTCTAAACTAGCTTGTAATTCTTTTTCAAGAGCTAACGCATACTTTGCATGTATAGTTCTCAGCTGTTTATTTGTTTGTTTTTTGGACAGGATATAGCAGTAACTTCCTACAATTTTAACTCATTTAAAAAATATGTTATTCCAAAAATCTTAATGGATAAAGATAAAACTAAGACTCATAGACACAAATAGCAGGAAATGTGAACACTATATATTTTTTTTTGCAAGGAAATTCTGCTTATTTTTTCCAAATGCCTTTGCAAACGAGACAAATCTCATGATAAACAAAATATATCTAAAAATAAATATCATAAATATCACATATTAAATAAGTAGTAGTTAATCCAAGATGCAATATTCCTCACCTTTTCTAAATTATTTGGAAACACTTTCTAATGTCAAGGAATAGCTCATTTATTTGTACTTAGATTTAGATTTAGATAATGTTTTAAAAATGATAATGAACTTTTAGCCAAGAAATTGCTTAAGTAAAATTATATGACTTGTGACTAACACTGTGCTTTTGTTTTTAAAGGAAAAAAATACAGTTACGTTCATTGTTAGGATGTATTTATAGAGCATTTTTATTGTTAAGTTATGCTTTTGGAGCTTTAGGAACATTTGAGAACAATAATCAGTAGTGTGTAATGGTATTGTTAGTGGAGTCCTTTCTATTGAATTTTCAAGATGTTGTAAAATGAGATTATGTGAGTAGCACCTCTGGACACTTTTTCCCATCATTGTGTTGGTATCAATCGCTGACTTCCACCATTTCTCCGGGTATTAAATAGAAACACTGGTTCCCACTGCCTTGATTGGAGGGTTTATAATACCTGACAGAACTGATAACCCTACTGAGATTAAGCATTGTGATCTTATGAAAGCTAAATGAAATCTACAGCTCCAGAATGTGTCTCTAAGACAGACCTGAGAAGATGTGAGAAAATATCTTATTTTCATTCTTTCCTTATTCTGACAAAGCACTTCTTTCCCCAGGCAAATCTGGCTAAGAGAGACAGTGAGAAAACTCTGTGTCATAAGCTTCAGCCACAGTAGGGCTGCCATTCTACTGGCAGAGGTAACATCTGACACATGCCAATGCTAATGCCTCACTGCAGAAGGTGTGTTGCATGATCACTGTGTGTGGACAGATTGCCAAGACATAGGAGCAGTTTGAAATTGGCAGGGTTCAGCATGACTGGAAATTGAGCTATGTTTGAAGAAGAGGTGTCTATGCTTGGCTCTGCTCCTGGAGTCATCTGTAACTATGGAAAAAGCCTTCTCACATTTACTTCTCAATTTCCCACACATTAAAAACATGAAATTTAACAATTATTGACTCTCCTCTATAAGGCCTTTCCAGGATCAGATATTAAAGTATCACATTATCTAATATATTTAGAATGGTGTCCCAGTTCGTGGGGCCTGGCTGCAGAGACCAATAAATCTGCAGCTAACCACTGACGTTTTAAAGATTTTTGCTGCATCCTTCCTATCCTTATCCTCCCTGGTCATGAGTAGTCACCATGACCAGAAGAACAGAAATTATATGCCCTCTGCTTTCCACTCCTGGATTAATCTTAAGAAAGGATCTATCTCTTAGTAGCCCTGAAAAATGTGTTGTCAGCAGAGAACTGCTACCTCTAACTGATGTTTTTCAAATACCTTTTCAGCTCTCATTGACTGTCCTTCCTTATATTGATCCCTCTTCCAAACCTACTCAATCCACCAGTATTCTCATTTATATAGAAGTTCAGCTGCTACCCCAGTTCCATGCATTACTGGGTGTGGTCTGGCTCAGGAAATCTTGTTCTCTTAAAATGTATAATATTTTACATTTCATTTTGATAGGGAGATATCATCTTCTAGCTGGCTCCTTGGAAGGCCAGAAGCTAAGGCATAAGTAGCTGGTAATAACAATGTCATTACATGTCTTACAAGAAAATTTTTGTTTTACCAAGTGATAGTGTCTTAAATCAAAGAATTTATTTTAAGGGCATTTTTTCTAGAGGCATATTTATGCTTTAAAAAAGCACAAATACAAGAATTTTCTGAAAAGAGATTTAGTTGCTGCAAAATTACAATGGATGGTGACAGTCTTATGCAACTCTGAGCTTGAAGTGTTGCATTTAATTCTAAGTCCCTTATTTTAAAAGCATTTACAAATCATAAGATATTCAGATGAATGTGACAGAATTGGGGAGAGGTCTGAAAATCAAACCATGTTAGGAAGATTTAAAGTAACTATGGACGTTTCGTGTGGAGAATGAAAGACTTGAAGAGGAGATGCCCTATGATTTTTAATGGAGAGTCATATAGTAAAGGAATTTAAATTATTCAGTGTGGTTCCCAAGGACCATTGCATGTAAGTTGTGTAAAGAAAGATGCAGCTTTATATAGAGAAGAAAAATATATCAACTGGTATGTTAAATAGGAATCTTCTTCCTTATGAGAATATCTGGGACAGACATCAAATGGTTGCAATGAGCAAAACCTCATTCTAGCATAGCTTATTTTAAAAAGTGGATTATTGAAAAATAAAGGAGACATTTGCAGAACTCAACAGTGCAGTCAGGCTTCATGAAAAACAAAATAGTGTCAGTCATCTCCTCCACCTTCCTCTTTCTCTCAGAAACCACATGGTCTCTTCTCTCCCTTGCTCTCTTTAAGTCTGCTGCATTTATCTCTACAGAATGGATTACCCTGTAAGAGCTCTGGTTTCCCTGCCTCCTCCTAATTTTAACTTGCATGTGGCTCTGGTTTGCCAGAGCAGCAACAATATATCATCTTTATATTCCCACAGCATTTCAGTATCCAACAGCATCTCTCTGTCATTTCTGGGTCTTTGTAGTTCAAGTTCTCCCAACAAAATTTCATCAATTCCTTTTGAGTCCAGTTACCCATACTTGCTCCAATTTGCTGTGCCAAGCAGGTTGGATGTACCAGTGACAAAATGGTCAAGACTGTCAGCCAAGTGCTGGGAAAGGGGGCACTACCATTTAACCAGCCAAGTATTTCCCGTTTTAGTATATGTGCCCACCATTTAGCCCATTGCCCTAGCCAAAAATCTGAAAGTTATTATTGACTCTGCCCTTTCCTTCAATTGCCAAATCCCACCCTTCATAAGTCCTGGCAATTCTATCCCCTAAATAGTCCATTGTTTCCCTAGACTTTTCATCTCTACTGATGCCATCCTACTCCAAGTCACCATTGTTTCTCAGGCAAGATATTTTAAAGGACGTCTAAGTTGTGTTCCCAAGGTCATTCTAACACCATTCTCCACACTAAAGCTAGAGTTACTTTTTCAACCAATTCTGATCATGTTGTCCACTGTTTAAAACAAGGCTTGTCAGATCTCAGTTTAAAAACAAACATTGTTCAAGAACCCTATTTTGTTCAAGACCAGGAGTTTGGGTCTTGCCATACTCTCTGGGCTCATCATGTACCACTTCATTTCTTGCTCTCAGAGCTCTAGGCCATAAAATTTACTTTCAAAAATAGAAATATACCAAAATTTCTATCCCCTGGAGACCTTTTAGCTTGCTACTTCCTCTATCAGAAACACTTTGTTCTGCCACCCTTGGATTAGATAACTTCAACTCAGCCTTTGGATTTCAAATTAAGTATATTTATTCAGGGAGGTCACCTCTTTGAATGTTTTCTCCCACAGCAACATTCATCTTAGTTGAATTCGCTAGTTCAATGTCTAGCTTTTGCACCAGAGTATAAGATCAATGAAAACAACTGCTACTGCCTTCTAGGCAACGGTAGTGTTTGACATAAAATATAACTCAATAAATATTTGTAGAAAAAATGAATTAATGGTAAGCCTAGATCTAATACCAGGCATTCCAAAGATGTGAAATCCTAATTTTCTTAGATTTTTGGAAATGATGAAAAGCTCACTCTTCTTGAAATCTCAGACCTTGTTTAGGGAAGGCAAGACACTCTGTGACAACTTCTAAAATCAAGAATACATTTCTAAAAGGGTTAGATTATTTCTGCACAAAAAATACAAGTAATAAAATTTTTATTTATGTTTTGTATAACTAAACATGGATATAAAGAGATATCAAATTCATGCAAGCAGAAAAAATAGCCAATCTTAATTCTTTCAATAAATTTATGTATCATGGCCGGTCATGGTGGCTCATGCCTGTAATCCTGGCACTTTATGAGGATGAAGCAGGTGGATCACGTGAGGTCAGGAGTTTAAGACTAGCCTGGCCAACATGGTAAAACCCTGTCTCTAGTAAAAATGCAATAATTAGCTGGGCCAGGTGGTACACACCTGTAATCCCAGCTACTTGGGAGCCTGAGGCATGAGAATCGCTTGAATCCAGGAAGCGGAGGTTGCAGTGAGCCAAGATCGTGCCACTGCACTCCAGCCTGAGTGACAGAGTGAGACTCTGTCTCAAAAAAAAAAAAAAGAAAAGAAAAAAGAAAGAAAGAAAGGAAGAAAGAAAGAAAGAAAGAAAGAAAGAAAGAAAGAAAGAAAGAAAGAAAGAAAGAAAGAAAGAAAGGGAAAGGAAAGGAAAGGAAAGGAAAGGAAAGGAAAAGAAAGGAAAAGAAAGAAAGATAGACAGGTAGATTTATGTATCGAGTGCCTGTATAAGCTGGGAACTGTTCTAAATATTTTAGATATAGAGTGAAAAAAATAGAAATGAATCCCTGCCCTCATGGAGTTTACATTTTACTACATTCTAGTAATATAACATGGTTAATCAAATACACAAAAATGAAAAAAAATGAAAAAATTGAAGTGTTCACCACACCTGGCTAAATTTTATAAAACTCTTAAATATTTGTGAACTTGACTTACAAAGTGCTAGTGTTTTCTCTCCTATCTATGACTCTCCTAGGGAATCTCCTAGGTGTTTCAGAGAGACACAAGGATGTGGCTTTGGATAAATACTAGAGCAGAGGTGCATATAACCTCTGCAGATTTGCTGCTACAGAGGTGTATGTCTAAAAGGTAAATATTGTTTGAATTTGGATAAATATTTCAAAATAATAACAGAAAGACTTAGATCCTCATAAATCACACACCAGATCGGAATAAATGAATTTTAGTGACCTTGCTCCTCTTCATTTCCCCTAACACCCAGCATTTACACTAAGGAGCAATGACAAAGCTGTGTAGTAGAGAGACTATGGAGAGAGCAGAGTCCCTGACAGTCCCCACATCAGATTGGTCCTAGGAATACCTGAGATTTTAGATGCCAAGAGTTGAAATTAAGCCATGGAAAATGGGGTGATACGCTATCCTTTTAAATCTCTTTTGTTTTAATTCCAAGAGATTCTATGCTGGTGCAAAGCCAAACAATAGATTCCAGAAGAGCAAAGTTCACAGTACAATAGGTGTTCCAAAATGGATGTCAATGCAAAAGGAAATAGGGCCACTTAGAAAACAGAATGTTGCCTTTTGTCTTAAAAATTAAAGCCAAATTTAACTCAGAGAAGACAATTCTGAACATAAAAAGAGACCTGTGGCTTCATCAGTTTAATCATAACCCACAAATATTTCTAACAAAGGTCATCGATGCAATCTCTTATAACGCCAAGAAGTTAATAATGAATTTATGCATTCATTTGACAAATATTTATCAGGCCCATACTGTACATCAGGCACAGTTCTGGGTAATGAGGATAAATGGTGAATTTTTTTTAAACCATGACCTTCCATAGAGCACAATCTAGTGAGAAAGATAAACATATAACAAATAAATAAATATACGTCTAATATAATACTGGATGATAACATGCTATGAAAGAAAATATAGTAGTGTAAGAAGATAGAGTGTCTAGAGGTGGTATTTAAGATGAGGTGTGCAGATGTGGCCTGTCTGTTAAAGTGGCATTTGTGCTACAGGGGAGTGAGCTACAGGGAGCATGGTCAGAGAGGAGTCTGGAGAGGTAGCTAGGGTTCAGATCATAAGGGTACTGTGGGCCATGATAAGGTACTGTGGTGCATTGGACAAGAGTAATAGGAAATGGTGAAAGTAGTAAAATTCTGGGGGATAGATAGAGAGATAATGGAAGATAGATAGATCACTGATGGATAGGATATTATTTATAATATTATATTATATTTTATATCATTTATAATATCCTATCTATCTAATCACTGGTTGATGGGGTGTTATAAAGGTTCATCTCCTTGTCTTAATTCAGGACAACTCTAAAGAATTACAGAATTACAGTTACAGAATTCCTCTTATATCAGTTGAGGTCTTTGATATAACTGCATAAAAATTCAATTCTCCCTCTGTTCAATCTTGCTTCCAATGCCCCTCCTCCACAAAAATGTTAAATTTGACAGCACCTTCTATAAACTTCTTACATGTAAAGCTCTTCATCAGAGTCTGTTTTCCAGGAAATCTGTCACTTGGTGCCAAGATTCGTCCAAGGAAGCACGCTCAAAAATGAAATTTTGGCAGTAGATCACTGCTGGCCGACTGGCAACGAGGACCCCATCAAAGGTGTATAAGGAGAACGCCAATGATCACTGGTTTGCAGTAGTGGTATGAATGTTAAAATTTTCATGAGTTGTAAACTTGGATGGGATGCTGTGATAGGCAGTCTCTAAAACAGTCCCCAGTGATCCTTGCCTCCTGGTTTTCATGCCCTTATGTAGTTCTCTCCTGCACTAAACCAGCATGTTCCATATGCCTAATGGAATACTGCCAAAATAATGGTATGTGTATTAGTGCATTGAAGCTTCTGTATTGGCATCTTAGATCACTCTCTCTGGGGAGGAAGCCCTTGCCATATCATAAGAACACTCAAACAGCTCTATAGAGAGACCTTGAGGCTTAGCTAAACAGCTAGAATATTTTGCCAGGTATGTAGTAGTGAATATTTATTTCACTTGAGTCAAACCTTTTAACAAGTACAGGCATGAATGGCATGGAATGGAACCTCATGGCTAGCCCTGAGCTAGAGACTGCCCAGCAAAACCATTCCTGAATCCCTGACCCAAAGAAACTATGGGAAATAGTAAATGTTTATTGCTATTTCAAGGCACTGATTTTGGGGGTGGGAGGGTTATTTGTTATGCAGTAATAGATAAATAATTGCATATATTGGTAGAAGAGAATATACTTTAAAAAGTGCAATATATCATAGGTTTGAGAAATATTGGTTATAAGGACTATCAAATTATATGTCTATGGATGTGGGCAATGGATATATTGGGGGAAAGGAAAGTTTTAAGTTTTTCACCACTTAAAGAGTAAGTGTGAAAGTGAGCCTCCTTTGAAACTTAAAAAAAGATTCTTAGCTCCTGCAGCCAGAGGGCAGAGAAAGCTGAGGACTGGGCTTATAAGAGTAACAAAGCTCCAAAAGAGATCATTTCTGGAAGGCTAATGTAGGAACCCTAAGTGTGAAGCAGTGGGATGATGGACTTGAAGTGGGGATATCATGTTGATGCATGAAAACCTCTTGAATCTCCAGATTCTCCAGAGCTTTTTAGACCTGAAAAAGTGGCCCACCTTCCCTGTTCAAGGACAGTACTCTTCCCTTGTCTGAAAATTATGCATAGGTGTGTTTGCAGCACAATCCATCTGCCTCTCAGGATCTACCTCCCATTATGTCTTTTCAGGTAATACAGTAGGCCCCTCTTATCCATGGGGTATATGTTCCAACACCCTCAGTGGATCCCTGAAACCACAGATAGTACCAAACCTCATATATGCTAAGTTTTTTCCTAAACATATACCTATGATAAAGTTTAATTTATACATTAGGCACAGTGAGAGATTAAAAACAATAATTAATAATAAAATAGAACAATTGTAATAATATATTAGCATCACTACTCCACTATTCTTTGGGGCCATTATTAAGTAAAATAATGGTTATTTGAACACAAGCACCAGGATACTACCACAGTTGATCTTGTAACCAAGAAGGCTACTAAGTGACCACCAGGAGGGCAGCATATAAAGTGGGACTATGACAGACAAACGAATCATTCCAGTCCTGAATGGAACAGAAAGAAATAAAGTAAGATTTCATTACGCTACTCAGAATGGTGTGCAACTTAGTTAAAACTTGTAAATTATTTATTTTTGGATTTTTCTATTTAATATTTTGGGACTTCAGGTATCTGAAACCTTAGAAAGTGAAACCACGGGATAAGGGGAACTACTATAACTGGAATTGAGCCTCAACATAACCCAGTCAGGGAAGGGCTGCAGTCTGCTAAAGGAGGAAAGAGTCTGGGTTTCAAAGGCATGACAGGACCTAACCAACATACACCAACAGATGGCAGGGCAGTATGTACAAAATTGAGTTCTGAGGATGCTGGATTAAGGAGGGTAGAATATAAAATTGGATTAGGAAGAGTTGATTAACATGGAAACACTCAACTACCACATAGGACTTAAAGCCCTGGAAAATGACCTTGGGAGATGAAGCTAATACATTGCTAAGATAGCTCTTGGAAGTTTGCTGAAAGTTATGGCCCATGCTAAGTGATGTATATTTACCAGGGTATTCTGGCAGATGAGGAAGAATAAATAAAGAAAAGTTGAGAGTAATGGTCATGTGCAGTGCATACATTTCATGAGGGTAGATGATAAAGAAGTGCAGATGAGAGGAGAACCACTACAACTGAGAAGTTCAGTAATAGCTGTCCTCTATAGGCCAGGGCCAATGATAGGAGATGTGTCCATAGAACTGTCCTTCCTGATAATAGTGGGGATGATATGAGCTGGAATAATAACAGAAGCAGCATGGTGACAACAATTATTGCATTGAGCACTAAGGTTGAGGTGGAAGCTGACAGCACATATAATAGTTATTTAAATGTTTGCTTTTTTTTTTCACCTTTTTTAAGTGAATAAAGTAAGCACAGATCTGGAAACTGGGCGAGGGATGAACCACGGAGGATGACAATGGACCATTAAAAATTCAACCAGTCCTAATTGTGGCTGCTATACAAGATATGGTGTATTTGCTAGGGAAGATTAATAAAGCCTCAGATACATTCTATTATATATGACCACTAATCTGGTGAATGCAATTTTTTTCTAATCCTATTAGAAAGATCAGGAACAGTTCATATTCATTTGACACACACAACATCATTTACATATATTCTTTTCCTTGGGGCTATGTTAAATCTCCCATTTCCTGTCCCAGGGACTTGGACCATATGGATACTCGGAAGAAAATGACATTGGTCTACTATATCAATGATATCATGTTAGTTAAACTGAATAGATCAAGAAGCGGTGACTACATTGGAGACCAAGCTACAGATTCCTTCAGAGTCTACAGTAAACAATCCAATCAGTTATGAGGTTAGTATACATTCTAACCTGGACTAATGAACAGCATGATGGCTCTTGTTAATAATACTGTATTGTTTACTTGAAATGTCCTAAGAGAGATCTTAGCATCTCACCAAAATAAAATTTCAAAAGTAACTATGTGAGATGCTGGATGTGTTAATTAACTTGATTGTGGTAATCATGTCATAATATACACACATATCAAATCATCACATTGTGTACTTCACATATATACAATTTTACTCGTTATTTGTACCTTGATAAAGCTGGAAGAGTAGAAGAAGAAAAAAGAATGAATGACCTAGTCAGCTGATGTTAGCCAGACTGTTCATCAGCAGCCCCAGTACTTGCACAATAGATGCATGAATGGTGTAGCCTGATGAAGGAATGGACAATCTGCATGGGATAAAAAGCCTGAGCTCTCCCTCACTGAAGCTTATCTAGCTATTTCCACTGTCAAATGTCCAGCTTGTGAGGAATAGAGTCCAACTTGTGTGCTTTTTATAGTATTGTATCTCAAGGACATCCATTTTAGTGGCAAGTTGACAATATTGGACCCCTTCTTCCTCGAAAGGGGCAGCAACTCATCTTATACAGAATCAACATGCATTCTAAGTGTGGACTTGCATTTCTTGCTTGCAGGACCTCACCCACCATCATTAGCTGAGAGTGCACAGAGTTTGATTACCAACACAGGATCCCACATAACATCACATTGGACAAAGGAACACTCTAGACTAAAGAAAGTGTGGTAGTGGACACATGGCCATGGGAGCCATTGGTTATATCACATACTGCTCCACCAAGCTGGCCTGATAGAATAATGGAATAGTGCAATTACAGCCAGCTTGGAGATGATAGACCATGAAGATAAGACCCTATCCTTCATAAAGTAGGATACTTCATGATGCAGTTATATAACCTAAACCAATGACCATTATATGGTTCTCTGTCTTTAATATTTAGAATACCTGGGTCCAAGACCCAAGGAAAGACAACAGGAGTGGTCTTACTGCCATTACTTTTATTGACTTGGGGAATTTGTGCTTCCCATACCTGCAAGTTTAGGGACTGTAATACCTAAAGGGAAGTGCTTTCAGAAGGAGACATTATACTAAGCCTTGAGCTGCAGTTGCTGCCTGATCACTTTGGTCTCTGCATGTCAGGACACCAAGAGCAAAGAAAGAAATTACTATGCTAGCAGGGATAATTAACCTTGATCATCACGAGTAGAGAGAGTTGCAGTCATACACTGGGGTCAGGAAGGAATATGTTCAGTACTCATGTGATCCACCTGGGTGTCTCTTGATACTCCCTTGCCAGTTTTGATGGTAAATGAAGAAATGAAGTAACCACAGACTGACAAGGTATGGTGACAATGAGATCAGACCTCTTGGCAATGAGATTCTGGATCATCTCCATGAGATAAGTCATCTAAACCTTCATGTGCTAACCAAGGGAATTTAAAATGACAGAGATGGGAGACAATGAGTATCAGTTGCAGACTCAAGACCAACTACAGTAGCAGTGTCTGATGTTCATACCACTAACACTCTTCTTTTAAGTTTCCTCAGCAAAAGACATCCAACAGAACTGTGAAGGAGTTGCTCCTAGGAAGTGGATCCAAGAAATGCCAAGAATGGTCTCTTTTTTTTTTTTTTTTTTTTTTTTGAGACTGGGTCTCACTTTGTCACCAGGCTGGAGTGCAGTAGCCTGATCTCAGCTCACTGAAGCCTCGACCTCCTGGGCTCAAGCAATCCTCCCACGTTAGCCCCCAAGTAACTGGGACTACAGACACATACCACCACTCCTGGCTAATTTTTTTTTTTTTTTTTTGTAAAGACAAGGTTTTGCCATGTTGCCCAGGCTGGTCTCGAACTCCTGAGCTCAAGCAATCAGCCCACCTTGGCCTCCCAGTGTGTTAGGATTACAGGCATGAGCCACCACTCCCAGCAAGAATAGTCTCTATTGAATACCGTAGTGTGCTATCCATATGTCTCTACTTCGGTACTCGTCAGTCCTTCAGCTGTCGGAAATTGCCTCAGATGAAGACACCCAAGACCATGCTTCCTCTGCAGGACCACTCCTTATCCAGTGACCAGTAGATGCTGGAATTAAAGAACCAGACCCCTCACCATGATTTGCGACAACTCTAAAGGCCTTCCCAGCTCCCGAGCTCTCCAGAAGACAGGCTGAGGTTTTTATTGTGACTGCATCATAGTTCAATTTCCTTCACTTCCACAGGTGCTAATTCCAAAAACAATCCCCAATAAACTTCCTGCATATAAGTCTCCATTTCTAAGTCTCTTTTTCGGGAATACCTGCCTACACCACAAAATTAGTTATGATGATGATTATTACTATTTTTATTAGGCACTTAGCATATTAATTTAATTCTACTTCCCCCAAACAAAACCGTAAGGTTACTATTAAAGTAAACCCATTACAGCCAAGGAAATTGAGACTTAGAAACATTAAATACCTTACCTATTGTCACACAGGCTATAACTGGTGGAGACAGGATTTGAGCGAGGTCAGCCAATTTCTCAAGCCTGTGAGGTTTTATGAGTGATCAAGTATTGCTGTCAGAAGCAATAGCATGAACAAAGATATGTATCTTTGAGCTTGGGGGAATGAGAAAAGTTAGGGAGAGATAAGTCTTAGAAAGACAGAAGAGTTCAAATTGGAATAAACCATGAATGCCACAGTCAATATGGATTTACCCAAAAATTGAACCACTTCTGTAGAATTCTCCATTATTCTCATCCTAAAGAAGGAAAAACAGTATGGCTTATTGACAAGGATAAAGCTAATAGAAAAGTTACACTTGCACCCTTAATTCTGTTATATCCTTACCAGGTATGAGAAATGGCATGGGTAGAAGGAGAAGTGGATGGCAATAGCACAGAAAGAAATCCAAAACCCTCTCCTCAGGGATTATGGGGTGAAGGTGCCAGTCGTGGAATGCTGCACTCTTATTCTCCTGTGTTTATTCAGCCCTGGGGCTGAGGTTTGCCTTGGAGTTGTAACCTTTATAAGGGGTTTGCTTAATGACAGAATTATTCAACTGCATACCTCACCCCAATTAGAAAAAGGCTGTTTGGATTCTAATTGACCTTGACACAAGTCTGCTTAAAGAGATTCCCCAAGAATTATAGAGCTACTTTCAGAGTTTGACTTGGCCAGGAATATGAAATGTAACACGGTTTTTTGAATTTTCTGCAGTGACTATGAAACGACCAAGCCACAGGTATCAAACATGCTTTGTTTTTGTGTTATAATCACATTACAAATTGAACATTTCCACATGTGCAAGTTGGCAAATCTGAAATGAATGATTATGAAGATTATAATTACATATATCAGGTATATATGGCCAACATATTTTCACTCACACAAAAGTGTATTTTCCCTACTCCCTAGACATCCATGTATAGTGTGTTTATAGGATGTAAAACCATCATCCTATATATAAACCAAAAATGTATTTTTAAACAGTTATTGCCAGGTCAGGTGATAAGTCGACATAATATTTGGAAGGTGTAAATACCAGGAAGGGATAGAGATTCCTAAGCTAACTATGAGGAAATGACTAACAATAATAGGTTGAAATCAAGAAGAACATAATTTGGACTGACTATCAGGAGGAGAGAAAATAAGCTTCCCGGCTACAATAACTGTTAGGCTCTGAAATAATTCTTAAGGGAAGTAGAGCTCTCTTCCTTACCCAGGACTTTGGAAATGAGGCATGCATTCTTGGAGTCCCTTCTAACAAGCAGTTTTGCTTGGGGAGAGGAAGGAGATCTTTTCCATTTCTGTTTTCAGATACTTGATATTAAGAAAAAAAATCTCAGAAATCTTTATGTAATTGCCCTTTAAATGTTCACCAAACCACCTTTGAGCATGATCCTGCATTTACCTTGTAGTGAACATTATGTCTCCTGTTCCTTCACAGCCAAGAAAAATCCATCCCATGGTCACACAGTTTGCAGCAACCAGGAATTATTTTCAGCTTAATCCTGAAGACCACTTGGTGGTCTTTCACTCGTCTGAGTACCTCTCCCAAGCACTGCAATAAGGAGTTCTCTAAGAATTGCAGCTAACTGCCTTAGTCAGGCGTACTCTCCTCATTTGTCTCAATCCTGCTTTTCCCTAGTTCACAGAGAAAGTGAAAGCCTAGAGCATGAACAACTATTAAGCTCCCTCTCCACCTAAAAATTGATCTGCATTCATAATTTCCCTCCCTCCCTCCTTGCAAAGGCCAAGGCCCTCTTCACAGATCTCTGCACTAGATCTTAACCCCTCTTACCTCCTGCAGGTACTTGCTCTGTGAGCCACTCCACTCTTTTCACGCTCTCAAATACTCTATTTCCCCATCTCTTACTCTCTCAAGCATGTGTTTTACCTCCAAGTATGTAAATATGCCTTTTCCATCTTTTTTCTGGGTGGGGATGCTTCTCCAGTCAGTTCTCTAGAGGGTAGAGCACACTGCTAGTGGGCATACCTCAAGCCAAGGAGTGGCCATAGGTTGGGTGTTAGCAGGGAAAGAGGTGTGGACAGAGTTTGGATTTGTAGCTGCAGTGGTCACACACACAGGTGTGTGTACAGAGTTCCTCACAATATAAGGTTTACTGGGATGGGAAGAAAAAGGAGGATCTTCTGTTGGAGGTACAGAGTATTCAGATTGACCTCTCCAAGCAATCATATTCTAGAGCAGAACTCTGGAATGCAAGAGTTTGAAATTCAAGCCTTCCAGGTGATTACAAGGTATATTTATTAAGCTGGGAGTATAGAACACATCTAACGGTTCATTCTACTGGTTCCTAGCTTTGAGATGGGGTAAGTTTGCCTCCATTCATACTTTTGCCTTGGGCCCTGGAAATACAACAGGTGGGCTTTCTGAAGCTACCATAATCTGGCTTATTTACCTCTATCTTGCAACCCCTATTGTTAAAGTTATCGATAATGTTTTTCTGGTTTTGTCCATTTGACACTTGACCAATCCCTCCTCAAAACTCTCCTCTCTCAGTGTCACATGACCGTCCCAGTTTTCTCCCTTTTTCTCTGCCCTTTCTTATTTGTCTTTCTTGGGTGCTTAGTGTGTCATCAGTCATTGAAATAGTAGAATTTCCCAGAATTTCTGTTTTTGGGCGTGATCACCACAGACCTCTCTCCTAGTGGGAGCTATCTAGATTCTTAATCTGATCATATTCTGGTACTGTGAAGCTCTACAGTGGCTCCTCATGATGGCCTGCAGTATAAATCCACACTCTTCTCATCAATTGAGGGATTTATGATCATCTGACTTCCCCAGCCTTATCTGCTACTCCCTCCCCATATGCATTCAACTCCATCCAAACTGCAGCTTCCTGAGGCCAGCATTTTCTTTCATGCTCTGGGCTGTTACCCAGGGGTTTCTTTTGCCTAGAATATGCTTCCCTCCATTGTCTGTCTGGTTAAACTATACACCATCCTTTGGGGATCGTCTTATCCAGGTCTGCGAAGCAACTGGAGACTTATTTGGGTAGAATTTTGTGTGTATGTTCACAGACAGTTTCATAAAGGCTTCACACTTTCTCCTTTGTTAGGGGAAATAAAAAAATCCATAAACTCCTCCTCTCCCACCCTCACAATGAACAGTGAGATGTATTTCCTTCTAATGTATATGCTAACTTTTACAAGATTTTAATTTGCAGCTTATAAACAATTCTGTTTTCAGCACTTTACCATGATATCATAAGAATTTTTCTATGTTATCTTATGGTAGCATAGCATTATAATTGTCTTTAAAATACATTGCTAAAATGTTTTTACCAGCAACATAATATGATCAGACCTGTGATTTGAAAAATAAATCTGTTAATGATGTAAAGGGCTGATGTGTGAATAGACTGGAACCAGGAAACCAGACAGAAGTCTATTTGATCAGCCACGCTAGAGCCAGGGAGGAAAAGGGAGAAAAGGAAGACACTGTAACAGATACAAGAGAACTTTGTGAGGAGGAACCGGCAGACCTCAATGAAAGATTCCATGCGGCAGAAAAGGTGGAGACAGGTATCTCTATTAGATGATGCTGTGAACCAAACTGCAGAGGAAACATTATGGAAGGTAGTTTTCTAGAGAACAATGAATTGAGTTTCTGCATTAATATAACCATGTGGGGAGTCTTCATGAAGACAATAGTTGTATGATTGATATTTTAATAACTATGAAAAACAAGTTAGAGGAAATGTATAAAATGTATACATTTATGTCAATGGTAAGGACTGTCAGGTAGATTGGAAAAGATTAAGATATTCTTAGGTTAAGTATTAACTCCGGGAAAACAAGAGTTAATAAAAAATAAAATGTAATGCATTAGTGATTTGTGAATAATATTTATATAATCATATGCAAAATATATTTATTGTCATAATTTTTAAACAATTATGAGTTATTCAGTAATTGTTATGTAACTATATTGGGAAGATGGGAGGAAAGAGTGTGGAGGGATTGCATAGGACAACTAAATTTTTATTTTCCATAACAGGAATCTGAAGAGAGTATCTAAAGATGAAACCAATGCATAAATAGCAATATAAGAATGTTATTATAAATGACTAAATACCTAAAAGGCCTGAAATTGAATGCACATTGAAGTAGGAAAAAGGAATAAGACAAAAAACTAATGGATTTTAAAAATATTTACTACAAAATATGTAAAATAAGTTGACTTTTAAAACTTGTTAGTAATGAAATAGCAAGCAGATTAAAGGTAAAATGCTATATTTACTTGTATGCATACATATATGTTAACGAGTTTTAAAGCACAGTTAGGAACATAAATCATAAGTGCCAGCTCAATCAATTATCATAAAATAAACACACCCATGTAACCATCACCTAAATTAAATGGAACATAATTAGCACCCAGAAATTCCATCTTAAGCTCTCTATATCCTTGGTCCTTCCCTCCTATGCAAAAGTAACCACTATTCTCACTACTGTTATCGTAGATTAGTATTGCCTTTTTAAAACTCAATTTAAGTTGAATAACACAGTATGTATTCTCTGCATCTAAATTCTTTCACTTAAAATTGTGTTTGGAAAATTCATCCATGCTGTTGCACGTAGCTGCAGTCATTAATTTTTAATGCTATACAGTATTTTCCTGTATACAAATACCACAGTCATTGGTTTACTCATCTATTCTACTGTTGATGTATACTTAGTGCTTACAGTTTACAGTTATTAAGGTTGCTGTGAATACCTTTGTATATGAATTATGGTGCATATATGTACACATTTCGGTTGAGTAGCTAGATCATAGGGGATAATATATTTTCAATTTTAATAGATAACATTTAAACCATTTTCTAAAGGGATTATACCAATTTATATGCCCACCAGAAATGCGGGAGGGTTACCATTCCTCCACATCTTACCAACACTTGATATTGTCAGTCTTAATGTTGTAAGTCTGGTATGTGTGAAGCAGTATCTCATTGAGGCTTTTTAATTGGTATTCCTTGATTTCTGATGAAGTTGAATATTCAGATATCCTCTTGTGTGAAATGTCTGTTTATGTATTTTGCCTATTTTTCTATTGAGGTTCTCTATCTTTTTCTATTGAGGTTGTCTGTCTTTTTCTTATATATCTTCTATATTAAAGTCAAAGGTATTTTGACTATATGTTATCTTAAATTTTTGTCTTTTACTTTTACATATAAAATTAACCTGGAATTGATTTTATTTTTTGGTATGGGATGAGGTAGGTATCAATGCTACCTAAATTAATTTGTAAAATTAATGAATCCCAGTTAAAAAAACACAAGTCAATAAGACTTTGTGAAACTATATAAGCTGATTTAAAAATCCATTTTAAATGAACAAGTGATAATACCCAAGAAATTCTGAAATTTTTAAATAATTGTAAGTTGGCTCATTAGTTGTGCAGAATGTGCACTGGACAGTTTTGGAGGGTGAAGGAAAGGGAGGTATCATTAAACATATAATAAAATGGTCCTGAGAATGAGCTATGTACAACATACATAATTGCACAGAAAAGCTCGAAAACATATAAAACCTATTATAAGGCTATATTGATTTAAACTGTGTTACTGGTTTATCAGTAGGTTGATTGGGTAATGAAAAGAGTGAAGGTCACCAAAATAAACCAAAATTTATATAAAAATCTAATACATGAAAGGGGGACATTTCAAATCAGTGGTAAAAAGACCAATTATTATTAAATAATGTTTAGGAAACTTAACAGAATCTCTGCCTTGTAATTGTACCTTACAACAAAACAAATTTTAGATGGAACAAAATAGAAATTTAAAATAATCAGTGTGGAACATTGGTCTGTACATGAGTAAACCTCAAAAGGGAAAAGACCGATTAATTCAACTACAAAAATACACAATCTTCACAAAGTGAAAACTAAAAAAAAAAAAAAAAAAAAAAAAAAAAAAAAAAAAAAAAAAAAAAAAAAAAAGATAAGCTAACACAGTTATAATTACCATAACAATTAAAGGCTATTTCCTTAAGTAAAGACCTCCTTGGAAAACAAAACCACCCAATAGAAAAGCAGGCAAAACGTAGAAAGAGGTAACTAAGCAGACACCTTATAAATATTTTTTTAAACCTTGATGGTCTTAAAATATATGAAAAGATTCACACAACCTCACTCATAATAAAAAAAATGCATCATATTTTATCATCTTGGATTTCCAAAGATGCAAAAAAAGGGAAGCTGGATTATTTGGTGTGGGGAAACAAGCACCCTCACATACCAACTGTGGAAATGTAAACCAGTGACAAATCTTTAGAGGTGCATTTATTGCCGTAATCTTTGACCTTGTAATTCTATGACTCTTTACCAAGATATTAACTAAACTACTGTTCCCTATAGCAAAATATTAGAATCACCCCAAACGTCCAGTGGTAGGAGACTAGCTAATCAAATTATGATACAATGGAATATTATGTACTTGAAAAAAGAGAAGTGGAGAAGGAGAACAAGAAGAAGAGAGTTTTACTTGAATTTATATGCAGTGATCTCAAGTAAATTAAATAAAAAATTAAAAATATATAGTATGCTACCACTTGTGAGAGAAATAAAAGGAGTAATACACATATCTTCTAGAAAAATATTGAAGAATCTTATAACAGGATTTGCATATTTGAAGGGGAACCAAGTTGCCAAGTGAGAAAAGGAACCTCATTTTTTTACTGTACTCTTTTAGAACTTTTGAATTTTTACCAGGAGCAGATACTACCTATTAAAAAGATGAATGAAATACTTAATAAAAATTAAAAAGATCGGGAGGCTGAGGCAGGAGAATCACTAGAATCTGGCAGGCAGAGGTTACACTGAGCCTAGATCATGCCACTGCACTTCAGCCTGGGGGACGGAGCAAGACTGCTTCAAAAAAAAAAATTAAAAAGAAAAATATAGTGAGGGATTACAGTGAAACTCAACTGATTATGGCTACTATTTACTGAACATGAATTCACACTAAATTCTTCATGTGCAACCGATGTTTGCATTTTTCCCCAAAATTATTTGGTGGTTATTGCTATCCCCATTTCACAGTTGAAGAAACTGAGGATCAAAGAGAAAGTAACTTACTATGGTCTTGTATTAGTTAATAACAGAGGCATATTTCTTACCTGGGTGTGTCTGTTTCAAACCATGTGCATTTTGTACTGTGCTTCCTCTTGCTATGACAAGTTTATCTCACATAAATGGAGATTCTCTTTAAAGCTAACTTGTTAATACCACATCCCACTGGCCAACTGCTAATCCATCTGTCATTTCACTTGCCCTCTGCATTCCCTCTCCATCCTTTCATACTCACACAAACTTGTGTACATACAAAAATGACTGCTTGGAAAGCAACCACCTACCGTGAAGTGACCCAGAACTTTGCACCGTTCCATGGATAATTGTAGGAAACCAACAAATAGTTTTCTTGTTCAAGACATATGTAAGTAATCGGTCAAAGTTAAGTGGCATCCATCCTATTCTGCATAGCTGGACTGTTCTTGCAACCCTCAACCCTTGCATTCCTCTGCAAAGTGTTTTGTTTATACAGGCAAAATTCTAAGCACATGGATATATCCTAGGCTGTCTTCATGATCAGAATCCAAATGTTCAAAAGACAAGCAGCAGGACACAGTTAATAGAGAAAAATGGAATTGCTGGTTAATCAGTGGAAAAGTAAAATAGCATTCCTTGTCATCAGGATGGAAGAGTGATTGAGTGCACAGCCTTTGGAGTCAAATATACCTGGGTGGGTTCCCAGCTCTTTAATGGACCTGCTGTGTAGTCTTGGGTAAGTTTCCTAACCTCTTTTGCTTCCGTTTTCTAGATGAGAAAATGGGAATGATAATACTGCCTATCTCACAGGCAGGATCGTTGTGAAGGTTAAAAAACAAAGAAGTGGAAGAAAAGCATTATCCTCAGTGCTGGGTGCATGGTAAGAATTCAGTGAATGATAACTATTGTTTTAGGTAATATTAGGCTACTTTGCAGGCCAAACCCTCAATTAGTTCTACAGTTCATATTTCAAATGAGACACTTTTTTGTGTCTTCTACAACTTGTTCCCTGGGTATCTGGTCTCCTTGACTCTACTCTCTCACCACATCTATCAGGGTGTCTGCAGATCTTTACACACTGTTCCCTTTACCTGCTACACTTTCACCCAGATCGTTCATGGAGGACTTCTTTCCAACAATGAGGTCTCTACATGAATGTCGTCTGCTCAGAGAAGCTTGCCGCAACCAAAATTTCATCCTTTCTTCTATCTCCAGAGCCTAAAATGGTGCTAAAGAAATATTTGCCCTTTAAAATACCGTGCTACACTGCAAAATGTCATGAAACATTAAAATATAGCCTGCCAAACATTTTTATTTTATGCTAAGTGACTGCCGTCTTCAGATATTTTTCTCTCATCATCATAAAGCCAGTGGTTTCCTATCATTTTCTTGATAATGAAATTTAAAGCAAAGAGTTGACTGATTTTTCCTATTATATTTTAAGGAATGGGGATACATTTGAAGTACATGAAAGAAAATTGTTCTCATTTTAATTTTTCTTAAGTTTTTCATCACACACAAGAAAGAAAGTCTCAAATTAGAGCTAATATTTCTTTAACCTCTCTCTAACACTTCATAATATCCCCTTTTTAAATAAAGAACAAGTAGACAAAAAGCCCACAGTCAGGCAGGAAACAGTGTTGTATTAATCAGGATAGATTAGGTTTTTCTGTGGGCAAAAGACACATCCAATGTCTCAGAGCCTAAACTGAACAAAAACACATTTCTTATTTACAGTACATGCCCTATATGGGTTTGTATTCAGGATGAAAGCAGGTGTGCACCACAGTCACTTAGAGACCAAGGCTGAGGCTCCACCATCTTAGAACTGTGTCATCTGAAACCTGAAGCTTTTTTCTTTTTCACATTTCACATTCTTTTTCACATTCCTCATAGGAAGAGGGTAGAGAGAATCATGCAATGCAATTAAATTATTTGGACCAGTAGGCCGGGTGCAGTGGTTCATGCCTGTAATCCCAGCACTTTGAGAGGCCAAGGCCTGAGACCCGATCACCTGAGACCCGGAGTTCAGGACCAGCCTGACCAACATGGAGAAATCCCATCTCTACTAAAAATACAAAATTAGCTGGGCGTGGTGGTGCGTATCTGTAATCCCAGCTACTCGGGAGGCTGAGGCAGGAGAATCTCTTGAACCCGGGAGGCAGAGGTTGCGGTGAGCTGAGATTGCACCAGCCTGGTGAGATTGCACTCCAGCCTGGGCAACAAGAGCAAAACTCTGTCTCCAAAAAAAAAAAAAAAAAAAAATTACTTGGACCAGTAGTGTGAAATGTCATTTCACCTAACGGTCCATTAGACAGAACTAGTTACATGCATCTCCCTAACAAGAATGTATACATTTCAATATGTAGTAACATCGACCACAAGTACAGATGGTCCCCAACCTATGATGATTCGATGTCGCTGTGGTGCAAAAGCAATATGCACTGAGTAGAAACCGTACTTCCAATTTTGAATTTTGATCTTTTCTCAGTCTAGGTCACAACCACAAGTGTAAAGAACCTATATGCTATATAGCGTACTGTGTTGCCAGATGAGTTTGCCCGGTTGTAGGATAATGTAAATGTCCCGAGCATGTTTAAGGGAGGCTACACTAAGCTATGGCGTTTGGTATGTTAGGTGGATTAAATGCATTCTCTATTTATGATATTTTCTATTTACTATGGGTTGATCAGGATGTAGCCCCATCATAAGTTAAAGAGCAACCGTATCTCACTAAAATCTAATAATATTGTAGTTTTTCATTGTGCATATTTCTATTATTAAGTTATACTGATAGCAAGTAGTTTTCTATTTACATGTTCTTTTCAAATAAAATTATCAAGCTGTAAAAAATGAATCAAGACAAAGAAATGTTAAATAAATAATGATACAAGTGGCTTAGAGATAAGGCAAAAGTTGTGTTGCTATCTAAATCATTAAAATGTGGGGCTCACTGTTCTTGGGTGAGATCACACAACTAGTTTGTGGCAAAAAGGATAAGATTGCAGATCTCTTTGACTCTACATCTGTGCCTTTCCAACATTGCTGTTGCCTTTCTAAGAACTGTGGTACCCAGTAAAGCCTATGCGACAGTCCTAAAGTGCTTCTGAATGCTAACATGAATGAGAAAATTCCACTTTCTCTAATTATTCTTTTTTCTTTTCTTTTCTTTTTCTTTTTTTTTTTTTTTTTTTGAGATGGAGTTTCTCTCTTGTTGCCCAGGCTGGAATGCAGTGGCCCGATCACAGCTCACCACAACCTCCGCCTCCCAGATTCAAGCAATTGTCCTACCTTAGCCTCCTGAGTACCTGGGATTACAGTGATGCGCCACCATGCCAGGCTAATTTTGTATTTTGTATTTATTTTATTTTAGTAAAGACGGGGTTTCTCCATGTTGGTCAGGCTAGTCTCGAACTCCCGACCTCAGGTGATCCGCCCACCTCAGCCTTCTGAAGTGCTGGGATTACAGGCACGAGCCATCTCTAATTATTCTTCAACATTTTGTACCTTTGGTTGGTGTTTTAGGAAAAAATGAAATGACCCAGCAACCACTTTTTAGTTAGTTATACACAAAAATTATTGGACTTAGAAGAATATGAACAGAAAACTTTTAATTTTAAATACATGCAAGAACAGTAAAAAAATGCCACCAATTTACCCATTTAAATAACAGTTGACACTAAATTAGTGATACTAACGGGGAGATGCTTTTTCATAAAGACTATTTTTCTCTGTAAAGACATTTGGAAGTAAACAATCTAAATCTTTAGGTTTTAGTCAGTGTGTTTTGCTCTGAAGAGGTTTACAAAGCCATAGGGCCAATTGAATCTTCCTACTCCTACTATCCTAATACATTCACTTATTGAAAATTGTCCATTGAGATTTCCCACTTATCCTTCTGTTACTGCCTTTTTATTCTGTCAAATTGAAGACCTTAGTCCTTAATTTCATCTTTAGAAAGTGAATGTTGATGAAAGAACTGGTCCTTGATAAAAACAAAGCAAAGCAGAACAAAACAAAAATGAAAGCTGTATTCTTCTCTCTCCACCTATGGCACCTTCTCCCAGCCCATGAAGACAGATTGTTCAGATAGCGGCCACCATCCTCAGCTTCTTACAGCCCAGTCTTACCCTCTCAGGGAGGGCCTCAAATCTGTCCCCTTACATCCATTTTCATCCTCTTTTGGCCTCTTAAAAATACGTTTCCTCCCATAACTATCACAGAGAAAAGGATCAGATTCACTACTGCTGATTGAAATTACTTAATATGTCATCCCTCGTAAAATAATATATTATTGTTTTAAAGGAAGCGCATATGATTATCACAGACCAGGATGACTTCAACGGTGGTGGTAAGGACATATTTTCTGACAAGGTCATGACACTAGCTGGCCTCCTGCTAGACCCGTAAATGTTGCTTCTTTGGGAGATCTCGGATTCTTTTTCTCCTGATTTCTTTAACCTGATTTAAAGATACTGCTTCCTACAAGAAATGCTTGGAAGGAGCTAAAACTTTTTGTCCTGCAGGGAAATAATGGAGAGAAAGTATTGAAAGTGAGCTTTGCCTTCTGAGATGTCAAAATAGGGCAGAATTTTTACATAAGATGCTTTTAACACTTCTTTCTTGCTTACAGGAGCTCAGTACTATTTAGTTGCTTATTTCTGTTCATCACTATTAGTTCATCACCATTTCTGATAAGCAGAGCTCCAAACAGGAACGAAATTGCTATGAATCAACATGTGGGAAATGGATAATACACTCTACTTTTATAATATGGACAATACATTTGTTGCCATTAAGACATATTTTCTTTCATTTGTGACACATGAAAACAAGCTGAAGTTGAGTTCTGCTTTTGTGGCATAGAGCCGATCTGAGCACATTTGGAGGTAATCTAACCCCTGAACTTATCACAGAAGTCTTTGACACGACCTCCTTTGTTGGATACCAGGATTTTACCCCACTCTGCTCATAACCCACTCCTCATTGTAGTGGCCTAGAAAGAAGAAACTTGGGTTTGGATTCCAAATCAGCTATGTGATCTTGCACCTTAGACAAAACCACCACCCCTCTTCTGAGATCTCACTGTGTTACCTGCATAGTGAGCAGGCTGGGCTCAGCCCTCCCTCACAGTGCGTGATTAGAAGGCTTCTGTCACTCTCACACACAAGATTTCTTTTTGTTCTCTTTACGTAATTTACTCTTTGCTTAACTAATTTAAAAGAATTTGTTTGTTTTTGTAAAGTTTGTCTTATTAAAAAGCCACACATTCTTTTAGATAATGTAAAAATGCAGACAAACAACAAGAATAAAACAAATGAAATTCATGCATAATCTTGCCAACCAGTAAAATGTTACACGATATAGCTTCCAGATATTTGTAACTTGCTTCTTCAGTTAATAACATATTGAGATTATCTGCTCATGTACTTAAACAGGCAGACAGCATAGTTTACTTTGCTGAGTCTCTTTCACTGACTACTTTGTAGATAATAATTATTTTATTATTATCAATGTTTTAATCAACATCCATGTTCGCAAATCTTAGTATGTAATGCTAACAAATTTTCAGGATAAATTCCTAAACTGAGAATCTCTTTTTCATGGGTTATGCTCATACAAAGAAGTATGTTTTTAATAAAACAAGACTAATTCATTCTTATTGAAAATATCAAATAGTCAAAAATGTATAACATAAAAAATTACCCACTGCACTCCCTAGAGGTAACCCTGAATACTAGTTTGGTATATGTCCTTTTAGATAATTTATCTATTTATTCATTATTCAATAAAATGTATAGAATAGACACAATGTGCCATAGTAGTCACTGGAGAAACAGCATTGATCAAAGTAGATACAGTTAGTTCATTCATGGAGCCTAAGACATTAGGAATAGAGTTCTTAAATAATACACTAATATCTATGTATACAATTACAGATTGCAATAGGTGCATTGAACGTGTGGCAAATTGTTTGATGAGAGACACAACAGGACTAGTTAACTTACACTAATAGGTGAGAGAAAGTGAGAAGATATCAAGGAACGTTTCACTGAAAGACTAACATATACATTAAAATCTGAAGAATAAATTAAATTAGCCAAGTGAGAATATAGGGGATGACTGGAGGAGTGGGATTCTGGATTGGAGGAAGATAGGAGTGCTCCAAGTTCACACATATACTGTGCACAGTCCTTGGAAGTGAAATTGAATTTGGTGACTGAAAGTAATCCGGTAAATCTGAGAAAGGCAGGTAGGGAAAGACTAAACAGGTAGGCAAGAACTAGGTCATGGGGTGCCCTGGAGGCCATGTCGACCTGATGATATTCATTTGAAGAACAATAGGGAGCTATTGGAGGCTTTCTCCACTAACTAGGTATGTATGTCCAGTTTAGGCAGTTCTATGCCAGATGTAGTCTGTTGGTAACCAGCACCATTTCCCTATTCCACTGTATCTTAGGGGCCCTGATGAGCCAAATCTTCACTCCCGACACTCTCTTGCTACCTGGTTTCCAGCGAGGTACCATGGAAAGCAGTTGAGGGAGGTGAGAAGGCAGGAGGAGGGGTGACTTTATCAGTAATAGTGACAGGTAAGTGAAGGCAATCAGTGGTTCCAGCAACTGCAATAAGGGCAACATCCAGGCAGCAGCAACAGCAGCCACACTCCTGTAACTCCGTGGGGAGTGGGGCCCTTAGTTATTTCCTGGTCTCTCGTTTACATCTTTTTCTTCCTTTTGTTCTCCTAGCCCTTCCAATGCCCTTGAATGCATTAAATCCTTCTTCTCTGCTTAAAATATTTACAGTGGTTTCTGTTCTCCTTTCTAGATATTGATTTATTGAATGCTTTTGATTTAGACAAAAGCTTTAGTTTCTTCCTGACCATGTTTTTTGCATACACCCCCAAAGAAGTTGCAAATGTCTTTATGAATCAGTGTGCTTTAATTCTCGGTTAACACTTGGCTACTTGGCTACAGTTTCATTGTGAGTCTTGCAGAGTCATCAGTAAAATTAATAACTGAAGCATTTAAAGCAAAATAATTCTTCAAGAATTCTCTAAGACAAGTAAAGAACTGTAATGTTTTAGGATTACAGGTCCTTCTGGAGCAGTTCTAATTTTGTATGTGCTATCTGTGTTATCCCTCTACTCCTGACATTAACAAATTATGTACCTGGCCCTGAAATTATTGGCCCTTGTATATGTTAGTTTTCCAGTGATACAGGTGGTTTGGGTATTTGTTGTTTTTGATGTCCATAACTTATTCCCACTTATTTGTGAGGAGCCTCTCTATATGACTGTATAGGAACTAGTCTTTCCTGCCCCACACCTTCAGGTGGGATTAATGGTGCTCTTGATGGTGCTGGGATCTCAAGCAGGGCTAATTTCTTACTCTATTTCTAAAATTTAAATCTGGACACAGAGGGACCAAAAAAAAAATACTGAAAATGATGACAATTGATGCATCTTGATGATAGCAGCCCAAGGCTACCTATTGGTTCTTGCTCTTGCCTATCCACTGGTTCTGGGTTGTGTATGAGGCCTGGTTTTCCAGATTTCCCTTTGATTGTGTAAGCTGTTCCACATCCACCTGATAATTTGCTTCTCTCCTTGAGCTGAATAGAATTAAATTCTTTCTGTCAAAAGAACCATATAAACAGAGTGGGATTGTACTTTTTTTTCTTTGTCATTCGTGGTAAAATATACATAACAAAGATTTATATCATCTTAAAATCTTAAATGCACAGTTCAGTAGTAGTAAGTACATTCACACTGTTGTGTAGCCAATCTCCAGAACTCTTTTCATCTTGCAAAATTGAAATTCTATACTCATTTACAACTTCCCATTCCCCACCTCCCCCAGCCCCTGGCAACCACCATTCTACTTTCCTATGAATTGACTGCTCTAGGTGCCTCATAAGTGCAATCATACATTATTTGTTGTTTTGTTTTGTCTTGTTTCTTGAGACAAAGTCTCACTCTGTCACCTAGGCTGGAGTGCAGTGGCACAATCTCGGATCACTGCAACCTCTGCCTCTTGTGTTCATGTGATTCTCTTGCCTCAGCCTTCTGAGGAGCTGGGATTACAGGTGTGTGCCACCACACCCGGCTAATTTTTGTATTTTTAGTAGAGACAGAGTTTCGCCATGTTGGTCATGCTGGTCTTGAACTCCTGACCTCAAGTGATCCACCTGCCTCGGCCTCTCAAAGTGCTGGGATTACAGACGTGAGCCACCACGCCCAGTGGCATTATTTGTTTTTTTGTGACTGGCTTACTTCACTTAGCATGATGTTCTCAAGCTTTATCCATGTTACATCATGTGTCTGAATTTCCCTTATTTTTGAAGCTGAATAACATTCCATTGCATGTATATACCACATTTTGTTTATCCATTTATCTGTTGATGCACACTTGGGTTGCTTCCACCTCTTCACCACTGTGAATAATGCTGCTATGAACATGAGTGTACAAATATCTCTTAGAGACCCTGCTCCTAATTCTTTTGAGAGTATACCCATAAGTGAAATCACGATTTTTTGAAAAACCACTATACTATTCCCTATAGTGGCTGCACAATTTTATATTCCCATCAACAGTCCAAAGGGTTCCAATTTTTCCACACTCTCACCAGTGATTTTTTAAAAATATTAGCCTATATTCTAATGGATGTGAAGTAGTTCTCTTCTTTTTTGAAATACATGTTGCACCAAGGACAGCCTCTTGTATTGACAAATGGTTATGCGGAATATAAGGAACAATTCAATACTAACCCAGTTCTCTTGTGGAATGCTGTCCAGTTCACTAAAGTCTCTTCAGGGCTCCTGGACCCAATTTGTTTGGTAAGTTTCTTCCGTTCTTCCCACTTCTCTCTGTATTCCTTCCATTCATTAAGTTTTTTTAAGCCTGGAGAGAATGAAATGAGAATACTTCTTAGCTGCATTTGCTTTCTCTCATGATGAGTCTGCTAATCATTTCAGAAAGGGCTTAAGTCTTTCCGTGTTAATACATTCAAAGTGTAGGTTTTGGATAATTTTTTTTTTTTTTTTTTTTTTTTTTTTTTTTTTTTTTTTACAAAAAGAATAACTAAAGAGGAAACTTAAGCCACCTGCTAGGAATTTGCAAACAAGGTAACTAAGGCTCTTATTAAGGAAACATTTAGAATCTTTCAAAAGCACTAGTATTGTTGGTTCTGACTTGAGATAACCTGAATTTAAAAAGCCTGGCAACCAGTCCTTAGCGCTCACCTTTCAAAACCTTCACAGCCAAGAAAGAGTCAGACGCCTAAATGTCTCCTTGGCATATTTGCATCCTGACAGCCTCACTGTGGGGGTTAGAGGGGTGCACATTTCCTCAGTTTTGGAATATTCCATTTTGGCTTTTTTGTGTGTGTGTGACAGAGTCTCACTCTGTCGCCCAGGCTGGAGTGCAGTGGCGCGATCTCGGCTCACTGCAAGCTCCGCCTCCGGGGTTCACGCCATTCTCCTGCCTCAGCCTCACGAGTAGCTGGGACTACAGGTGCCCGCCACCACACCCGGCTAATTTTTTTGTATTTTTAGTAGAGACGGGGTTTCACCGTGTTAGCCAGGATGGTCGATCTCCTGACCTCGTGATCTGCCCGCCTCGGCCTCCCAAAGTGCTGGGATTACACCGCGCCCGGCCCCATTTTGGCTTTTCTTCAGCTGTGCCTGAACCAGGAGGTCTGAGACTCTCAGCCAAGTGTGGGCTAAGGAGTCAGCCCTCCTGGATTCCCAGGCAGTCAGCTGGGCTCCTCTGAGTAAGGTTCTTAAATTTTCTGAGCTCCAGTTTTCCTTATCCGTAAAACAGGAATAAAACTGCCGGCTTATAGGCCTATTGTGAAGGTTAGTTACGGTAATGAATAAACACATTTCCAGCGTGCTATCAACATAACAGGCAGTTTAAAAATGAATAAATAATTTTCTTTATTCTTTACGGAAATTAATATTGGTAGATGGTCATTATCTAAAAATAAAATTATGAATGTGCCTACTCTTTGAATGTGTTTTCTTACCTTTTCTTGAATTTTTTTGAGAGTCCTCAAAAATTATACTGAAAAAAAGTTCAACAGATCTATTATACATGATGGTGACTATAATTAATAACAATATATTGATTACTTGAAAATTGTTAAGAGGATAGATTATATGTGCTCTCCTCACACACACACACAAAGTAAGGTAATGTACATGTTAATTAGCTTGTTTAGCCATTCCATAATGCATACATATATCAAAATATCCTGTTATATACCACAAATATGTGCAATTTTTATTTGTCAATTCAAAAACCAGGGCCGGGAGCGGTGGCTCATGCCTGTAATCCCAGCACTTTGGGAGGCCGAGGCGGGTGGATCACTGGAGGCCAGGAGTTAGAGACCAGCCTGGACAACATAGTGAAAAACCATCTCTACTAAAAATACAGAAAAAATTAGCCGGCCATGATGGCGCGTGCCTGTAATCCCAGCTACTCTGGAGGCTGAGGTGAGAGAATCCCTTATACCTGAGAGGCAGAGGTTGCAGTGAGCTGAGATTGCACCACTGCAATCCAGCCTGGGGGACACAGGGGAGATACTGTCTCAAAAAAAAAAAAAAAGAAAGAAAAATAAAAAAATAAATAAATAAACAATAATTCTGGGCATCTTATGTTTTAAAGAAGTTTGGCTTGTGTTATTTTTTTAAAC
Source organism: Gorilla gorilla gorilla (assembly GCF_029281585.2). Lineage (NCBI taxonomy): Eukaryota > Metazoa > Chordata > Mammalia > Primates > Hominidae > Gorilla > Gorilla gorilla. Next base: position 180,173,884 of record NC_086017.1, read on the forward strand.
CTACATATTTTTTCAAGAAATGCCTAACTTTTCCCTAAACTTCCATATCCAGTTTTTTTTAAGTTTAGATTTCTGTTGTATTATAAATTTTTCCTCATAACTCTGTATATACACACACATTTTCTATTCCTTTGACTGTTACCACAAAAATTATAAAACGTTTTGTATTTATAGAAGTTTTACCAAATATTTTCAAAAAGTTATTTTGATTGTTGACATTCACAGAAACCCAATGAATTAGTAGGTGCAGCAGTTATTATTACTGTTGTTTCACAGATGGAATGGGAGATATATGACTTTCCCAAGACCTTGAAGCCAGTAAAGTGGTGGAGCCAGAACTCAGACCCGGGCCTTCAGTTTCCAAGTCCAAGATTGTCTCCACCATATCTCACTGTCCCTCTCCAGGGCCATGTGGTGAAGGGCTACTGGCTAAATAAATGGAGGAAACAAGCAGAAATGTAAAGTTGAATGCCTTTTTGGAATTCGGAGGAACCAAGTATTAGCAAACAACTGAAAAGTTATGCTCAAAGCCTAACAAGAAGCCAGTTGCACTGGGAATACTTGAACTGCTTCAGAATTTGTATATATATTTAAGACAAGGTCTCGCCCTGTCACCCAGGCTGAAGTGCAGTGGTGCATTCCTGTAGCTTCCATCTCCCAGCCTCAAGTGATCCTCCCACCTTTCGGCCTCTCTCAAGTAGCAGGGACTACAGGCCTACACCACCACTCCTGGCTAATTTTTGTATTTTTTGTAGAGACAGGGCTTGGCCATGTTGCCCAGGCTAGTCTGGAACTTCTGGGCTCAAGTGATCCTCCTGGCTCAGCTCCCCACAGTGCTGAGATTACAGGCATGAGCCACCACACCCAGCCTTGTACATTCTTTAAAACAATGAAAAATGCCCTGCGTATTCCAGATTTCTCTTTTCTCAAATATGCCATTCTTATGTTGTAAGTACTAAATCTTATTTGCCTTAGTTAATGGATTTATAGCTTAAATATATTTTCTGAATACTTCCTGTGCATACTTTCTGTAAAAAAAATTAATAAACATACCCTATATTTTTAATTCTTATTCTACCCACATTTAGAAAGGATGCAAGAAGATTCTCTATGTATCTGATATTGTGGCTAAGAATGAATAAACGAATGAAAAAATCAGTCTGAATCTATTTCTACATGTCATACTAATTTATTCAGGCCTTGTTAAATCTCTACGATCAGCCAAAATTAGAATAAGTCTACTCTAAAACAACTTGGCATTATGCTTAAAGAGCAAAAAAAAATAAATAACTGCTCCCCCAGCAGAGAATTTATCTTATGGAAGTACTACTACTCACATTCCAACTCTGTATATACATATATGAACACACAGAAACAATTATATGCTTGAAAATTAAAATATAATTGCTGACTAGCAAATAGCAGAAAAATCTGCAACAAAATTAAAGTGGTGGAGGAAATTATAGTAGATCAAATGATGGAATATTGGGAAACTGCTACATTATTATTTTGAAGAATTTGTAGCACTATGCAGTGTAATTTTTTTTTCTTTTGACACAAGCAAAGAAAGAAAAAACAAATCTTGTTTACACGCAGTTATAACAATGAAAAAAGGATATTTTGCATGTAGACAAAAAATTAAAAGGAGCATAGAAAAGTCAAAGGTTTCCCCCCTTTGTGAATCAGTTAACACTACTCGTATAATGAAAAACAAAAATAAGAAACTGAGTTCCTTTTGGCATACAATCCGTAGAAAACCTGTAAGTCGCTGTTTGTCCTAATTTAAGTGGATGCTGTGAACGTGAAGTGATACCAGGACTGGGTTGTGCTGCACTTGAGCCCTGACTGCACCACATGAGGAAAGTTCAGAACAATAAGCGAGACTCATTGTTGCCCAAGAACTATCACTTATGCTATCTCAAAACAAAACAAACATACTCTACATTCCACATATCTGTAGGGCATCAAGATCTCAGCCATCATATCTTTAAATCATTGGATCCCAAAGGGAAAGCAAAATTGCATGAAGGAAAAATACCACACAGTGGGGAAAAATACTCCTTTTTGTAAGTCTTTATTTTTTAGTTGCTCCTCCCATAGCAATGCACTGAAAGGCATAACAGTTTATATTGTACAAAGCATTTGAAGAAAGTACCTCAACTTGCCGATTATTTCAAAATGAGATTACAAACAAAAAGAAAACAAATCTGGTTCCTCAATAAAGGGCAAAATAACTGAATACAGTCTGTTATTTACTTCTCTCTTTTAACATAAGGTTGGGAACACTTCATTTTACAAATAGGATTAACATGAACATAACATCGCACAAGCTTGCAGACAACCAGCATAAAATATGGAGTACAGTTTTTAATCAGAAGAATCATGCTTCCATGAAAGAAATTATAATCGTTTATACAATTGAATCGATTTCAGTATTACAAAAACTAAGTTGCATCTATTCGTATTTAGTTCATTAAGAAGGAAAACAAAACAAACAAACAAAAAAGGAATGTTAAGAAAAGCCAAACACCATTTGGCACTCTCATACACAGGTCGGGTCACCTTGGTCCTTGAAATTCGGAAAGGGGTGTGCCTCAGACGTCATAAAGTAGTGGCTGACTGGAACAGTGCTATTTTAATCAACAAACAATAGTTTGCCAACAAATAAATACATGATACACGCAACACACACACAAAAATAAACATTAAAAACAGTGACATGATTGTCTAAAATTAAGATGTTATTACAAGGATTTGGCAAACAATTTATTAGTGGTACAGCGGTACTGGTGATGAATAGGTTACTTCACTGACTTAACCTCTTTGAGTGTGAACATCCATAGTTTACAATATACACATACCCTTTTCCCCTAGTTTTAAACAATGTACTTAAGAAGGCAAAAGGGGGAACAAGTACTCCCTGTTATCAGTTTCTATAATAATTGACTGTGCATTTCATCCAACTACTTCTGTCTTCAAAGGGTTAAATTACATAAAACTTTAACGAAGAAAAAAATTAAATCTGTAATTAAAAGCAACTGTTCCCAATCATGTCAGGTGATCTTGTACAAAAGAGAATTCAGTTTCTATGGAGTGTTCATTCATATCAATGCTGCCATCTCAACTGCCCTTCTCACCCACCCATACCGTAAGGTGGGGTAAACTGGAAGATGCCTTCAGCCCAGCAAGTTTTTTGTTTTCACTGAATCACTTTAAGTCGCATTGATTGATCTTCCAGAAGTCAGCAGCTGCCTTTGCTGTGCAAAACAAAATATCGAGAATAAATAGTTTCTTTTTTCTTTCTTTTCTTTTTTAAATCATTCAGTTTAAGGTCACTAGACTTTAGATGAGTGACCCTGAAGGTTTATAAGGCATTCTGCTCAGCAGTCTTGTAAATAGTCCTATATGAAAGAGCCATGCTACTGTTGGACTTGGTCCCACTCTGGTCAACCTCGATAACGTCATACGTGGCTTATGGACTGGATAGCACTGGATTCCGCCGCAGCCCTGGCCATACTGTGCCACACATTGGAAGAACTGTGGGATGTAGAATGGAGGGACTCCTTGTCAGACAGTGACAGCATCATAGCATATGCCTGGGGTAAAAAGGAGAGAGACTCAGCAAATAGCATTTGAAAAACATCACTTTTAGTTCAAAGAATATTGTTGGTAAATGGAAAGGATGCCTGAGTAGGGGCATCCTTCATGGGTGTGTTTGGCAAAGAAGGCATATTTTTTGCAGAAACCACATGGGATTACTGCTGGCCTTTAGTGCCTAGGGGCCCCAAAAGTGACACACGCTACAGAACCAAAAAGAACTATCCTACCTAAAATGCAAATAGTGCTTCCATTGAGAAAAATGAGTCAGTCTCCTGTTCAACTATAAATACAGTCATCCATCCACTACATATGTTCAATTCACCAAAAATATTATTGTGTGCTTATGACTGAAACCTCAAATATTAATAAGATATAGACCTACCTTGACAGAGCTGTGGCCTAGTAGAGGATACAGCCTGACTCCTACACTTTATAACCAAAAGCACTGAAGGTGCTTGAGTGACTTGCCCAAAGTCACTCAATTAGATAGATAGTGGGAGAAGCATAACTAAAATGTATTTCTGCCCAACTTTTAATCCACTGTCTTTTCTCCAATTCCCCTCCATGCTTGACATACTCAGTCCTGGCACCCATAAGTTGAGGTGGATCAAATCAGCTCTACCAAAAAAATAAAACCAAACACAAGACCCAACAGTGTTCTAATCAACTTGTTTTCCAGTGTCTGCTGAGCAGAAGGTGCATGGAGGTGCTCTGTGAGGAAGTACTCCTTCTTCCCTATTATCATGTCAAATTTTAAATAACTGTTCAGAGAATACCCTATTTACTGCCAAGCAAAATATTCAAATGAAATGTTTGGTCTTGACTTGTAAGTGAACTTTTCACTGTTGATTTGCTATTGTTGGTCTCATCCATTGCTAAACTTGCTTGTCAAAATGCTGCTGAAGTGGAATCATTAAAGTCCTGCCAAAGACATTCCACTGTCTGTAAACAAAGACAAAATGCCTCTGTTGTTAGGCAGAATTTCAACTCTGGGAGTCATGCTGAGACATGTGGCCAGTCTGTGGTTTCTTCCATAATCATTGCATTCAGTTAGAAAATCTACCCTTGTAGGCTGATTTTTGATTTGCTGGGTCATCGCTCTAAATGTACACATTTGACTTTTATGTATGCAATTTGCCTTTTGGACCTCTACAATATCTCATGATCCACTTAACAAATATTTCTTAAGCATCTACTCTATGCCAGGCTCTGTGATAGATCCTAAGAAATTAAGAATAAATAATATAGAGTATTTATCTTTGGCAGAGTTTAAAGTATGGGTTAAGTGAGCATTCAACCTAAATTATCTATTCTGATTATGTACCCACTTTTAGAGAACAAGATAAAGAGTATTCTGAAAGAGTTACAACAAATTCTGATATTTGGGAAGATAAAAAGGAGTACAAAGAAAATTTTGGAATGTTAAGTTTTAATCCTGCCTTTAAACCTGCCTCTACTCACCTAGCTGTGTGACCTTGAGCAAGTTGCTTAAACTTTTAAGCTTTACTTTCCTCCTATAAAACAGATGATAGTAATAACAGTACTGGCCTCCAAGAGTTGTGGAGGAATCACATGCACTAACTTACATAAAGTGTTTAGCTCAGTGTGCCTGACTGAGGTAATACATAAATAGTACCTATTATCATGAAATTAATTTTTACAGGATAGAGTTTCTTGAGGAAGAGCACATGCAAAATGCAGCTACTATTGTACTGGTCAACTATTTTCAATTCAATCACTATAAAAAATTACAGACTATAACAATTACAGAATAAATACATGAATGCTTTGACTAAAGCATCTGAGCCTTTAGATTCTAGAAAATGGCAAAACAGCATATCTGCCTTTTGGTAATCAAAAGAAATAAACCTTTTCATATATAAGGATCAGTGCCCAGCATATAGCTGGTAGTTAATAAATGAATGAATGAATGATATTATGAAATAAAGTGAATTTGCAAAAGGGCCTGACCATTTTCAAACTAATCTATATAACATGATCAAGTAACAAGAAAAATATGACTTAGGATTGCAAAATGCTAGTGTTTCTTATAACAGTAACAGTCCAGCTGGGTTGGGACTTTATGTCAAAATGCTGGTACTAAAATGTATTATTATTATATCCCTTATCTGTAGGTTTTCAGGCCCTTTTGCTTTCTATCACTTCTGGCAGTTTCTGGAGTGTTTAGGCATTATGCCTTACAATAAATAAGAAGCATTTTTGGTGGACTAATTAAAAGAAATTTAAAAAGAAAAAACCATGGCCAGGTGCAATGGGTCACACCTATACAAATCCTAGTAATTTGGGAGGCTGAGGTGGGAGGATTGCTTGAGCTCAGGAATTTGAGACCAGCCTGGGCAACATAGTGAAACCCCATCTCTACACAAAATTGAAAAATTAGCCTGGCATAGTGTGAGTGTCAATAGTCCCGGTTATCCAGATGCCTGAGGTGGGAGGATCACTTGAGCCCAGCAAGTCGAGGCTATAGTGAGCCATGATTGCACCACTGCACTCCAGTCTTAGCAGCTGAGTGAGACCCTGTCTCAAAAACAAACAAAGAAACAAGTAACAAAAAACCAAAAACCTTGATACTCAAGTTATCTCTAATCAACAAGGATGGAAGAATGGGAAATCAAGGGTTAAAAAAAATACTAGCCACCCCTTATGGATGTCTCTAAGTAAAAATGAAATGTCTACTCTAGCTAGTTTACCTTTAATGTTAAAAACTGGAAACTTCATTTTTATCCCCATTGAATAAAAATCCACTTACCCCTTTTACAATGAAGAAATGGTACCTATAGTCTTTAAGTGATGTTCTTAAGTTCATGGAGGTAGGCTCTAGGAGCCTCTGTAGATGCTGGCTGCTTTAACTTCAGTTGAGAAAGAACATTTATTTTGCCTATTACCATACATAATATCTCAGAACTTTTTACTAAATTGAATATTATTTAATGATTTGTATTATCCCATTGACACAATGTTTTTCCCACCTTCCTTGGGATATTATTACATTTGCTGTTAAGACAAACCCAGACATCTTACCCAAATAGAAAATCATTTCCAAATGTACAAACTAATATGGTCACATCGCAGGTCAGGCCACCTACAAAATGAACTAATGGATCAGGCAATTAGACCACAGTGCCCAATAAATATGGTAATAGGAAGTTTCTTTACTTTTAATTGACCTGAATGAACAATCCGGTTGAGTGTGGATGTCAAACAAAAAAGTACCGACTTCCTTTATTTTGTAACAAAAACACTGAGGCTCTTTTAATTGCTATTTATGGACCCTTAAATAGATTTATTTTTAGTTACCATAGTGCTGATACAATGTTGTAGAGCCTAATAAATTTGAGGACCATTCATTTACTCATTCATTTGTTGAATTTAAATTGACAGGTTTTATTTCCAAATCTGCCAATAAGTTGGTGTAGACCTTTGGCAACTCACTTCATTTCTGATCCTCATGTTACTATTAAATTACAACATGAGATGACTTGCTAATTAACTACACCTAACAATTTACTAGACATAGAAGGGGACAAAAAATAGAATTCACTTTTCAGAAAAATCTTAAAATATAATTACATTGACAAAAGTATAGACACGGAAAATGACTCTGAGGTAATACATAAATATTTGCAAACAAACATGATGAACTAACTGTACAGAAGTAAGAGAATTGCAAAGTCAAGGAAAGAAGAGTGTAGGATGGGGTTTGTCATAAAATTTCTACACAGAATGCAGCTAAATTAATTGCTTTCTTGCTTAACTATTTTGGATTTGGTCATAAACACAGTAAAGATATGAACATTTTTAGAAAGGCATCTGACCCCATTTGGATCCTAAAATATTTCAAAGATAGAATATTTGCTTTTTGGCAATCAAAGGAAATGTACGTTTCATGCATAATGTAACCATGATGCTGTACTATGGGAAAATCTGTACCTGCGATTTGGACTTTCTGTGTAACGGCTGCTTAAGTTCCTCTGGCACATGGGAAGTACTAAAAGAAGACAGCTCAGCTTCAGAATATTGATTATCTTCCATTTTCCTCATTTTGAGGCTATCTGTGAAGTGCCTTATATGATCTAGAGCAGAAAGTCCACTTTTATATTCTTCCTCTTTATACCTAAAATGAACCAACGAAAAACAGAGAAATTTTCTTTTCATTTGTTATCAATCAAATCACTTTCATTTGAATCTATCTATACAACTGACAAACTTCATATTGTATCTGCAAGGTAAAGTAGCATGCATCAATTATTGGGTTTTTATAAATACTTACAAACATCATGTCTTAAAAATATATTTCTGTTAAGATTTTTAGTAACTAAAGCCAAGCATATACTTGAGATAAAGAGTTAAAGTCAGTGACACATTAGTCAGTAATAGGCAGAGACAGAATTCCCATATTCATTATTTCCATTTAAAGTAAAGCTAATTATGACAATATTTAGTCAACATCCATCATGAAAATATAATAGTCCCATCAATTTAACTGTTTGGTTATTTCTTTTCATTTAAAAAGTTGTCATCTATATAGATCACATATATATCTACTGAAGTGAAATTTATCTCAATTATACTTAACTGATGACCATGCCAGATTATTGTATAATTAGATAATGTCAAAATCTCTATTTTTCTTTGAGTTTTATAGGTAGAGTCTAACAATAAATGATTGTGTACTTATGTAATTTTCATTTTATCTTTCCCACCTCAGGTTAATCAGAGTTGCACCAAACCTGATGTATTTATATGCTTGTGGATTATGTTGATGGCCACCTTATTTTCATCTATTTAAATCTGATCCACCAAGTATCCCTTACTAATTCAAGTTTAATTTTTGTGATTTATAACTCACAAATTGCTTATCACAGGAGGAATTGCAACCGTACATGGATCTACTCTAGCTTAGTTTCTAAAGTCACCCAAGGTACTCACCTCACTGGGGATGTCTTGCAACTCATCTCCAGGGCACTGGTTTCTTCATAGTCATCCTCAGGGTTTCCTTCATGTAAATTACTTGTCACTGGTTCCTTTCCTGTTTTTCCAGTAATATCATTGTCTTCATCCTCCTCATCTAACAACACCTCATCTTCAACTTCTTCATCATCCAGCAAGTCTGAATTTTGACTGGTCACCAAAGCCTTTTCATCTTTAAAATGACTGCCATTCATTCTTTCAAAAGCATTAAAAAAAAAGTCCAATTGTTGGTTTCGTTTTTAAAATTGTAATTTGTTCCTTTATTATGTCTTCCCAACAACAGTTTAGATTTTCAACACTTAACATCGGAAATGTTTTATTGTTTATGCTCTACGTCAACCATGAAAAAATAATGTGACTTCACAAATGGGAAGATAAAGAAAAAAATAATTGTATGATTGTTCAGATTATAAATGAAGCCTCTGGCAGAACCCGAAAAAAAATCTCGGTCTCCTATTTCTTATCAGACTTTGCTTGAAAATTGATATTGCTATATATATCATATAAAAATGCACATAAGTATGTTCTCAGCACAATTTACCTAATTACCATGTAAGTACCCACCATTTAAAATAATAGATTTCTGGAAAATTCATATCACTCATGGGCTGTAGCTACAATACACATGCCTAAAGTGAATCTAAAAGTCCAAAGACAATGTTAAAGTAGTTGCCAAGAAACAACTGGTATTTACTGATACTAGATGACATTTGTGGTATATTCCACCTAAACACTCTACCCATATTTGGAAGTAATTGAGAGCTCACTTATTTGTACTATTTTCAAATTATTTTTTACAGTCTGAATGTGAAATAGTTCCTTGTTTCTCAGGAAAACACCAGGGTGGAAAAAGCTCAGGTATTACAATGTACCCCCATCACTTTCCCACATAACAAAAATGAGTATAATTTAATATTCAGATTTCCCAGGATTAAAAAATAAATAAAACAATCTTGGATGTGACAAACACACATAGTAAAAATCCATTTGACCAGAAAAAGTCATATCATTATTAAGCTTTTAATAAAAACAATCGCTTAACCTCTTTTATCAAAGAATGGTGAAAACATCTTTTGCACAGACATAGTTTCCAAATACACTGCCAACTTGCTTGCATGAGTGGATTAAAATTTTTATTTAAAAAAATGAAAGAAAAAGTAAGAGAACAAAAAGAGTGCGTGGATGAAAATCAAAAGTAACAAAAGCCAACATAATTAAGAAAATCTATTTGTTAATTAAGTTTTCAAATGTGGCAATTTACAGAGAATAAATTATTCATCAAAAGTAGCCTGGTAGGAGTTCAGGGGAAAAACTTAGATGACTCAACCTTCTTATTTCTGTGCTGTTTAGACATGTTGAAGCCAGATGTTGCAACTATACAGGCTCACAAATCGCCAATTAAAGGCTAGAAAATTTGAATGGGCATCTCAGAACCCAAATGGTGTGTTTTGTTCAACAGTTCTTATTTGCATCAAGTAAATATCATTATCAAAGTATAAGATTGTCACTGTTTCTTGCTTGTTCTTGCTACTTTGTGCTTCTGATCATCTGCTTCCTCTCTCCCTTTCACAAACAGACAGACAGACAGACAGACACACACACACACACAAATGGGCAAGTAAAGGGAAAGATACATCCAACTGCACACTGGTGTAGTTATCAGACTTCTCAAAGACTGGAAGGGTCTTTTTTCTTGTTTTTCTTTGATACACTTTTATACAAGTTGAAGAACAGAAGTGGTCATTTTTTTTGTTATTTTAGTAAAAAATGTTTATTTGATGTTTGCCTTGAAGAAATTACATAAAATAATTAATTTTGACTTTTAATAACATCAAAAACAGAGAACACTAATCCAATAATACTTGTATGATGAAAAATAATGGAACTTTTAACTAATTTCATGTTATTTTGAAATTTACAATGTAGCATCTGAATTTAATAGGTCACTATATAGTTGTGTTCAGAAAAGTCTACTTCTCAACAATAGATATTTAATTATAGCTTACAGATAAGAAAAATTAAATCCAGTAGTTTTGGTGAAATAGTGTTTCATTAACTTCATATGCAATGTGAAGTGCTGGGTAACTGTTAAGTATTATCATTAACAGCATTAAAAGCTTTTTTAAATGAATTAAGCTATTCATGCTTAATGTTGGTGATGATAAAAGGGAGCCAGTGCATCAGGTCAGTGAAAACAAGGATGGTCATACCCACTGAAACAAACAGACCAGAATGAAATGAGTAGTCACTTAAGAGGACATAAAGTAGCAATAGAATCTTAAGAAGACTAAAAAAGCTTCTATGTAAAATATATTTGGGGGAAACTCCATGGGTATTTCATATATAAATGCATACATACATATGTACTATAATATGTATATTACGTATATACAGAATATACATATATGTATATATGTATAATACAGGTATATAGAATCATATATTACCTGTAATATATATAATTTACGATGTATAATAGTAACCACTATTGATCAGTGATTCAACTGAATCCCTGTGATGGCTTTCTCTTCTACTTCTGAAATTTTGATAACAGATTCTATTCAGCTATCAGATAGCTAAATCCTGGTAAAATTATGGGCTCTGGAACCAGAGAGCTCAGGTTGAATCCCATTGATTACTTATGTGACCTCTGACACAATCGTTTAAGCTTCAATGTCTCCATTCCTTCACTGCTAAAATTATAGTGGCTATCTCATAGGGTTATGATGAAATTAAATTAATTAACACGTGTAAAATGCTTGGAAGCACATGTGGTATTTAGTATGTACTAAATATATACCAGTCGTTGGTGACTGAAGTAATAGTAGTGCCACAAAAGTGAGCATAGCAAGTATATTTTAAAACGTGTTCATTTCAGTCATCACAGAGTTTAAAAAGTAAAAGACAGCTTTACCTCTCCTCCACATTCCTGGGAGATTGGCTGCCATGGTTGCTGTTCCCAATGAAATTTCGAATTTCTGTGAAGTAAGCATCTTCTTTGTCATCCAGAATCGCACCTGTACTTTCCAGTTCAGAATGAGGCGATGATGTTGCTGTACCTGTGTGGAGCAGAAAGCCTTTTATGACAAAGATTATTGTTTATCTAGCAACTTATTTGGAAACTCACTCCTTATGAATTTGATCAGTGTTGTTTCTTAAAACATGCCCTATGAATATTAATAATAATAACTTTAGAAGGTCAAAGTCTCCCCAATTTACCATAATACACATGCCCATGATGGTCCTTTGGGAATATATTGAACCATTGAAATCATGAAGTACAGTCTCGCAAAGAAGTTGCTTCTCTCACTAGCTTTTCCTTACCTCTATTGTGACATGAGAATATTTGTATTCACATAATGAGAATTTAGAGTGAGACAAATTATGAACAAGTCTTAAATAGATTCTGCCAAGAAACACTCTATATGAAGTCCTGGTTGCAGTCAACATGCCTTTTTATTTATTTATTTATTTTTTGGCTGCTATGCTAAAGCATATAACAAAATACAGTTTAAAGGCACACTGAAAATTCTGCATCCTGGTTTGCTGGGCAAAGCTGTGAGTTGACTCAGAACACTCCAGTCCAGGGGTTGGTGCAGTATTAAAAGGACAATATTAGATATGCTGATTACAGGATGATCTTCCCCTTCCTTGCCCATGCACTGCAAGACTCACAATACCTGTATCACTGGATTGGTGTAAGGCTTACATAAACTTAAACAACTTTTAAACTTAAGCACTTTATATGTGGTTGAGCTTTACACCAACATTAGCTTCCTGTTGTTTATCTTGCCTACAAAGCATCTGTAATATAATAGTTCATCACTATAGTCTATATGACAAAAACAAGAGGTTAGAACATCCCCTCACCTAAAAGAGGTTATAATCTTGGTCAAAAAGTATTAACTTTGACATGTTACATGTTTAACCTTTTTTCCTAAAATAACTTTGATAAGAAAATTATAGTTGTATGCTATAAGGGTACACACAGTTAGTGTGGCCAGTTTTGCACATTGGATTATCCTTCTCTACCTAAAATCTAATATTTTAAAACTATGATCATTAAATTGCTGACTTTGAGGGAGACGAACAGTATATACTTTTAAGTACTAATCAGACAAGATCATAAACAATGTGCCTTTATAGTGGAAGAAAGATTAATAATTAAAAAATTCCATAAATAAAGATTGCTAGTCTGTATTAATCCAAATTTTTTCTGTTCTTAAATCTCTTTGCCTGAATTCTGTATCTCTCCTCCCCTACCCCCAAAGCATAACCTTTATTCTCTGGAGACAAATTGTGACTGCACAGGTTGGCTCTGCACACATATGCCAGCTGGCAAATGTTACTTAATGACTTATTATCTAACTATTAGAAGCCAAAGACTAGAAAACCTACAATCCCTTCTGCTAAATATGTGCTGGCAAGGACCCAGTTAAGAAAAGTCTAGTTTTATGCCAGTTACTTTTATCTTAATTTCATATAAGAATTTGTGACAAAAACAAAGCACCACTATCATTTGCTATGGGTTGCTCTGATCATGTCAATAGTCTCATATTCCCAGTCTTAACAAAAATTACCAAGAGTGGTTCTCTGAGCTGCAGGCCTTTTATAAAAGCAGCTATGCTTTCTAGATTAATATTCAGAGGGTGACATTCTGGGGCTGCTACTCTAGAAACTCTGCCATGCCTAGAGGCCACATTCTGTGCCAACAGGTGAAAAGACTGTCCCCTGTATTTTAGGAAATCTTGTTTCATAAGTCTCCTGCGAGTTTAGGTCATTGTCCTCTTTGCTTAAAATTACCCATTAGGAAGATAAAAACATAATCCAAATAAGGCCACTGAATTATAAATTAATGATCACATTGCTCACATTATTCTAAAATCTCAACAGAAACTTCCTGGGAATTTTTACAATAAGACCTGATTTTGGCGTCAAAATGGAATAAAAGAAGAAAGATCACATTATCTTGTTATCTTTTAAAACACGAAAAAGAAGTCATCTTTGACTTATAACACAATTTATTACGTACCGGACATGTTCCCATTCTCATGTTTCTTTAGGTGTCTGTCTAAATTGGTTTGTTGACCAAAACACCTATCACATAAGTGACACTTAAATGGCTTCTCTTTATTGTGGATGTTGCGAACATGCCTTTGCAAGTTAGAAGATATGCTAAATGATCTGTCACAGTATTTGCATCTGAAAAATAAACAAAGAGAAAATATTTGCAAGCACATTAAAAGGTATTTCTCAAGACTAGTTAGCCAGCTATCAAAAATCATCTCCACTCATAAAACGACATTTTAAAGAAAAGGCACAGGGAGAATACTATTCACACAATTAAGATTTCAATTCCAATATACTCTGATTGCTTTAAAGACTTTCATGACTTTATCAAAAACCATAATAAAATATTAGTGATTTGATTGCTCCCAAATTCATTAATCAGTACTAATATTTTAAGTAAACCTCATAAAATAAAGCACATTGAGGAACAGTAGCATTGTTTTATCTTCTGCTTAGGACAATACAACTAATTTTTTTGTAAACAAACATAAAACATTCGTATAGTTTTCAAATACAATAAAATATCACTTTTTAATTCAAAATTTCAGTCTGATTAATTTCTCAGGAAATTTACTTTCTCAGTTGCTAATCCTAAAGAAAATTCCATTATCAGTTTCAAAATAGCAATCAACATTTTAGACTTTTAAAACTAAAACAATGTAAATAACTTAGTCTGATACCCAAGAATCAGCTACCACAAAGCCTTTTCTCTGTTAATCTTTAAACTGTTATAAAAAAATAATAATGCCACTAAGTTCTCTTTTTGGAATAAAAGCAAAGGGCTTCCATTTATCTCCCTTCCTACTACCCCCTATTTTTCATTTCTCTTTTTCTGAAAGAGTCTCTAGCAGTCTGAATCAGGTCAGTTTTTCATGAAAGCATTTATTATTGGTTGGTTAGTTGTTTCTGTCTTCCATGTGATAAAAATATCATACATTATTTTTAAAGTTTTCCTTTAGTCATAAAATGAAAATACAAAAATGCAAGGCCTCCTTCCCCTAGCTCTCATTAATGAAGAAGAAAAGGGTTTTTAGTAATTGAGAAGGTATTGTGCTCTGTCATTTTAAGGTTAAGATTCCATTATTTGCCATCATTTGTTTATATGATTTTGGGGGGCATGTTACTTGAAAAAAAAAAGTTAACTTTCTCCAAATGACCTTTTTTTTTGTTTTTTAGATGGAGTCTCACTCTGTCACCCAGGCTGGAGTGCAGTGGCACAATCTCGGCTCGCTGCAACCTCTGCCTCCTGGGTTCAAGCGATTCTCCTGCCTCGGCCTCCCGAGTAGCTGGGGTTACAGGCACGTGTCACCATGCTCAGCTAATTTTTGTATTTTTGTAAAGACAGAGTTTCACCATGTTGGCCAGGCTGGTCTCGAACTCCTGACCTCAAGTGATCCACACACCTCAGCCTCCCAAAGTGCCAGGATTACAGTTGTGAGCCACTGCGTCCAGCCTCCAAATGACTTTTAAATGAAAACTTCAATCTTAGAGGACAGAAAATTCTTAACTCATCCTTCCATGTGTGAAGGGCCCTTCTCCTCCCACTTCTGAATGCAGAGTCAGTGGTTCAAGTGCTCTAAAGCAGAAGTCACCCCATTCCACTAGAGTTCTTGGGCTTCTGTGGCTGTCCTTATGTGCTGCCAGAAGTCTAGTCAGTTCAGTAGGAAAAATAATCTGTTGAACTAGTTACTTTGGCATAGTATCAATAAACCAACACAAGTACTGATTTGATTTTTCCCCCTTAAAAAACCCTTCTGGCATCATAAGCTTCTTCAACTTTCCTCACTTACAATATTAATAAAAATTGTGTGAAACCCCACATTATGGTAGTTGTAATATTTTAGCCCCCGTTTTTTTTTTAAAAAAAACGCATATAAAGTTATGACCTTCTCTGCAATAACTCTGTTTACCTACAAGGCCCACTGCAATGAGAACCATGCTATATTTAGCACAATTTATTCTGTGCTTAGCAGAATAACCTAGAAAACCCTGTTACAGTAAACGTACTCCCACAAAACACTTTAGAAAAAATTTTTCACCCAAAACACTTTCTACACAAATCATGAGGAAGAGAGATTATGTTTCTGCCATGCTTCTGACTTTCTGCTTGCACTCAAAGGGTCTTTTCCAAGTCTAGTAAGCATCACCTTCTCAAATCTAAATAAGCATGTTCTAACCAATCATCAGTTGTTACTTTCTATCTCTCCTCTGTTAAAGTCTTGGCCAGAAGAAGAATGCTCTAAATAAAAAATCATTTCCTTCTGCACAACTCCAATAAGACCCTAAGTTTTAGAAATTCTTAAAACGAACATATAACACAGTCATGGGCAGTATACTATTAAGCCTTCCTAGTTATTGGATGTAGACATGGAGGTCAGACGAGCCTTTGAGATCATGACGTAAAATAAAAAACGCTGAAGTGAGAGCTCTAGGCCTGGGTTTTAATCCTGACTCTATTAGTAGCAGACTTTGCAGAAGGCAATTAGCATATGTAAATCTGAATTTTTTCATTTGTAAAACAGAGGGGCTGATGCATCAAGGACACAGAGATGAATAAGATATGGATTCTCCGGGACATGGTGGCACCTGCCTATAATCCCTTCTCCTGCTAAGAATCAGGAGGCTCACGTGGGAGAACTGCTTGAAGCCAGGAGTTCAAAACCAGCCTGAGCAACAGAGTGAGACCTACTGTCTATAAAAAAAAAAAAAAAAAAAAAAAAAAAGGTGGATTCCACTGTCAAGGAGCTTGTGGTCTACTGGTATTTATCTTTCTGAAGAGATAATTTTCTACATAGGGACCATGTTTAACTTTTACTACATAAAGTATTAAAACCTAATAGAACTTTCCAGAAGGCACAGGTCAGCCACAGGAAGCAGACAATTCATGTATCATTTACATACTATTTTAATTTTTTTAATTTTTTCTTTTTGAAATAATTTTAGACTTACAGAAGAGTTGCAAAGATAGTACAAAGGGTTCCCATATACCCTTCACCTCAGTTCCTCCAATGTTAACATCTTACCTAACATTCATTAAAACTAGGAAATTAACACTGATGCAATACTGTTAACTAAAATACAGACTTTATTTTAATATCACCAATTTTCTCCAGTGCTCTTTTTCTGTTCCATGATCTGATCTAGGATCCCACATTGCATTTAGCTGTCATGTCTCCTTAGTTTTCTACAGTCTCTAACAGTTCCTCAGTCTTTCCTTGCCTTTAATTACCCTGACACTTCTGAATAATACCGATTGGGAATTTGGTAGAATTTTCCTTAATTTGGGTTGGTCTGATATTTTCTCATTATTAGAGTGAGGTTATAAATTTTGGGGGAAAATAGCACAGGGGCAATATGCCCTCTCAGTGCATCCTATCAAGGGTACATGATGCTGACATGTCCAACTTCTGGCATTGTTAACCCTGATCATTTGGATAAGGTAGTATCTGCCAGGTTTCTCCACTATAAAGTTATTACTTTTTCTCTTTCTAATTAACAAATATTTTGCAGAAGATATTTTGGGGCTGTGCAAATATCCTGTTTCTCTTTAAACTTTCACTCACTAATTTTTTATTTTTTAAATAAACTTTTCTTTTTTTGAAGATGGGGTCTCGCTGTGTTGCCCAGGCTGGTCTTCAACTCCTAAGTTTGGGTGGTCCTCCTGCCCCAGCCTGTCTGAGTGCTGGGATTGTAGGCATGAGCCACCACACTCGGCCTAAATAAACTTTTCATTTTAGAAGAGTTCTAGATTTATTAAAAAGTTGCAAAGATAGTACATAGTACCCATTTTCCCCTATTGTTAGTATGTTTCACGTATGTTTGTCACAACTATTAAACCAACACTGATACATTAATAAACTATAAAATCTATCTAGTTCACTATATCCACTCATTTTAACATTCAATTTATCTTGCCTGTAGCAGTTATTACTGTGGTGTCCTACTTGTGATTTTGTTTTCCTCATTTTTTCTACACTGTTCATTGGAATTCTTCTGCAAGGAAAAAAAAAAAAACCAGAGGGGCTGGACAAATAATTGTGTAAGCTCTCCAGCTATACCAAAATTCTGGTTTGTGGTTTAAAAAAATATATATGCACACTAATAGAGCCATTATTGGGTGGAATAAAACCATTGAAATTTATGTACAAAGAAAGAGTAAAATGAACGTGATAACATAGTTTCCAGTACTCTTGCCATAACAAAACATGAGTGTGGAAACCTTTCCTTCCACTTAAGCAGAATTTCTGGTAATAGAATTTTCTCAAAAGGGGAAATCATCTAAAACTTCCCAGTATTACATCTCTCTGAGACCTGTTATATCAAGTGCATTCTATCATGTATAAATTGGAAATATATCACTTATAATTAGTGATTTATAAAACAGGTAGGAAAGCAAGGAATTTGAGAAAACTGATGTTTTAAGTTTAGCTCCCTCTAGCTTTCTTCTTTCAATTATCCTCAAATGACCCATTTTCTTATTTTACCATAAAAAAAAATTTGAAATCTGATAAATAACTTACTTTTTGTTTTAATAGAAAAACTTAGCACTCAGGAAAAAATAATTTTGCATACATGCAATGTATAAGAATTTCAAAGGAGAATGACATTATGATATTACTTAAGTTATATAATATTCATTCTTTGAAGAAATATTTACGAGTACCTAATACTGTGTGCAAGGCATTGAACATTAAATAATGTAGTTTATATTTTAAAATTGGAAAGAGTAATGTTGTCTATTTTCAATCTTTCTAAACAATATTAAAATTAGATGTGTCCAATGTGTCATATGACTAATTTTGGCATGTAATAGAATAAACTAAGAGGTAATTTAGGAAATTATTGATAAAATTGCCCGTTTTTCTATTATATACTCTATTTTATCTGTCCTACCTCTAGTTTCACATTTTCTTCTCCCCCGACTTCCCAGGTTTAAGATCTATTCTTTTTTTCTTTCTTTCTTTTTTTTTTTTTTTTTGACAGAGTCTCACTCTGTCACCCAGGCTGGAGTGCAGTGGTGCAATCTTGGCTCACTGCAACTTCCACCTCCCAGGTGCAGTGGATTCTCCTGCCTCAGTCTCACAAGTAGCTGGGACTACAGGTGTGAGCCACCACACCTGGCTAATTTTTGTATTTTTGGTAGACACAGGGTTTCACCATGTTGGCCAGGCTGATCTCAAACTCCTGACCTCAAGGGATCCACCTGCCTCTGCCTCCCAAAGTGTTGGGATTACAAGCATGAGCCACCATGCCCAGCCTAAAATCTATTCTTTAAATCTCCTGTTGGAATCCATGGAAAATGACTTAGCTGTGCTGGGGGAAAAAAAGTACATATGGGTTATTAACTCTTAGCAGAGATTTGAGGATTGGAAAGGGAAAGCTGCAAAGTTATGATTTTTGTCAATTAAGATCATCCTAATTACTGAGAAAGGAGAACAAATGATAATAACAAATAATATTTAAAATGGCTAGCATTTCTTAAGTACTTATTCTATCCTAGACACTGTGCTAGAACTTTTAAACTGAGAGGTAGGAAGCTTTGATTAAAGAAACTGGAACTCTTCTAATTTTGATCCTAGCCATTAGTCAATTCTTTCTTGACTCAAAATTGAATAGACATATATTCAGACATGCATAAAATTTAAACTTGAATTATTATAAACTGTAATTATTATTTTATTATTAAAATAAACTTTAATTATTACAATATTTATCAAGATATTTAGCAAATATCATTGTCAGACCTGTAAGGCTGCTCTCCGGTGTGGGTTCTCAAGTGCCGTGTTAGGTTTGCAGACCTTGGAAAAATCTTGCCACAGTATCTGTTATGAAAAGATGTTTATAAGAGAAAGTCAGCACAGTTGACTTTATTTCACTCATGCCACAGAGCAGCCAGATGCTTATTCCTGATTCAATTAATCTTGCATGGAACTCACATTTCTTCGGTATTTAAAATTTACAACAAAGCCATTTCACAGATATTAATATAAATAACTCCACAAATAAAGACTGCATTCTAAGATCTGGTTGAATTTGTTCACGTAAAAGCAAGCAATTTATGAAAATAGACTTTAGTTTTGATTACTCCTATACATCTCTCTTATTAACTCGATATTTTTACATTCACAAAATTGAACCAGACAAGGGGATAAAAATATGATAAGAGTTTCTGATTCTGGGTTGATGTAAACAGATTTCAAATGTTTCAACTCATTTTACATGTCAGCCACAGTGATAACTCCCTATGCATAGAGTGGTATCAGATCAGACAAAATCCTGAGACTTCATCCATCAAGGTATGTACCCATAAAAGCTTTATTTCTGGAAAGAAAGTGACATATTTTTCAAAGAGCAGATAAAGTGATATGCCTGAGTCAAATACCTACACATTTCTAAAGATGATTCAGAAATTATAAGCACAATTTATTTAGCAAAAAAAAATCACACACAAAACCAGAAACATAAAATAAGCTTTACTACTGATGAGTAACAAAAAATTTACTAGCTAGTTTTATTCACTTATGGACCTTACTTCTCTTTAATTAATGGCCTTATTCTTTAATGCCATGACAATTAATAAATATATGTTTGAGGACAGTAGTAGTATACCTTTACATGAAAATAATTAATTGTGAAAGAAAATTCATAAATATCAAAGTGAGACAAGTAGATAGTATTTGGATTGTTTCCAACCTCATTTATCACAACCAAATGGCCTGTGTTAAAATTCACATTTAATAATTTTTTAAAAACACTATTTTTATATTTCACTAAATGAAGAACACTTTGAAGTGCTGGAGATCTATTATGGTGGCTATTAATCATCTAATCAGGAATAATTTCCAAAACAAACAGCAAGGCCTTTTGAAATCAGAGGGGAGATTTCTGGAAAGTCAGCCATAATTAACTGTGCAGTTACCTGCAGGTATAGCGCTCCTTTCCCTTCCGCAGAAGGTTCTCTGGCAGGGCATTGGGAGGCGCCCTGAAGTTGAACATAGAGGGCACTGACTGTAAGAGCTCACTGGCCTCAGGTTTCAGGGCACTGAAGCTCTCTAGCTTTTCTGCCATGTTTTCAATAGCTGACATCTGAAAGGTAAAAGCACAAGACCATGAAGCGTTTGGCATCTTGTCTTCTATAATAATCTCTGGCAAACCAAGGACATCATTAAAAGGGAAGCATGAAATCTGCGACGGGTTGTAGAAAGAGACTGTAGTATCCCAATATTAAATAAACAACAACAGAATTGATTTATTTGGGAAATACCATAAGTAGAACCAAGCTTATAAAATGCGGAGTGAACTTTTTCCATAAGACCTTGGTTAGGCCGTTTTATCATAATCTGATATATAATTGAACATTGAAATACATAAGAGAGCTAATAAAGCCAAGTTAACTTTTTATTTGATTAAATGACAGCATTAGTATCATGGTATGGATATTAACGTAATGGAAATTATAGGAAAAGTTGCTATATGCCTTACCTAGGCAATGAAAACCATAACAACCACGCAGTCCCAAAAAAAGAACTGAAAGCATGGGAGAACATGAAGTATTACAGAATTACAGCTTAAGCCAAATATGTGTAACTCAGAAAGAAAAAACTAAATGTATAGGAGGGTATTGCCTAAGACTACATTAAATTGACATCTGGATATGCCATATTTTTAAGTGGGATCATATACAAAGAATTTTGATTAAATATTAATTTTATCAAAGACAAAGACTAAGTTGAAATGACAGTTCATCATATGTTAATATAATTTCATATAACATAACTTGGCATGTGTCTTGTAAGACAGGGGGAGCAGTTTATGTAACCACGCTTTTAGAGAAACATTCTTGAAAGAAAACTATCCCTGCCTAATTCTTCCCCCCTAGTAATCTAATTTTTGTTGTTCATAATCTTCAAGTTTTTGTACACCTGCACACTTATTTGAGAGTCACAAGCAGAAGATGGCATTTACTTTTAAAGTTGGCTTGATCCCTGTTTTTTAAAAACTTTTTGTAGAGATGGAGTCTCACTATGTTGCTCAGGCTGGTCTTGAACTCCTGGTCTCAAGCAATCCTTCCACCTGCTTCGGTCTCCCAAAGTGCTGGGATTATAGGCATAAGCTACTGTGCCCAGTCTTAGCTTGATTCTTAAGCTCCACAGCCAGAGGGACTCTCCCCTTTCCTTTGACCCTCTCAACATGTTGTGTTTCCTCAGGGCTCACATTTTATTTGGAAGCTGCTTATTACTGAATTTTTAAGTAGAAAAACAAACTTTCAGGCCATCCTGTTAAATCAACTCACCCATTATTTATTTGATTCTCAGGGCAGTGTGTCATTAGAAAGCTCAAGAAGCTATTTTAAAAGGTGTTTGCATTCTATATGCATTACATAAAATTCTCAAAGAGCTGTGATACTAGACCAGAAGACACATAAGAGATGATCACTGCAAATTCAAACAGCTGGTCAACCCAAGAAACTATCCTTTTGCTAATGAGACAGCAGGACAGAGATGGAGGCCTAATTTATGAGCTCAAGTTAAAAATAAAAGGCAACATTTCCTACTCAGAAGGAAAAATTAACAAGACATATATTCTGTGGACGCACAGCTGGACAGAATACCATCAGCTTCTTAAAGCAGAGCAAAGTCTTAACAGCATGGCCTGAACATGATCTCTTCTCACAAAAGGAATATTGTGTGTTTGATTCTTCAAGTGACTATTCATGTTCTAGTTAGTTCTCTTTTTTCCCCCTTTATCCTGGAGCCTGCCCTCTCATTTCATGCCCGGACTCCTAATGTTAGCTACAAATTGCAACGTACAGGGTACTACTGCCAATTTGCCAAATGTCTTTCATCAAACACGGTACAAAAAAATCTCAGAGGAAAGTCAAGATACATTTACTTGTCAGACGACAAATGTGAACGCATCGGGAGGCAGTAAGGGCTATAAGCTCAGGGGTTTGATTCATAATCACTCAGCTGCTAAAACATTCTCCACAGATGCAAGTGGACAGCACATTTGTCACTATGAAGGATTTTGACACATACTGATCACAGGGCAGAGATATGGAATGATGCTGCTGCTCACAGAGGCTGGAGGAAATTCTGTCTCTGCAGAATATGGTCATTATTCCCTTCTAGACAGAGCATTAGCATGTCCATGTTACTTTGGATTTATTTGTTAAAAAATCAATCCAAAAATATTTTATGATACTCTTGTATTTGCATTTATTCCTTCTAATTGTTCCTTGCAGAAAATCATTTTGACATTCCACCCAGCAAGAAATAAGTTTTCTGAGTGAAAAATGAACTCTGGCCTTTAAACTGATTAGTACTACTAACAAGCATGGGTAAGGGTCATGATCACACACATTTATTGGGAAGAACAGTTAATGCATGGGTAATGATTATAAATGTTTTATTTTTGTACATTTAATATTTAAGTAAAATTTCATTATCTAGTGGTTTTAAATCATTTGAGTGTCCATCTTGCTGACATACTCAGACTCCTGCAACAAAACATCTCATAGAAACACGTTTCCTTTTATATGGAAAATATCTTACTCATGACTATTATTCTCGGCTTTCATCTTCAGCACACATAAAACACAAGTCCTTCAAGTTATTTGAGAGCAATTGGCTGTTGAGAAATGTGTCTTGCTTTAGTAGCTGCTAATAGCTAGCCCCTTTTGAAGAAAGATCACTGTGATTACTTTACCTCAAACTGTTTCGATTTGGGAAAACCATCAAGAAACAAGAAAATATATTATGGGCTTGATGGCTAAATAATGACATTCTTAAAGGTAATAGGAAAAAGAATAAGGGTTATGCAAGTGTCTTACAAGCCTCCCCCACCTTTGGCTTCTGGTGTCAAATGAAAAGAGGATTAAATTGGAGTGGGGAAAGGGAGGGAAAGAAGATGGGAAGCGAGCTGAGGGTAACTATTAACACACATACACACGTACACAAAACATTTTCTGCCCAGCCAGCAACCACTGAAGCAACATAAAAGCCTTCGTTGAATCCTTCTTTTCATCTTCCTAATGTGTGCTCTTACAGCAGTTGACCTCAGTTGAAAAGAATAAGTTTCCACATTAAGATAAACAGAAGTGACTCAGACATCTGCTAGTTGGGGTAACTTGGCAGTTCTGTGACCAACATCAGCCCAATCAACACCTTAGATTAAGATACTGGATTAACACGAACTCTATTGAGTGTACAGATCAAAACCCCAACTCTCTCTTGCTATCTGGTCTGAGTCACGTGATGTTCCTCCAAAAGTAACACTTTTTTGCAGGAGAAATAGTAAGTTTTGACATTCATTTTAAATTTTAAAAATCAAGATAAATTGGAACAAATGGAACAGAATCTAGCTATATGTTTTTAAATTATGAAAAAATCAAATGAAAAGAGCAATATGTACTACTAGGAATAAGAAATTTGCTGAGAATGGGGAAATCAAAGGGGTAAAAGTTAGATCATATATTTTAAAAATATATTACCCTGTGATCCATTAATGTCATAGGCTAATCTAAGATCAGTAAATGACAGTTTTTTTCCTATGGAAGAGTAATTTTTATTTACATATATAATAGTTGATGTTATCTGCAGCCAGATGTCTGGAAGAGGAAGTCATTTTACCCTGTTCCAGTCCCCAAGAGGCTATTAACTTTATACTGACGCAAACTAATATTTAGACACAATTCCCTAGCTCCTACCAAAAAATGTAGCTATCTCTCTAGTCAAATAAAGTTAGTATTTTTAAAAACATTTCAGCAGGCAAGATATTATCAACTGGGTCCTAAGCACTTAACATTTATTATCTGGCAGCCAATAATTGATGACATAAAAAGGTTTCTCATTAAAACTATTAAAGTGACAACCTGATTATATGAAATGATATGTCCAACAACACCATGAATTATGTGACCTAATGTTTTACAAATTAGATTACACATGACTTTATCATAAAATAACTAACTTTTCATAAATAACTTATGATGGGAAAGTTTGTAGATTTGGTGATTTTCTATATTTATTCACTTGATAATCTTGAGAAATCTCAAAATCATGGTCATATGGGGGAGAAGTAAATATTCCTATTTTATGGTTATCCCACTCCATGTATCACATTCAGCAGTCATGATTATGAAATCACTTAGTTTTTTCTTTATTTTTGTGAGTACATTGTAGGTGTATATATCTGTGGGATACATAAGATGTTTTCATACAGGCATACAACGTGAAATAATCATATCATGGAGAATGGAATATTCATCCCCTCAAGCATGTATCCTTTGTGTTACAAACAATCCACATAGAGGTTTTTTTATCACGAAAAATTATAAACATATATCTTTAATATTTCCTACTAATATCTGTTTTATAATACAAATGTAAATCACATCTCTGAAAAACCTGTGACTCAATGGAATGGGAATGTTTCAAAGCATTGCAACGGCAATCACTATGCTGTTGTATTATAAGAAAAGGTAGTTTAACTTAAAATCTATATTGCCTTGGTAAGTTGGTACAATCATTGGCCATATATGTAAGGGGTCAACACCTTAAGCTTCAACCACCTAACAACAGAGCTATTGTCAAAGTCATACTGTACCTTAGAAAAGATGAGGACCGTGAGGCACAATACTCAAGACAGATCTCTACCAGGAAAGGCAAAGGAAGAATACTGGAAATGTAGGCCAGGATAATCAGAAAACAACCCCATCTATTGCACAACTTTGCCTAAGTTAGTGGGTTGATCTCTCTCCCTCTCTCTCCATAAATATTTGTGTACATTTGAAATAAACTTAAACTTTAAAAGTCTATCAGAATGAGAAAAATCACAATTTTACATATTCCACAAAAGAGATAAAATGAAGGAATTTCTCGTAAAGAAAAATTAACATCAAATAGAGGAAATAGGTTAGTGCTAAAATGCTTCAACTAAGTTTATATATAATTATTCAGTGACTTTAAAAGGACAGCTAAACTATATCCCAAGATTTTGCTCATTCATCAGAAATCAGCATAATTTTCAGTGAAAAAGAGAAACAAAAACACATATACTTAGAGAATATTTTTAACTATATGTTATTTCCACTGACCAAGTTTTATCTGGGGGTAAAAACTAAATAAGCAGTATTCTTTGTATCCTGAATATCTTCCACAATAAAAATAAAGCTATCCCCTAATATTATTAACTGAAACTGACTGTATCTGGAAACAGTAACTGAAAGTCAAGGAAGTGAAACTAGATGCTAAAAGATCCATTCACTAGTTACACATGAATTTGTAAACATTTAGTTTTATATCTTCAAATAGCCAGAACCAATTTCTGCCCTAGGATATATAGATGTAAATTTCCCATGTCAGCCTGTATCTACACACGAGTTCAGGTTTTATCCTTTAGAAGGCTTTATCAAAAGCATCTTTACATGCTGATACAGGCTCCACCAAATAATGGTTGTTTTCACTTAGTGACCCATTTCGAAGCCTCGTTTAACAGCATGTTCCCAGGTGTCCAGAAAGAGTTCCGTATCAAGGTATAATTATGTGGAATGGATCAGATTTATCGAATAAAATCATTCTGTAAACAATTTCTATCTCACTAAATGCCCAATTATAACTGAAAGAATGCAGCTTGAGAAAGCAGGGAAACTATCTGCTGGAACCATATCACGTAATGGAAAGGGGTTCAGAATTATTTATGTCTGTATAGCAATTTAGCATGTAAGCTGTTTTCTTTTTAATGCTACATCACTTTAGTCAGAAATATAAGTAGGAAACTTACCCAAGTTCTCTGATCAGGCAGTTGGAACTGGGAGCAAAATTGAAACAAAAACAAAAAATTACTTCTGTGTTGGTATCTTTATTGCAATCTATCCTTTGAGAAATTAACATTTGTACTAACTTAGTAATTTTTGCTTATCATGTAACTGTACCTTGAGTAAAAGCTTTGGAAATAAAAATTAAATATTGTTATAACTCTGTTGAATTTCCTCTGTTTACCTAAATGGAATGTTTGAATCAAGGTTAATTTTCACAAGAAAGCTAAATGCTACCTACTAGCAAATCTTACAGCAAAGCAGATGCTTCCTTTTTATTAATTACTACTTGCTATAAAACAATATCCTTAAATTTAGTTTAATTACTAAAAATTAGGCCATTTCCTGTAAAAATCCAATCTCTTGCATTTGTATAATGTTAATAACAAAGAAAAGATATTTACTCAAATATGAATCACTAAATAACAAAAGGATAATGAAAGGATAATGTACTTGGAAAGTCACTACTTGATTTTTATTAGCGTAGGACTCAGACCATCAGTAGTCAGAACAGTTAAGAACGTTAATGGAAAACTAAAAAGATCTAGCTATTAATGACAAATTCTGACAAGATTCACTGGGAAAACCTTCAGTGGGTTAGAAGCTCTTCCAGGAGACACAAAAGTTACATACGCTTAAAAATATCATTTTGCTTGGTTAAAGGAGATATATATTTTGCTTATACATGTTTTGGTATATTTAATAAGGAATATATGTAGTTTTTAAAGGATGAAAACTTGATTTCAGAAGAAATCTAACCATATGAAACACTTGTTGAAAGCAAAATAGAAGATGAAGAACAGAAGATTTAAGTGATTTTTCACATCAATGTGTAAATTATAACTTAGGAAAAGACTGTCTCCTCAGTTCCTTGGAATGTAGTAGCAGGATAATCAGCCAATTTAAAAGAAAGAAAATATAAAAGAATGAAGAAAGGATAGAAATGTAAGTAAAAGACAGTCTGTTGCAGATGTACTCAAAGCCAAACATTTGGAAATAAAATGTGCAAATAACCAAAAATAATATTAAAAGTATAGGAAAATCAAACCAAGGAATAATAGCCACTTTTACAATAGTGTAATTGCAAAATGACTTCCATGGATGTTCAAATGGGCTATCAGTGTGAATGCAAAGGATCCAAAATAGGAACAAACAAAATGGACATTCAGAGGTCACACAGTAATAACATTCCCTGCATCTTACCTATTTGTGGCCATTCAACTCCTTTTCAAAATTATAGTGACCATAAATAATTTTCAATCACATATGCAGGGAAAGCCTCTACAACGCTTATTTCTCCCTTAGAGTAAACTAACTTATTTGTAAAAGAAAACTAGAAGACTAAATAGTTCTCATCTGGCCTGATAGAGCGAACATGCTTCTTCAAGAATTGAACTAAGAGAAGACTTTAGACCCTCAGCATTCATCTTTTAATTTTGATGTATGCATTCATGTATCTTTTTTTTTTTGAGTTGGAGTTTCGCTCTTGTTGCCCGGGCTAGAGTGCAATGGCACAATCTCGGCTCACTGCAACCTCCACCTCCTGGGTTCAAGTGATTCTCCTGCCTCAGCCTCCCAAGTAGCTGGGATTACAGGCATGTGCTACCACGCCCGGCTAAATTTTTTTGTATTTAGTAGAGAAGGGGTTTCACTCTGTTGGTCAGGCTGCTGTTGAACTCCTGACCTTAGGTGATCCGCCGGCCTCGGCCTCCCAAAGTGCTGGGATTACAGGCATGAGTCACCGCACCCGGCCTCTTCTAAGTACTTTTGACAGAATTTTTAAAATACGTATTATTCCAAAACGCAATAATATAGCCTAATAATCTTTCAATAAAATTCAATATATTTTTATTTACTGAGGTGTTCACTTATCACTGACTAGGAATTATGGAATGGGAAGGAATATGCTGGGAACAATATAAAGATATACAAAAATTGTAAAACCAGACTTGCCCAGAGAATACCACTATGAAGCATCCTTCTTTCTTTTCCCTAAAACATTGAGAATTTGATCCCCCCTTTATTATTATGATAACCCAAGAAATAGGGCAGATATTATTCCCATTTTGAAATGAAGATCCAGAAGCTGAGAGGGTCCATGTGATTTACTCCAATATACTTAAATGAAAAATGAAGCAATGAACAGTTTTATGCAAGCACATTAGCTATGAAATCATAACAAGCACTAAGAACAGAAGCAAGTCATTCTGTTTTGGCTCCTTGATCTGTGCCCCCCTTACTTCTGCAGTGAGGTCATGCCAAGAATACAATAAGCATCTTTTCAAGCACTCCTAGATACATGGCATGGCCCTGGCAAAGAAATTGGGCATACATATTTATATTTATAATAAAATGCTTTTGCACCCACTAATAAGAGCTCTTCCTCATTTAGGTCCTTCCACATGCCAAGCACAATGCTAAATATGTTGTGTATATAAATGCCAGCTCTTCCAGCTACCCTGGGAAGGGTAAGACTTGATGAAAGAGGAAGAGGGCTCACCTGTATCCCAGCTTGTATCCCAGCTATATATAGCATGACACAAGAAAACAGCCATGATATTTATAAAAACAATGAAATATTTCTGTAATAGTCGGTAAATAGCCTTTGCCCTAAGCACCTTGAGTGTTCCCCTGCTTCCTTGGCCTCTTCCCCAAATACCCCTCAGATAGTCCCACTATCCAGCAAATAAAACATTGGCAGTTGATGCAGCAAAAGCCTCCAGTATCCTGCTCCAGAATGGCAGAAATCCATTCTGATTGGTAGGTATTCATGACGCATCAGGTTCTAAGTATTTTGATCACCACTCTTGGGTCCTGTTCTAACAGCAACATGCAGCAATAGGGAATCCCTTACACCAAGACGTGACATTCTGGTGTAGGAGGGAATCACTGCCACTGTGCTCCCACAGGCGTGTTTGTGAAGATCTGAGGGATGACTGCTATGCTCGAAGCACTGGACACATGCCTCATCTTTTGTGATCCTTAATTAACTTTGGGAATGTTAAAATAGAACATATTTGCTCTCTTATGATTTTATTTTAAAATATATACCTACTACATTGCTAACAGCTGCGAATTCATACAGAATTAATGGTTGACAAAACTGCCCATCTTATGAACTGGTAAATTTACCTTGGTTAGCAAAACATCTTTGAATTTCAAAGTGGATAGAAACCTTACACCCGACTCTCATTTTTCAAACAGGAAAACTAAGAGCCAGGTAGACTAAGATGTTCAAAGACACTGAATCCCTTTTTGGTTTTTCTCCATTCCACCGTGAACACATAGCACTCAATTTTGAAATGGTTAATTACTAAATTGTAAAGATTATCAGAACATGAAAATCACTTGATTACTGTAATTAATATTACTGTAATTAATTTTTGTAACATTAATGTATACATGAATATTATATGTTCATAAGTATTTATTTATAATTATAAAGGAAGTATCAAGAGAGATATACTTTTTGTACAATATCTGACACAAAATATGTGCTACAGTCCAGTTTATTAGCCTATGAAACTTTACAAGTACTATTTAGATCAGTCTAAATATAAAATATAGTCCCGATAAACATTAACTGTTTTGTAACTTACGTCTTTTCCATAAAGTAATTATGTGAATAACATTCTTTAATCTTCCTATATAAAATTAATACTAACTGGAATGTTTCTGAAACTTTTACTGCTAAACCATATATTATCTCATTTTGAAAGGGAGTGAGAGTTCTTTAGTAATAGTAGATTTATCCAACTAACCCAGAAGATTGTGTTACAACTCTCATACTCTTTATTCAGGACTCTAGAAATATACTTGAAAAAATATAAAAGAGGTAACAGAAAGGAAAAGGAAAAAAGAACCATATCCCATGATCTTTATTTAATTAATTTAATTACCTCATAGCTTTCCATAAGACAGCTTGCATAAACTTCCCCTGATTTTATTAGAGAACCATCATTTTTTGTTTGAACATATTGCAACAGAACAAATTAGTTTATTCTGTTTTTAAGAATTTTTATTAAAATGTTGGTATCTATAAAGACCAGAGCTTGCATCCTTTAAACAAAAGTAAAATAAATTTTAAATTAAGAAACCACATTCAAGATGTTTATATACCGTATCTGTTCTTTCAATACGATTTTCCAGATGGTGATTGATATGTAAACCTGTTTTTTAAAATTACTAAATGTATAAGAACTTTAGGATGAACCAATTAGAGATAGTGCTGCTTTGCATTTTCCTTGCAATGATAAACTGTATATATTTTCATAAATGAACACAATTCTATTCTGCAAATAGCACTGTGCATTGTGGTGAATTCTTGTGCAATTACAGAGCTTTGCTGGAATGCTCAGTGGTCTCTAGATAAATTCCTTCACCCTCTATGGTAACAACTTGTCAGGTAGACTCATTTCCTGTTTTTATCTAAGCCCTAGAAGAACAAGAATGACCTTCACGAGTATGGGACGAGTCACAGTATGATCTATTAGTATCAGCAACCACAACACACAAAACACACCTTGGATATTTATTTTCTTAACTGAATCCTGCTCATTCCAAAATGCACTTTAACTCAATAAACAGTTAATAGCAGACAATCATTTAACACTGAAATCATGTTATTTTTACACATATATTAACTAATTTTTCTTTAAAGAGTTTGGGTTTTAATTCTGCTAGAATTTCCTGTGTTCTTCCACACCAGCGTCATAGGAAATCCTAATGTTCTCAAGATGTCTTTCATTTCATTGCACCTGCTTTTCAGGATCAACAAGTTAGTTTACAAGCTGGAAATCTCAAATCCAAAATACTTACTTGTGGGTGAAACAAGAATCCCGGAGAAGGCCTCAAGTATTTCTCTTTTAAAGCTTCAAGTGGGTCAGTTAGTTTTCTTTTCTCTACTCTGAAAGGTTAAAATTAGATTTTGGAGATGAAGCAGTCTCACATATCAATCACTACATAATCACTGACATTTAAAGGAACTAACAATAAAGTCAATGGTAGGTTTCTGGGAAGCGCACTCATAAAAATATAGAGACATCTGTCCAGTTCTTGGAGATTCCTCATGACACTTCCAGGTGCTTAAGGAGAAAATATCCTTCGAGACCACGGTGAAACCCCATCTCTACTAAAAATACAAAAAATTAGCCGGGCGCAGTGGCGGGCGCCTGTAGTCCCAGCTACTCGGGAGGCTGAGGCAGGAGAATGGCGTGAACCCGGGAGGCGGAGCTTGCAGTGAGCCGAGATTGCACCACTGCACTCCAGCCTGGGCGACAGAGCGAGACTCCGTCTCAAAAAAAAAAAAAAAAAAAAAAAAAAAAGAAAATATCCTATTTATAATGGAAAAACCCTACTGAATGACTAGGAATAGGAATAACGAGAAAACATGAAAAATGAGGAGTCACTAAATTAGAGGCATTTGTCACGAATTCAGTACCTTTCCATTCCAAATGTAGACAAGAATGCTTAATGATTTTGAAATCATGAGGTCAAGGCCGATTTTGGATATTAGAGCCATTTTCTACCAAGAAGGTGTTCTCCCAAATACGCACTTTATTCCTTCCATATTTGTCAATAATAGTAAGGGCATTTCCAAGCATATACACTGCTAGCCACTCTTTGAGGTTCTCTCTCTCTCAATATAGATTTATATTTAAACATATAGCATAATATATTGATATATAAATATTTTATGTGAATTATATTTAATATATATTCAGAGAGAGAGAGAGCATATATGCTCTTTGGATGCCACTGCTGATAAAGAAGGCAGGCAGATAGAATGGGTGTGGTGAGAAGAGAATGGGGAGCTTTCTGAAGCTAGAGAGAGACACATAAAACTTACCTATATATCCCTTCTGCTTTGGAAATGTTTGCCATTCTATTTTGTATTAAGCACATAGGGAAATAATATCCCTATGTTGAATTAATTCATTGAATTAATTTCTTTTACCAACTTGGTAATTAAAAAAACTTTTAGATATGTGCACTCTTAAAGCAGAATAAAATACCTACCACTTATTGATATTATATATGTGATATATGTGTGTTGCATATACTATTTCACTTTTTGAAGTAGGTGATGTTATATCCATTTTATGCTTTTTTTTTTAAGTCTCAGACATGAGAAGGCTGAGATTGCGACCCAAGTCTGACACTAAAACTGGATTCTAGGTCTTTCATGAGTTTGGCAAAATGACAGGCCTAGGTCTTAATTGAGACAAGCACCAGAGAGATGTTGGAGATCACAGTGAGTAAGAGGAATGCTAGTAGGTGATGAGGATGAGTGCAAGAGATATGTGGAAGAATCAGAAGCCAGTTGCTATTGACAGGGTACAAAAAGGAAAGTCTGAAAAATTATCTTAACAAAGGACTGAGACACATTATTGAGTTGGAAATACGACTTTACCCGAAATGTGTGACATACAATCTACACACAAAATACGGAAGACATGTTTTTCTTTTTTTTCCTTCTCTAGTAACAGGACTGCCAAACTAATTAAGATATAATAATTTTAAAAAGCAGCCAAACTTGGTACTGACAGCACTGAGTTATTTTGTATTGTCCTTTGATACTACTTTATCATATTCAAACGAGGGTAGTCCTTTCCATACTGACAGTGTTTCCTTGTTAACGCATTATAGATAATATACATAGAAGAAGAGTTTTAAGTGAGAAGAACTTGCAGCTCTAGTACCTATTAAGTAATATGAACTTGATAAATATTGTTGAATTAAATAATAGCACATTTTCTCTTCACGAAAGAGAATTAGGCAAAATATGAAAATACTCCGATGTTAAATAAGTTCAATAAAAAATTATCCAGATGTTCCATGAACTCTTGACAATGTTCAAGATTAGAATGAGAAAGTAAATGTGAAAATGTTTGTAATAGTCAAAATATGTAACAAACATATTATTATTCATACCCATTTAAAGAAAACTAGTATTTTAAAACTAAATCACTTTGGTCAGGTGAATATTACTGAATATTGCCAAAAAGGCGTTTTATTAAATTTGTATGTTTCACCCCAAGATTTTTTTGCTACATCAAAGGAAACCAGATAATGAAGCTATTAAACAGAGACATTTTTTAAGCCAACTACTGATATTATATACAAAACATATTCTGTGATTAATATTTCATTTACTTTGGGGCTCCTGAGAGATTTATTTAGAAACAATATGACCAGCCCTTATTAAGGATGTGTTGGTAGGTTAAAAAAGAGTGGACTCTTGCTGTTATATATCCCCCCCCATTCCAAAGAACCTCACCCATTTTAGTACCCACGCATATTTGCATTAATCCTTCAGGATCCTCATTCTTCCGCCACTTGACAATTTACTTTAAATATGACTTTCCCATATTTTCCACTCCAAAAAAAAGTTTAAAAATAAATTTATTGTCAAGGGAAAAAAATTCTGTAGGCCTATTCCAAACCCCCAACTTCAGAAACATCCAAAAATAAGTTCAAACAGAATGATCCAACTTTCAGAATAAAAAATGAGTTCACTAGATCAAACGACTTCACTCTGTTTTATAATAATAGTAAAAATGATGTGTTAAAAAGCCATCACTTTACAGTGGAAATACCACCTTTCATACATCTGCTCATATTTCGTCATCTTCCATACACGCTTACCTGTAAATAGGGTCCATAAAGAAAGGAGTGGGTCTTGCATGCTGCAAGGAACCATCTGAAGCAGGTCTTGATTCAACGTTGCTTCCTTTTTTTTCCCCAAACACGTGGTTTTTTCGAGGCTCAGTCAGCTTTGTCCCACTGGCTCTACTCCTACTGCCCATACTTAGATCCAGGGGCTGGTCTTGGCTTGTGGCAGGTGTCACTGGAGGCTTGGAGGGGACTGGAGTCAAGGGCTTCTCGTCCTTTCGCTTAGTGGTGAGATCAAAGGGGGACTCAGAGCTGCCCTTCTGCAGTTTCTTTACTTCACCTGGTGATTGGGGTTCCATTTTCAAAGGTAACGATCTCAAGTCTCTATCAGGAAATGGGTACATTGATTGAGAGAATGCTGGAAAAAATGGGAGGGGAAACA
The DNA here is from genome assembly GCF_029281585.2 of Gorilla gorilla gorilla. Lineage (NCBI taxonomy): Eukaryota > Metazoa > Chordata > Mammalia > Primates > Hominidae > Gorilla > Gorilla gorilla. The sequence goes on from NC_086017.1 coordinate 180,208,419, forward strand.
TGGAAGGGTAAGGTAAAGCTCCAACTTTTTTGTCTTGCAGCCCCACCAGTCCTGTTGAACCAAAGTATTTTTCAGCAATAGAAGCAATAGCCTTTATAGAATCATTCACAGCTCCTGACACCGCAGTCTGCTCCTCTAAAGATGGTGAGAAAATGGAATGATTGCTGTATTCTTTCTTATTATTTATTGAAGCCAGATTCTGAAGAGGGCTTACTTTGTCTTTGAACATTTTACCATTTTCTTTAAATTTCTCTTTATCACTTTCAATGTCACTTTCCAGATCAGAGCCCGAGGTTGTTTCCAGGTCACTGCCACTTGGTGTACTGACATCATCAAGGTCACTACTCTCTGACTGGTCACTGATTTTCTCAAGGGGCCTCTCTTCAGAGGACCTCTCGGGCTGGAGCTCCACTGGCTTATTGTCCCCTACAGATGGGTGTTTAGATAGTGCCTTCAAAATATCCTGTGTAGCTGGCAGTATCTGAGGATGTGTCATGAGGGGACTTTGACTTTTGTTTGTCTGTTCAGTACTTGATAGTCCTTTAACAGGAGAACTAGCAGGTATCAAAGGAGGCCTGTGGTACAAGCCGGAAGGAAACAGACCAGGGAAGCTAAAAGAAAATCCAGGAGCTGTTGGAAAGGTAAGACCAGCAGGATGCCTATTGGCGCCAAAATAGTCAGCAAGGCCCGGGTTGGCATGACTCATATTAACCATGGACGTTTTATCCATAGCTGGGGTTCCAGGAAGTGAAATGCCTTGGCCAAAAAATCCACCTGCCGCAAAATGGTTCTTGCCCTCACAAAACCTCCTGTGTTTATTTAAGGAAGACGTAGTGCTGAACATTTGTCCACAGTCTTTGCACTTGATTTGGGTTCTGCAATCAGCATGCATGCGCTTATGACGGCAAAGGTTTGAAAACTGAGTATAGGATTTATGGCAGACCTCACCTGTGTGCAAACAACAAAAAAGAATCTCAGGCTTTATGTCAATTGCTTCTGAATTTAGCAAATATCACAATTGGTTTACTCAAAATTTCAATTAGGAAGCCAGTAAAAGACATTGGAGGCACCAATCTGGGTGCTCCAAACACAGAAAACCCCATTTCACTAGATTCCAAAGCAAGGCAACCAACCTGACAAATGTCTTGAGGCAGCACAAATATTTCATATATATAGATATATATATCTTGTCACCCCCTTGTGCAATATTTTGCATATTTGTGTATTTAAATATTTATGAAAAGTTAAATTCCATCATGCATCGATTCTCCACACAATTATTATACTAATATAATGTTGAAAATTAAAGTCTTAAAATGCATTACGTACAAAACACAACAAGAACCCCTTTCAAATTTTAGAGTACTTAAAAATTCTATTTTGTAGGCACCAAAACAAAATAAAATATCCTCAACCAGAAACTTCACCTTTATTGCCTCTCCCCTTGGGGAAAAAGCCTGTGACTGCCCTGCTATTATTTAATTGGTATTATATCATATGCTCTCATCATTCACACATCAAAGCCACACAACAATGCACATTGTGTATTCTGAGACTTTTTTTAACAATCATTTTCATGATTTGAGAAAGACTGACATAATTTACAATGGCTCTATTTTAAGCCTGCAAAGGAAACTAAATTGAATGTAGCCCATCCTGCATTGCTGGTTCCCATGAACTATGATCACGTCCTCTGACTTCCCCTCACACCAGTGGTTGTGCTAACCTTCCTGCATTTATGAAACCCCCGTCCTTGGGAAACATGTCCACTTGTTGTCATATCTACACTGGTTATCTCAGGCTTGACTTCTGTGTGTTATAGCCAACTATGGTCAGTAGGGGAGAGCACTGTGAAAGCTCTAATCCAGAAAGAAGGGCACAGCATTGGATGCAGCTGTGAAATATGCCTCTTTGCTAAGAATTTGTCAATAAAGTAGAATCTTCCTCCTCACACATGTGCCACTATAGCCAAGTATATTTTAAGACCAAACTTTATAACCCTTAATAACTCCTTTACCAGGTAAGAATCACTCACTTCACTGTCCAGCAGGATTACAGTATCAGTACCCTGAGCATCACATTTTTTATTTTACTTTACGGGATTGAGCCACGTTATGTGTGAGCTTACTTTAACACTTCTGTGCATGTTCAATACATGCAGAAACAAGATGTACCTTGTTGGTAATTGTTGAAGCAAATTTATTTTAAGAAATTAAATTGAAGACAAAATGCAACAGTTATTGCTTTCATATGATGGCTGCCTTTAAGTGCAGAATGATTGTGCTTCTAAGTCAAAGCAATAATAATTAAAAAAAAAAACAACGCATGTCAAGGAGATTTTATAGACTTTCAGTCAAGCAAAACTCACCCAGAACTTGGATTATCCCACATACATCCAAACAGGAAGTACCAAGTAAGGGTACATCTCTTTCTTTTACTACTAAAGATTAAAGTGTATTGTTGCATATATCAAAGTGTTTGGTAATATTAAAGGTGCCTTCAATTGTGGGATGAATCACAACATTACAGAGGCTGTAACATGCATTTTAATGGGAATAGAAGATGTGGGTGATATCTTTTCAAATTATTTTACCAGAATATATCGACCAGAGTCAGCTTTAAAAGTATATACAATTTAACCATATACCATAAATATACATCTAATTTAAACTGTTTGATACACTAATTAAAATCAAATAATGGAGAAGGTAGAAACATCAGACGTTTACTAGATATATTAGAATAATTTAGCTACAAGCAATAACAATATTTTATTATTGGAATTATAAAAAGTAAGAAAGCAACACCTCTTAAAAGGCATTGAAAAAATGTCTTGATGAGTATTCAACCAAGACATAAGTTTTTCAAAGGCTTGTCATTTTTTGGCAAGGAAATGTTGCTCTCTACACTTCTTTCTTACAATCAGATGGCTTTAAAAAAAAATCAAGAGCTTCTCTCTATTGGAGTAACAGAAGTTCAGCTGACTTTTCTGGTGGCACCCTTTGTTACATGGCTGAGTGGTGACTGTGTCTGGGCTCAAGAACATCGAATCTGGGATGTTTTCTTAGGCAGAGGCTTTGTTTTCGGCACTTGAAGGCCGGGTCTGGCATACCACAAACTACCAGGCCTCCAGGTAAACTGGTCCAATTGATGTTGAAGTTTATACTCTACTGTAATTTTCTCAGTAATAAGGAATTAGCCAGCAGTTAACATTGCATTTTTCTACTTATTAAACAAATTAAGAGGCATTTTGAATATATTCAGCCTATTAGAGCATGTGGTTTCTATTTGGGAAAGCTGTAGGTTTCTGTAAAGGCAGTGAGTAATTACCTTAGCACTGGTGACTTTGGGCTCAAGCGTGGCAGCACACTGTAATAAGAGACAGTTGCCATAAACACACCAGTGGGGGTAAATCGTGGTGTGTGGCCTTCTGGTGAGAAACAGATATCAGCCCTAGGTGAACCTCCTCCACTCAAGTCTCCACACCATTTCCTGATCTTTAATCTCTTTTGTTCTGAAATTACATGGCTATTATTCATAATTACTCCATGGTTCTCTGGCAGATTTTAAATTTGAAGAATGCCATCTGCTATTTAAATTTACCAATAATTACTGAAAATACATTCAAGGGAAATGCTTTATGCAATCTGATTGGAAAGGGACACCCTATGGCACTTTAAAGTGAAACACTGGTCTTCAACACAATTAAAATTCCAGATCCCAGAATCTTCGATAGCAGAAGTCTATATTTTCTGACTTTTATTTTAAATAATAGAGAAAGCATTAAATGAGTGATCAGAATTCCTTGTGGTTTATTCTAGTTTTTTCTCACATCAAAACATAATAAAACTTACCAAAATTTATTTCTGAGGAATCAGAAATAAATGAACTATTTAATATCATATGCCTGTAGTACTTCCAAGTACATTTTCAGGGCATTAAGACTTAAGAGTCAGGAATGCCTTTTTGAGACAAGAAGTCTAAAATTTCTATTGAATGCTTTATTTCCCGTGACCTTCAACAGAGCTTCCCCAAGGGAGACGAGAGCACCCTTTTGTTTATCTGCTAGTCCTCTTCACCCGGGGAACAGAAGAACATATGAGCAAAACAGGACTCTAGTGTAAGCTGGAAAAGGAAAGAAAAGCTCTTTTGGTGCTTGGACACACAAAAGAAAGCTGTGTCAAGGCAAAGGAGAGTTAGTCTCTGGCATCTCCATGTTGGCACTGAAAATTAGTTTTTTCCATCAGGTCCTGTAGTAGTGTCTCATATACCTATTACAAACCAAAGTCAGAGGTCTTGCCAAGTGCTGAGTATGCTTCAACCAATTCTATGTGTATCTGGGTCCAAAATCAGTCTTGAGGTTTGTAGCACAACTCAATAAGTCATTGTATTTATACGCCCCGCCAAGCAATGGATTAAAAGAAGCCCAGAATTTTTGCCCAGGTAGACTAAGAACAACTGATTTTACTTATAAAATGTTTGAGCACAATACAGAGAATAGGAGTGGACGGAGAGAAGAAAAAGCAAATGAGAGCTGAGTTTTATTGTATTTGAAGGATGTTACTACAGTGCTCTGTACAGGGATGTTCTAAGTAGGTGGTCAGATCAGATGTCCCCTAAAAGCACATTGCCTATAAACTTGCTTTGGTGCAATGGGTAAGAGAAACAGCATGTCCAGCATCTAAGTGAAAATGTTCTGCTTTTCTTCAAGTAACAGAGAACTACAGATCTGACAGCCTGTGATCGGCAACAATGGGTAGATTAAAAAGCATTTCATCCCCCTTGCTCTCTCCACACACATATACTCACATACATGCACACAGAGCCGTAAGCCTACTTCCCAGGTGGGCTTCTTCCAGCTCTTTCTGATCCAGAACAGGTTTTTAATCACTTCATCTTGTTTAGTGATGGCTGCTATTTGCTGCTTTACAAAGCCATGAACATTTACAATATGGGACAAATCTGATTGTCCTGATTAAACCCTACAACCTGGGGAGGTTTCCCTTTGATTATCTAATGACTTTTCTTTTCTCTACCTGTTATTGATTTCTTCTGAAAGAAAACACCCCAGGAATCAAGGACAAAATACCATGGATCTGATTATAAAAGATTTACTTGTAATCATAAATAGCCCTACTGGATTGGACCATAAATAGCTAAAACGGTGACCCTCTAAAGGCCATGTGCAACCACTCTCCTGGTCACAGTGCCTTTGGGGAAGAGACAGATGTGGGAAGGTGTTGAAAACTTACAGATAAAGGGCTTCACACTGCTGTGGATGTGCTTGTGTTGTTTGAGGCCCGACGAAGTGGCAAACGTTTTGCCACACTCCGGGCATGCATGGGCCCGGGCACCGACATGCTGAGAGCGAATGTGCCGCTGAAGGTTGCTAGGGTCCGTGAAAACCTGCTAGGAAATGAGTACTGATTAATCAAGAAACTTAACTTAAGGGCACAATAAAGAAGACCCGGGATGACTCAAGAAGAAACTTTTCTTATTTGTTTTGTTTTTCTTTTCCCCAAAGACCAAAAGTGTACTCTCCTCTAATTTCCAAAATGTACTCTCCTCTAGGGTAGGAACTGTAAATTATTCTGCTCTATATCCTTAGCATGGTGTATCCACTGGTATCAGTTGAACCAAATAATGAATGGCACTATTAGGCCATATTCAAGGCCTTTTTGATACCATTTAGAGTGACTTGAGTTGAATAATAAAATGCTGGTTAAGCCATTATTAAAACTGGTGTGCTATTTTCACCCTTTAAATAAAGCCACATTGTGTACAAAAATTTGGAGGATTTTGACTAACATACCTTAAATCTATTTAAAGAGTTTCCCTAGGGCGTAAAATTCTAACACTCTTTCAGTGAGTTACCAGCAAGTTAAAACCATTCCTTTAGACATTGTACTAAAAACAAAAATAAAAAAGCCACCCAACACATCTGAGAGCAAAACATCCCTAAAGAAATTTCAAATGTATTTTTTAATTTTTATGAGAAAAAAACATACAAAATTTTAATGTGCATAGAACAAGGTAATCACAGGAGGATGACTACCCAGTAACCTGGTGGGGTACAGAAATTTCCATTGGCATGAAAAAAAAAGCTATTAAAATGCTAGGAAATGTGTTTTGGAAATAGAAAGCAACTTTAATGACACCAGGACATCTTAGAGTTAATCAAGAAACATGAAATTAAAAGAAGTGAATTACTTTTACCATAGTTCACAGTTATGGTCTAAGTTGAGTACTTCCATATCATCCCTATGTTGTTCAGCACTGACAGAGGCTCTATACATTTTAATTAGAACCAAGTCATAATTTATGGTAAGCCCTTGGTTGGAAAAATCTGCAAATATAAGAGTCACCCATTCTTTCTGAATAGGCATTCAGAAATTTTATGTGACTTCCTCACAAATTGCTATTAAAAGAAATCAGTAACGTGAATTGGATAAAATTTTCATTCTCCGCAAGGCCATAAAACAACTCCACACTGGCAAATCAGTAGCGGAACCAGGAATTTACCAAGGATGTCTGACACCTAGTTCTGGAACTCACCATTAAGCCTCACTTCCTCCCTTACAAAAATAAAAGGATACCCACTAAGTGTTTTTATACACTCTACTAATGCCTTTTAGCATACAACACTCAGTGTACTTTTCTCAAGATATTTATAGTTTCCCCTCTGAAGGCTTGTTTTTAATATATCGTAGCAAGTGATGGATTAAGAGAGAGCAGGATGACATAGAGAGGCCAAGTAGCCTACAAATTCACTGTACCTTGGCACAGTTTTCACATTCATAGTGCTTTCCACTGTCATGTGACATCTGGTGGCGAATTAAATTGGACTTCCAGTTAAATGCCTTGGGACACTGATCACACTTGTATTCCCTCTCTTCAGTATGTGACAGCATGTGTTTCTCCAGGCTGTTAAGAGAACAATAGATTTTAAAAGACAAAGGATGCATTCATAAACAGAACATCATGTTATTGCTAATCCAACTGGTAATTAAAGAAATAAGAAGGAAAAGGAGTTGAACTGAGAAGAAGGAAACAGCAGAAACAGGCTTGTGACAGACAAAAGTAAATTTTATGTTTCCTGGACTGTGTCTCCTGGACTGTGTCACCAATATGAAGATGTGTTCTTGTTGTTAGAAAATAAGTCTGAAACAGCTGGCGGGGATTATCTGCCAATTTAAAAGCATGATAAACAACAAGCTATTTGTCCAGTTTTGGATTCACTGCACAATTCTAACAGCAACACGTATTGTTAGTACTCACTTAATTGAAACACAATTAAGTGAGTATTAAGCTCACAATTAAGTGAGTATTCAATTGAGTAGTCAATTAAGTGAGTATTAAGCTCACTTGTGAGCTTAATACTCACTTAATTGAAACACAAACACTCAAACAGAAAATGCTTAAAAGTATTCTGTCTAATGTATATAATCTCTAGTGAATCTAGGATGGACAGATGGATGGATGGATGGACTGATGCATGGATATGTGTGTGTGTGTGTGTGTGTATCATATATATATATTACATAATATATAAAACCTAAGAATTGGGGAGCAAAAAAGTGTGTAATATTTTAAGTGGATGCAACATTTAAGTCCCCTAAAAGAAAAACATGATTAGAAGTTTCTCACAAGCATAGTTTCTCTGTTTTAAAGTTTAAATTGTTTTATCTTCTCAAATGTTTGCCCCCATTTTCTAAAATTTGTATATGAAATCTGCATGAATATAATGAAAAGCAAATATTATAGATAATGGATTATGTGATAGAAGATGTCTGCAACACCTTTATTGATTAAATGCGTACACACATAACACACTGGGATACTACCCCCAAATAAAGTAACCAGAGCTCCATGGTAAAATAGCCTATTTCAAATCTGAACTATGAAATTCACAAGATGGCCCTTGAACATCTTGTTATGACAAAAGGCAAGAAATTTATAGATAATATCCAAAAAAATTAGGGTTCCAACTTGAAGAGATGCCCACTGACCAAAGGTGAGGCAAGTGAAGCATCAATAAGAACAGCAACTCTTTTATCAATAATGATATTCAAAACACAAACAGAACCTCACTGGTCTCCCAAGGAAGACGCAGGAAAGCCAAATCATTATTCCTAAAACTGGTAAATAAAGGGAAAATATTTGTGCACATATCTGCTTTTCCTATGTAAACTGCACTTTGGGGTAAACAAATAGGCTATGAAGGGAAGGTTCTCTACGCGAAATTAATCCAGATAATAAATGATGAAACAATGATAGAGTTAGAGTACATTCGTTTTGAAGCTCCTAAAGAATTAATGAATCTAGGCAATCCATTATGTGACTTCGGGTAGAAATAAATGGCACCATCAATGAAATCTTCTTGGTGAAACACTGAGCATAAATCCCAACGAAGGCTTGGGATGTAACTACAAGTCTACAGGAAATTAGAGGGGATAGAGAAAGATGTTAACACCACAATGATATAAACAGCAGAATCCAACTCAGTTTCTTCTATAATTTTCTATAAATAAATTGTAATAAGAGAAAGAAGGTGGTGGAGAGAGAGAGACAGACAGAGACAGAAAGAGACAGAGAGAGACACAGAGAGAAAGAGACTGCCCTCTGGGGGAGCCTTTAGATTCAAATAGTCATAACAGACTTGTCGATCAATTGCTATATGTGGACTTTATTTTGATCTTTATTCAAACAAAACAGTAAGCTTTATGAGATAACTGAGGAAATTTGTGCTCTTACTGAATATTTGATAATATTAAGAAATTATTTTTAATGTGGTATTGAACTTATGTTTTTAAGGAGTCCTTACTTTCTATAGACACATACTGAACTATTTTTGAATAAGATGATACACTGTCCAGGGTTTGTTTCAAATAATTCAAAGCAGGTATAGTGACAAGATTGGCTTCATGTGATAATTATTAAAGCTGAACATATGGGATTTTAAAAATCCTATCCCCTCTCTAGTTTTGTGTATATTTGAAGCGCTCCACAATAAAAAAGTTATTTAGAAAAGAAAAAGTACCAACCATGAAAGCATTCTTTTATTTTCTTTTATTTCTTTGTGTGATGAATACTATAAATATCAGTACCAATTAAGACCTTTGTGCACCTAGAATAAATTATCCAGTGGTCATACGGACTGTGTGACTGGGAGTATATGTAAGAAAATGAAGTGCCCATTCTCATATCTTGATAAATTAGAAATGCATTTCCTAATTTTCTCTTTCTCAGCTTCCTCCCCACAACTCTATTCGTACTGGCACAAGAACTCATTTTTCCTGCCCCCTGAATCAATTGAGTTGGAAATGCTATTCTGAGCACAGGTGGTGATATCTCTGTGAACAAAAGGTACTAGGAGAGTACAGGTGTGTGGAGTCATAAGAAAGGCCGTACCTTTATCTACAATACGTAATCCTCTGTTTGTTACAGAGTGGAATGTTAATAAAAGAGTTAAGACAGAGATACCAACAACTGTCGTTAACATTGAAATGAGTCAGGGACATCCTCCAAAATCACTGTACAGATTGCAATTCTCACTGTCTGTCCCTAGCAACCCATACAGGCAAGCCATTTTATGATATATATTCTACTATGCTATATATCAAATCATAAACCCTGAAATCTAGTGGCAAAAGCTTGGCCTATATGTTGAGTTTTATTCCTCCCCCTAATTCCAAGGATGTGGTTTAATTTTAAGAGTATATTATGAACATGTAGGGGTAAAAAGATAACAAAGCAAAAGGAATTTTCCCTTCTTTGCTTCTAATCGGGCAGAAACTCCATATTGTTCCATAGTATTATTAGCTTCCAGCTAATCAGTAATAAAAAGCACAAAAAAGCAAGTCATTTTCACAAAAGTAAATGTGCATTGCTTTCATAAACATAGAAGCAATGCAGTCAGTCAGTGAGACTTCTCTGCTTTTCATGGAATTTTATCTCAATCTCTAGAGCCTTGATCAGCCTTTTGAGTTCTTTTCAGTTCTTTTCACCTTTTGCACATCGACCTTTGTTTCTTTCTTGCTCCTATTTTTTTGTTTGCATTCTTTTCTCAAGATTTTACATAAAGGATAGACAGCAGAAGAACAGATCAAATCCAGAAAGTAATTTTTGTCATTTAAAGCATAAAGTGACAACATAGCATTCAATAAAGGAAAAAATATTTAGAAAATAAAGGTTCTGAATGTGGCTAGATCATATAATTTATAACCAAAAATACCAGTTGGAGGATTAGCACTGAATTGCATAGTGACATGCTTTATCCATATGGCTGGACTACCAAAATATAAATGTTGAGAATTCATGCAATGACAGATAATTAGATTTCCTTATTGTTTTCTACTAAATGTTTGACTGAATCAACTAAACTAACAGTTGGTTTCAGCATTAGATAGAGTTGACTCAGGCTTAATCTTACAGCTAGGCAGATTAAGAGGCTTTCTCCACCCAAGAAGTATTGCTGTACACTCTTAGTAGGAAATAAGAATTATATTTTAGTGTTTAGTTTGTCAATTTTTGCTTTATAATGCTGTTCATTATTTTTTATAACACAACTGAAGGAAATAGACTTTATTTCTGACACCAGAGATATTACTTTACAGTTTAAATATTTTTTCCTACTCATTTGTATTTGTTAGCTTCATTTTTTTTTAAATTTGGGCACAATTATATTAAAGGGACATGCTGTGACTTTTTTATTACAAATCCACACTTTACTAAACATATATAATTGATTTATTCTCTATGAAGATTTATATGAAGTGGCAGAGGTGAGTTTAAAAGGTTCTGGGAAAGCCCTCTTATTCCGTAAAATGTTTACTCTCTAATAGCTAAATTAGTCCTAAATTTTCAAAGCTAGATACTTATCCTTTCTATTCAGTCTTCTCAACAGAAAGGATTATGCTTAATGCCTTTTAGTCATTTATGCCTTAAAATGAACTACTAGATGAAATCCTTTCCTAAAAGAGGCGTAAACAGGAGAAGAGGATGTAGGGCTATACATGAGGTGAAAATGAGAGGAAGAAAAGGATCCAGGAAAGAAGGAAAGGAAACAAAAGGGTAAACTGAAGTTGGACTGTCAAAGACAAAATCTGAGTAATTCCCATTCTTGAGTAAGGCCATTTGATATACTACCATTCCCATTTAAATATAATGTGATGTTCATTTAAAATTCTGATTACAAGTTTCAAGGATAATTTCCAGATTTAAAAGCAAAATAGTGAATACAATTATTAAAATTATTTGTGGACCAAGGCAAAAATCATTAGGTAGAAACAAACAAAAAAACCCATTAACTGTTCTAAACTGTTCTAATCTTAAAGACCATTCTGCAGTACAATTAGTATATACTTTTCAAAAAGTAGGTTCTAGTGTTGTTATCAGCAATTTTAAAAAGTTATAGAATAAAATTCAAAAGGCTATAAAAAGTTAATATGTCACTGAAATATAATTTTCATTGTGTTAAAAATAAGTGTTAAAGAATTACTTCATTTACGTTATTGTGTTTCTCTTTTTCCTTTTAGGAAATTCAACACTTTGGGAAATCAAACATGCTTCTCTTATTCTTTTATATATATGTAATTTAGATCGATTGTTGAAATTAAATCCATGAATTACTGCTCTATCAAAAGATCATTTACCTGTCATTAAGTGAATACCAGATCTAGTCCTTTAAAAAATCATCTGAATGTTCCTAGGGGTAGCTTTATTGTTTCTTGACATATGATTACTTTAATTTGTTCCAGCACTCTTTATATTTTCTCTAAATCACAATTTACTGTAAAGTTAAGCCTTCAGTTTTTAATAACACTACTTAATAATAATATAACATTATTTTTCATCTGACATCAAAATAACTAATTCCAATTTCACTGTAAATGTTTTACAGATGAGAATATCCAGGCAAATATGATTTCTGAACATGTCACGAGTGCATTTGTCCAGCTCATTGGAGTTCCAAATTTTCCATCTGCACAAAGCCTCAAAATTCAGCATAACATTGCAGAAAAAATACACAAGTTGTATGGTACAACATGCCATTTCTAACCTTTGCAAATCAGGAAAAACTTGGTCACATTCCTTACACTCCTGGATCGTGTGTATCTCTTGGAGATCATTCTCGCTTTCGAGTTTTTGCTGAAAGTCCTCTTCAACCATTGAAAATGCTGAGTGAGGAGTACTGCATGGAAACTTTTGGTGATCTGCTAGTTCAGCCTTAGATTCAAAGAGCTGGTCACAGTCTTCACAGCGATATTGCCGTTCTTCTGTGAAAACAATTCAGGTGTTAGGATTGGGTGTTCAGGAATTGCCATCACAAACCAGCCAATCTTACCAAATTTTACAAGACATAATAGGTATTATTTGATTGTCATTTCTATCTTGTCAATTTTAATGTGGATTCGAAATATCATATGTAAAGAACCCAGGACAGAGACTGGAACAATAACAATAAGCAATGGCTGTGACTAGAGTATATTCCTCCTGATCAGTAAAACTTTTTGACTAAACCTTTTCAGGTCCAGAGAATATTAAAAATAATTAATACGACTTACTGAGCATCATATATTTTCTCAACCCTGTACGTGGATTACTGACATTCCTTAAAACCTGATTATGAGGAATTGTAGGTCAGACTTTTATCCTGGTTTTCAGATGAGAATTTCAGGTTCAGAGAAGTCAAATGTAAACAGTCAGGGAGTATAGAGCTATGTGGCTGTATAAGGTTTTGAAACCATTTCTATTCCATACACTTCTTATTATGCCAGTGCCATATTATCTGGGAAGAACATGGGACACAGAGTCCCTATCTGAGCCATGCTTAAGCCTGGTTAATGTCAGCAAACTTGGAAATAGTTTAACATTCATCATCACTAATAATGGGACACAGGATGTTTTTAGTACCCTTCTAGGCTAATTTATGTTACCCCAGGGTCAGTGCTAATTGTCATAGCTTTGTTAAATAGAAAACATATCATTAATTTGCACTTTAAATCAATAAGATAAATAAATGGTAGTAGTGGGGTGTAGAGATAACAAAGTTATAAAATGTCAGGTAGTGATGGCATTGTTTCTATTTTTGCCTTTTGAATAGCTTTCAGCCCACTCATAAAGCCACACTCCGCACAGATCACACAGATACAATCACAGAAGTCTTGAAAACAGCTCACACTGCTAAAAAATACCCACGGCAAACAATATGACACATAATCCCTCTTTTATAGACCTATGGCCAAGGAAGATGTTATTCTTCAATTGTTCATTGACTGGATGTTTTGGAGGGAATACTTTAGTCCAAGAATTCTTTTAGTCAAGTATTATTTTTCTGAAAAGAGGTTCAGAAAAGGCTCTGTAATGAGTAAGAATCAGCCAGGTGAAGTGGAAGGAGGGGGCACATTTCGGGAAATGGGAAGAGATGGAGGAAAAAAAAGAACATGGCACATCCACAGAAAGGTAGAGCTGTAGTAAAGTATGGTAGGTTCACAGAGCACATGTAAGGGAGGAGTGGAAAATGAAGCTGGAGGGGGTGCAGCTCACCAGGGGCTTTGTAAGTCTATGCTAAGAAGGAAAACAGCCATTGAAAGTGGGAAAGCAGGGATATATTCAGACTTGGTTTTTAGAAGAATTTTCCCCAGTTTCAGTATGAGAAGTCAAGCAGAGAGACCAAGTGAGACACTGCTGCAGAAATCCACATAAGATGCTGGTTTAGTTTAAACTAAATCAGTAACAGTGGTAACAGAAATCTTTGGATTTAGAGGGTCGAGAGAGGGAGGTGTTCTAAAAAAATCAACTTGGCTCTAATGACAAGGATGCTCAATGACATTAGCTGGTTAGGAGAAACATTTCCTATAGTCTGTAATACTATTCATATGTTTAAGATCTATATTTAGGACCTCAGCCAGGAGTCCGAACACAAACAGAATCTCTAGGCCACATCATGCATGGAAAAAGCCTAGGTATCAGAGACAGCAAAGATTTTGGGTTGAATGCTGACCCCACCACTTACTAGCCATGCATTCTTGGACAATTTACTTAGCCTTAATTAGGTTCAGTTTCCCTATATGTAAAATGGATATAATTTCTTTCCCACAGGTTCTATGCATAAGAGAGTAAATGAGACAATATAGAGAGAGTATATAATATCTATCATATAGTAGGTGTGCAATACATGTGTTTTATTTTCTTTCCTAGGAAGAGTTGAATCCTAGAAGTATAAAATACAAATCATCATTTAAATATTATAAGAATTATATGTAACATATGTAGTGTATGTATGGATGTAAACATGATATGTTGAAAACAAGAAGCAACTGATGGGTTCAAGAGTGTTGTAAAGGAAAGTAATTTATGAATGGCAGCCCTAAAAGAACAGTCACTTCTATTTAGAACTTTTGGAGTATTAACCTAATCATTAATATTAAATAAAAATAATTGTTTGAAAACCTTTTTAGGTCTAACATTTACAGATGAAATATTCATTGCACCAGAGAAAGCCCAGATTGCAGTTCTTCATCATCTAAGAACTCCTTGCTGCCGAAGAGCCCTTTCATATTGGGCCAGACACCCTCTTCAGGCTCAAACTCTACCAGGCTAATTGGGAACTCTAGGTTTCTAAAGCTATTTGCATGTCAGAGTTGCTAAGAGGAAAATGAGTACCAAAAGCCCCCCCCGCCCCCGCCGCCAGCCCTCCCCCTCCCCCTACAAATACAACTACTCTTGTATAACCTACAAAGAGGCAGAATGCAGTCCAAAGGAAAAATTGTTCAAGTAAAGAGAACCCGCCAAGAGTGGCAGCTTCCTGGAGATATAAAAGCAAAAGCTGAGATTTTCCCATCTGGGATGCTAAAGAGATGAAGGGTGGTGATCCCTGACTCTGTGATGGGTTGGAATGGGTAATCCTTCCCAATAGACTTCCCAACTACAAAATATTCTAAAGATGCCACTAGATTATGTTGAACCAAATCACAGTATACTTGGACACAGAAAGAGGAAGAAGAAAAATATATATTAAATTTCCATCTCAATGACACAAATCAATATAAGCAAAATTTTCTTTGTCTGACCTAAACATGTATCACTACTGATTATCATTATTTTTTATTATCTTTTGATTTAGAATAGGCCTCTGGCAAATAAAAAGTCCTCTGCCTCTATAATTTCTTCATCTATACATTTTTCCCAAGGCCCCTTCCCTGACACCCCTCCC
The DNA here is from genome assembly GCF_029281585.2 of Gorilla gorilla gorilla. Taxonomy (NCBI): domain Eukaryota; kingdom Metazoa; phylum Chordata; class Mammalia; order Primates; family Hominidae; genus Gorilla; species Gorilla gorilla. Next base: position 180,223,636 of record NC_086017.1, read on the forward strand.
ATATGGTCATATTGGCTAAGATTTTCCTGCAGTAGAAACACTTTTCCAAGTAATAGAACATTAGATGACAGAAACATCCCCTTGATTTAGGAAAGCTCAAAATCAAGCTCCCTGAAAGACCCGTTACACAGTGAAAGGATTCTCACCATAAACTAATGCATTGACAAAAGGTTTAACTAGGTGAGGTTCTGCGCAAATACTCAAAATTCCTTTGACCTCCACTTTAAGGAAGACCTCTGCTTACTTCAGCTTCACTGTAATAGTGGCCAGATGTCAAACCAAGAAAATAGCTGCTTCAAGAGAAGGAACTTGTTGAAACTGACATTGAAAAGCCAGGGAAACTAACAAACACCAGGAACAATGGATGCTTTCGATGCTACTTTATAGTCGCAATGATAAGGTGATAAGGAGGGTGGCGTGAGTGGTACTAACCGTGGATATCCGGCGCCATAGTTTCATGGGGATAGTCTTCGCTCTTCATGAACAGCAGAAGCTCCTCTCCCGGCGCAATGTCTGCAACTACTCTATAGAATATCTTTAAAGACAAAATAAAGGTGGATGGAATCAGGAAAGAGAGAGATGTATATATATTAACAAAGGGCAAGATATACACTAAGATACCTGTACAAACACCTTAACAAACATCTTTTTCTTTTTATTTTTTATCAAAAGAAGTGTGATTTCCTGTTTTATATATTGAAAACCAGCCCTCTGGTGACAAATGGAAAGCTGTGACTCTCAAGCGAGTTCACCAATCTTTTCCAAATCCTACTTCACAAATCAAATTTTCTTAATGCAAGGCTAGCTGCGTCACATATATCCTGTGTAATGTTTAACGAAGAACTTTCCCTTCTCTGAATCCTCAAAGCACCCTAGCAAACCACACGTACTCACAGAGTTGAATCCTGCCTGGAATTCTCCAGCAGTAGCCTAGCTTACCTTGCACCTTCCCCACTTAAGCAAGTTTGCAAAAGTAGCGCCTTCTCAAAAACATGTTTGGAAGGTAATAGGTTGAAAGGACACGACATAAAGGATCATGACAACAAAGGAGAGTATTTTGTTTTTCAAAACTTAACCCCTCTCTCACCAATCAGAAGGGTGCTCCCATACCAGGGTCCTGCCCTCAGGCCCAGCTCCTGATTCTCTCTCTTTGAAAGTAGGCATTATGCATTTTATTGATTCATTTATTGGGGTGGTGGGGGTGGTGCTTATTGCCTTTGCTTTCTAGCAAAGTGCTGAGGAGAGGAAGCATTTAATAAATCTGTTAATGACTGACTGAAAAGCAGTGGAGCAAGTGTGGAAAGAACCCTGACCTGAAATTTCCAAGAGCCACTGCCTTTCTCCTGAGCAACTTGGTGACTTAGGCAAGTCATTGTCCAACTTACCTGTCCAGGGACCAGGTTTTTTGTTTTTTGTTTTTTGTTCATTTAAAAAAGCTTTTAAGCATGAAAATCTTTAGATGTTTATTCATTCTACCATAAAAATGTCATTAGTTTTTCATTTCATTCTAAGGTTATTTATTAAACAATCCCATAATCAGATAGAGGTTTTAGAAGAAAGAATGAAGTTCTACGATTAACTGGTGAAAATGGGACCAATTATATTATACCACAGTATCTTTGCAAAACCCTAGAGTACTCTGAGAAGGAAATTATTCCTTTGCCTCATATATTCTTCTCTCTCTTTAACAGTGCCAATGAGTCTTTTCTCCCAATCTTCCTAAGAATGTCCACAAACAGAATCAATCTCTTTTTTCTTTTTTCTTTTTTTTTTTTTTTTTTGAGACAGGGTCTCATTCTGTTGCCCAGGCTGGGGTACAGTGGCATGATCACAGCTCACAGCAGCCTCAACCTCCCTGGGCTCTGGTGATCCTACTACCTCAGCCGCCTGAGTAGCTGGGACTACAGCACGCAACACCACACCCAGCTAATTTTTGTATTTTTTGGTAGAGATGGGATTTCACTGTGTTACCCTGGCTGGTCTTGAACTCCTGGGCTCAAGCAATCTGCCCATCTAGGCCTCTCAAAGTCCTAGGATTACAAGTAAGCCACTGCACCCAGCCCAGAATCAATCTTATTAAGCCAAAAAAAGTCCAGATTCTAAATATCTGAGCAAAACACATACACACACACACACACACACACACATACACTACCAAAACAATAACACAACCACCATCATATTCTAAGAATATATTCTTAGAAGATATTACTGTTAACTATGGTTTTTTGCAAGATCACGTGATATTTCAAACTGAGAAAAGCTGCATAAGTTGATGTCTTATAAGATCAGCAGAAATGCTCATACTTTAATTTTATTTATCTATTTATATTTTGGAAAGATGAGAACTTTGTACGTGCCTCTTTATTCCAGTAGGTGGCTCTAAAGTCCAATTGTTTATTTTTCTATAACAAGACCAGAGCACAAAATTGTGCTAAATTTGAAAAATCACTTAATGAGGAGTATTTTCTGCTTAGCTTCTTTCCTGTCAAAATAAAATAATTTTTTTTCATTCAATAGTAGTTGAACCACCTGAAGCTGGTTTATAGAAAACAATGCTAAACATAAAATGTTGCTATAATATGTTATAATATAACCTAAGATTCTTTGTATTTGTCCACAGATAGAATCCAGACTAACTTGGCAAAATTACTCCTCATTATGTGCTGTTTCTATAAAAAAAATAGTTTATTTGCACTTTGGATCCTATTAACCCTAGCTGTTCACATTTTCTTTTCCTTGGAAGTACACTGAGAACAGTTCTTTTTAAAGATTACCAGATTTAAAATAATAATAAAATAATGTGTGAGTTTGCTTTTTTCCCCTAAACTTTCCAGTTAAATACTTATAAGTACACTGTTTCATTCTGGAGTTCCATTTCCCCTTAGAAAACAATGGACTTCTCTCAACAGTTTGAATCACCTCTTTTTTTGGCATCTCTCAAAGGTTTAACTTATTAGCTTCCTTTCCAACAACATGTTGACATTTGAATTGTGACATATTAGAACTTTTCGGTGGCTTCTCGGAAATAGTGAGGTTAAAGAGACAATACCCTACAAGACAGTAAAACAGTGCAATTGTCTCTATTGGGGAATACTACTTAGACACACATGTCAGGTCATTTTAAGAGAGTATTATGATATCATTATTTCTTTGTAGTCCACTATTAATCATGTCTCTTTTAATTCCATTTTAGATTTACTCAATCCAATGTGAACAGTCTAAGAAACAAAAGAAATTGATGGATACACTGTAACTATATATTATAAAGACAATTCTCTTTGCCAAGACATAGATCACTACTGTAATTTCCCTTTAAGAGTCCAGATTGTCATGTGAAGAATATTGAGTGCATACAAAATAAAAGACACGGAAGAGTGTTGATGTTGGCTTTATTTACTGGAGGTAAAAGGTGACATTCCAAGCCATGAAAGGCAAAGAAAAGCAAAGTGGATTTTAACTTCAGGGTGTTCTTTTCAATTTTAAGTGAGTTTTTATGGTGCTCATGAAACTGAGGTTTGAAAAGAACTGGCAAGCGCCAGATATAATAAGGGCAGATTCTGGGCATGCTTCCCCATATAGCAATAAGAATGTCCCTCGAAGTTCCATTTGCCACACCCTTACCAAGCTAGTCCTTTTCTCAAGGTGTTTCTACTACCTGATCTTCATTACCTCTCATCCCTTAGGGTTTTAGAGACACTTAAGCAACATTGTTTTCCTCTTCTAATTACAATGGCCCAAAAGTATAATTTGAATCCTTGAATCTAGGGATGTCTACATATAAATTTAATTTACTTTCTAATAACATTAATGGTATGCCAGCAAGCATTTGAGAAGGTGACAGGAGTAATTTAAACCAAAACAAAATGAAAATTTGTAGACCTGAAACAATATAGTGGGGAAATGATGGGATGTCATGTTAGAGGAATCAGGCCTTTCAGAAAATATACTTTAATGTTATAAAGTAGATCTTTCAGCAAATAAAAATGCAACAAAGGAGAGATTTATATAGATTTTCTCGCATATTTGTATATAATAAGTATGTTTGACCATGCTTATAAAATAGAGTTATAATGTCTTTAAAATCTGTATTCTCAAAATCTCTACTATATTGCAGTCCAGTGAATTACATATCATCTGTGTTATGTGCCAGAAGCAGAGACACTACTAATATAACTCTCTCATTTTTGTGTTGGAGAAAAATGGAAGGGAGTCCATTAATCTGTTAAGTTCCATAAAAGAGTTAATAATGGGTCTCTTCTCCTATCAGGGTTTTATGTAAAAAGTTCTCTGGATTCAAAATAAAAATATCCTGGATCTGAAATTTTGTAATGAATATACCCCCAATAAATAAAGAGAGGTTCAAAAATATTCAACACTTAGAAAATTTTGAGTTAATATGAAAAGGTTGTTCATTTGTTATTTTTGCTCTCTCTCTCAGAATGTTCTATGAGAAGGAAAAACTCAATTCTTCCCAATATAAGGTGAAAGACAAGAAGAATGGGGTCTTATAGTTTAAGAAAATAGATTATATGGAAATTCCATTTTTTTAAAAAGTCATAATAAATATTTTAAAACCGTGTTAACTCCTCCAAAACTTTCTATTTGGTAGCTAATACCAAAATCCAGAAGCACAACATGTTATGAACTAACCTAACTCCCATACATCTGAAACTTTTGCCAGTTGAGATGGTTTTTTCATTTTACCACATAAAAAATTAAATTTTCCCAGTATCTTGCTAGACTCTTTTTATTTTTCTATAAAGCAATATTTATACCTTTGTAAGTATGAATATTATATTTGGATCTCTGGATACCTCAATTTATAAGGATAAGTTTTTATAGTAAATGTTTTAGTAACAGATTTCTTCATGTTCTTTTATTTTTAAAATTTGTTCAAATAGCACACTAGTGAAATTTCTAAATGTTTATTTAAAATTCTAAATGATTCAAGTAGTTGAAAAGTAAAACTAGAAATCCAAAATTGTTCAGTTTTACCACTGGTAAAACCCACAGCTTAAGGTATAATTATAATATTATACATGTATATAGAAATTAAATGCCCTAAACAGAATTATTATAATTAATTTATTTTAATCAAACCCTGAAAGCAGTTCAAAATGCAAAGAGAATATCCATTCAGCTAATACTTACAGGGCTAAGTTAAGTATAAAAGACAGTGGTGATATGAAATTGATTGAGCAAATTTAGACTTCCAAACTGTGCATTTTCATGTGGTGTTATTTATAAATATAAATGTGCTTAGATATATTACATATTTTATAATTTGACATAAACATGGCAAAGTATATGTTTTGGAGAAATTTTTAAATTTGCATATTAGCAATCTCATGTATATAATTCTATATAATAAGAATGAATGTTTCATGGCACATGATTAATTCTTATTATATATCATACAAGTTATATGTAATTATATATTATGTTTTATAAAATTTATATTATATATACTTGGAATTAGAATTAATCATATATCATTATTCATTTTATTTGGTTAAGTCCAAGATGACAGCAGTAAAGCAGGCATAGACACAAGCATTTGACAGGAAAGTTAATATGCCATAAACGACTTTCAGTCTAACTCTGTTTTATACTTTGAAGGACTGGGTTCAACCAAATCCTCTATCATTAGTTTTTTCAAATGGTAATCAGGTGGGTCTTGTTTATTATACTAGAGAACAAAAATCTGGAATCTGTCAGATTCTTTATCTGTGGATTGATTTGAAGTATTATGTTTGTATTGTTGAGACAGAAAAGTTCTGCACACAAGGGGGAAAATAAGAAAGAAGGAAAACACATTTACTTTTAAAAAGATGAACAAGGCTTTATTGTTATGAATCCCCGTTTATTTTTCCTGATCAAACACTGGAAGTTTTATTTATGCTTAATAGACTGCATTTGGCATGTCTAAAAATGACAGAAACGTGAATTATGAATGACCTTCAACCTATGCAGGAAATTGTAATAATTGAAATAATAGAGAAATATACTCCCAGCAAAATCTGTACTGAGAGAAAACCTTTTCTGGCTATTGGTGTCTTTTCACTTTGAAGTTAACAGTTGATTTCTTCCTCTTCCAGCTCCCACCATTTGGCCTAAATGCTTTATTTTCTATACCTTCATTCAATGTACTAATCTGAAGACAAGGAAAAGCTGAATGGAACTTCAGCAATTGGAGGGTGGGTAGGAGAGGAGGTAGGTAGCCGTTTGCATGTTTGAACAAAGTCAGCATTTCATATGGACATATCTGTCAGTCTTGGTACTGCAGAGAGGTGGCATCAAGTCTACAGATACAATATATGCAATAGGAAACATAGTCTGGACCCTGATCTATCCATAGTAATGTGGGAAACTCCAATTCAGGAATGATGTAAATTTTAATAGGGGTATCTGCAGGAAGGATCCTATTATACATTCTGAGCCTAATTAATAAGAGGTAAAGAGAAGTGTCTTCAGCAGAGATTGGTGACTGAACATAAATTTGTTCAACACTATGGAAGCTTTATCATGGCTAAGCATTGCCAAAGCAAATCACCCTTAGTTTCTCCAAAGAAAAAGTATCCCATATTTGTCTTCAGGGTCACAGGACAAGAAAATATTAATTGAAAAAGATCAAGTATGGCCTTGCTATATCCACTTCCTAAATGAAAAATATGACTCCACGAGACCAACATATCTTTGGTGTGGAAATTTTTTCTTCTCCACATCTTTATCTCTTTGTCAGCAACATGAAGAGAAAACCAAGTATAACTTATTGAATGAAACAAAACAGAGAGAGAATTGTTAGTTCTAGTTTGCATAAATAGGGCAATTGATAAAGATGCACATTATTATACACGAAGGTTACAGTGTACCCAGCCTGAAAGCCTTGCAAGATGTCTCCTTAAATAACCTCTGAGGATCTATCTACAGACCCCCCAAAAATATCCATTAGCCACCTGTCTTTAATGTGGTCATTTCATCTGACTGTATAAAAACTGATGATCATTTTGAATGGTTTCCAAACCTTTGGGAAGAGTTCCATCATTACATTACAAAGAAGCTAAAAAGATCATCTTTGGTGTTTTACTTGGCTGGAGGCTTCTCTTGTGTCCTTGACCAAAACATTATCCTCCTTCGTGGCTTGTAAAGCATTCTTATGACTTTTATATGCCCTCCCAGAAATAGCTACAGTCTATTGTGTATGTGATGCTTTGTGATCTTCCTGAATGAAAGGCGATATATACATGCAAACACTAACTACTTAAAATGTACACTTAATACTTCAGGTCACCCTCTCTTTCAACTTATGCAGTTTGTGAATCTTAACAAAAATCCTAGTGTTATGTCAGTGTTGCATCCTAGGTATTGTTACACGAAGGAAACTTCATTGGGGCAGGGGATGAGGTGATGTTTCTTTTATGATGTAAAAATCAAATGGCAAACTATGTTTGAAAGAGTTTCATCTTCAGGTGAAGGAAGTAACTTGTCAGCCAGACAACATCCCCCCAAAGTCAGCTTAGGCACTGTTCACAAAGCCAGTCTCTGGGTATTGCCAGCTGGCATTCATCTTAAAACAGCAGAGCATAACTATGGTATAAAAGTGGAACTTGACTTAAAAGCAAAGCAAAGAAAATGCCCAAAGCCAATAATAACTTTAACATCAAAAGAAGTGGTACAAAATGTGGACAGATACCCTTGCAAAGGAAAAGCAAATTAACAAATTACCTGACAGTAGACACAAACATTTTTAAAAAGTGTAAAGAGGGTAACAAATTACATTTTTGCAGTATACATAGCTAATCTACCTTGCTGTTTTGCACAAATTGTACTAATCGAATGATGCAGGAAAGTGGATTTTTTTCATAGTAAAATCCAAAGAAAATAATAATTGAGCCCATAATAAGCTCACAGTAAAATGCTGTTCTAGTGTCACAGCAGTCTGATATAATCATTCACGTGGACCTAAGGAGAGCGAACGCGGGGTGCCACATCAGCTAGGATCGTCCTGGAAGCAGTTAAAACTTTATAAGGTAAAGCACAAATGAGAACAATGCCTGTTCCAACTGAAAACACTGTAGAGTCTTGTTGCCGTTCATTAACCACAAGGGAGCTGGCAGAATCCTTAAGTGAATTCTGACTTTGTATTCTCTGAGGGGCACTCATTCTTCTGTAACTCATTTCTTCAAAATATACATCAGGCATTAGATAATCTCTTATCGACACATTTCTTTTTATTCAGAGTGAACAGCAGACTTCTCTTATTCTACTTACTAAATACCAGCTGTCAAGGGCCTACTTAAAAATGAAAGGACTTATCACCTTGTGTAAATGACAAGATTAATAATGTCTTGGGTTTCTGAGAACTTTATTCTACTCATAGACCATGTTAGGGCAGGCCAGGAGTTTGAATAAAATTGTGTTCCTTCTTATGGTGCAGAATACACACACACTTACATATACAAAACATTATCCCAAAGTAGTCGCCCAGATCATTCTAACTATCAGTGGAAAGGCATATTTCATTTAAGTCTAAAAAGTCAACTTACATAAATTGTATTAATTTTAAGTGGAAAGGCAGGTCTCATTTAAATCTAAAAAGCCAACTTAGGTAAATTGTGTCTTAGTGACTCTCTGATTATTACCAATATGTTTTCACTATGAAGATGTATTAGAGTAAAGCTGTTGTGTCCAGAGAACTACTCCATAAGTACCCAAACTTTGTGAATCTATTCAAACATGAGAACTGGCCTTGTCTGAGGTGGATGGGGGTCTATGGGTAGGTAGCCCTGGTTCTGATCCAGGCAAAGGGTATATGTGGGGTCAAAAGGAGACTTATCAAAGGATGGAGAGAGAGGTGAGAACAGGGTGAGACCGACCAAACCTAAAGCAATGAGTTATATCCACCAATCAAAATGGTTTGTAAAAGTAAGACAGCTACAAGACTTTAAAGGAAAGACTATCTAAATAACTAGTTTTCTTTAAAAAAAAAAAACAGTATATCATGTAGATGTTTGGTTTACTTCACATTAAACACATAGGTGCTTCTGTATGTAAATGAAACCTCTGAATAATGAAAAAAAAAACATTTTTATGCTTCCTCTGTATATTGGTCCTCTTGACGACCTAGTCTGGAAAGAGATTTCCTTAACCAACTCTCTGCTTTTGCTCCTACCCTGCTCTGCCTTTCAGGGCCAGTTCTTGCTCCTGAAAGCAACCAAGGATAATTTCAGGTTGTTAGAATGTAAATATTTAAGCATTGTCTGTCTCAGTAAAAATTTCCAGCTAAACACCGTGCCACAGCCATAGACCTATGTAGCATTGTAGAGAAACTTTAAGGGAAAAATAATTAGAATGTTAAGGATAAAGAGACTTGGGTATCTTTAATGGATCTATTATTTTATGACTTGAGTGTGACTGTGACTCAATTGACTAGTGTCTTTGGTATAGCTTCTTTCATAGAGATAAATTACTGTAGTTAATACATTTTTTCAGGGGTGAATAAAGATATCAGTCAGAAGCCACAGCTACTTAGAAATTATGGTTTAGCAGTGATGTCAATGTTTTCAGAATGTGTATCTCCAAAAACATCACTGCAATAATTTTGGAAGCATGAAATGAAAGAGACGTCTAAAATCACAAAACTTGAGTCTTTCTAGGCAGCACTGACAAGAAAGAAAGCTGCCACAAAGCTCATTCTGTCTGAAAAAAAAAAATCCGAAATGAAATAACTCACAGAAATCTACCGGAAAATTTAAACTCAGGAAAATTTCCTTAAATAAAATGCCGGTAGAAAGGTATGGGGAAAGTGGTAACTGGGTGGCTTTCATTTTTATTTTTTTCTGATACAAAATAGATTACATCTTTTATCAACTTTACTTAAAAACCAAAATCCATGCTGTTTCTAGAACTTCTTCACCCACAAAGAAATCAAATACAGGTTATCCAGCATACAGCGTTTTGACTGTCCTACTACTATCAAACTGTAATATAATCTTAGCAAGCACATTTATTTTCTTTAATATGGCTCCTCCATATCATTAAAAACTGATCTGAATTGATTAAACTTGATCTTTTAACATTAGAATTTTAAAAAATATGTATCTTTGAAAAAGTAAAGTACAATTTATACACTCTTGTTTTGTCCTGGGTAATCTTTTTATTTCTTTGTTAGATGACCTAATTATTACCATGACTAACTTGCAATCGAAAGCTTCATCTCAAATTCCGTTTTTTTTAGAGTCCAGGATTTATACCTGTCTTGCTCTAAAATTCACTTGATAAACTTTATCTGTATCTAAAAATCAGAGCAAAGAGAAACACTTTTTATAATTTCTTGTTGAGCGTTCCATTTGCTTTTGTGTTAGACAGGTGAGCTGATGTCATTAATGCTTAATAATTACTCCTATACCAGGGTCTCTCTCTATAGCTAAATATTAAATAATACCTCCCACAATGGGAGTGTTCATTATGTGATGAGTTGTGCTTATTCACCATTTGGCAGCTCCTATTCCTCATGGAAAAGAGAGCAAAAAACAGACCTAGAGAATCTCTTTAGTCAGCTCTTTTATCATTGTACCTAGTCCAACATTCACATTTCAAAGCTGTCTAGAATTGTTAGTTTTAATTGGATTTTAGAATATTCATATGTGCTTATAGGTGAATATGCTTATAATATATGCATACACTATTTGGGTGTCTCTTCCCTTTTGTCTTGTCAATTGGGCTAAGAGTGATTGTATACATCTACACGTATCATACAAATCTGACTTTTACCTCTGACTTTCCTCCCTTGTTGTTTATGGATGAATTTACTTGAATTTCACAATTAAATTATTTGATATGCATTCTGTTAGCATCTTAGATTTCTGTCAGCATAAGAGTTAAAAATTACCACTTAAGAAAAATATGTGTCTAATATTGTCCTTGTCTGTTTTCCCAGATTAAGTATTTTCTCTGATTCTTTAGTCAAAATAAGTAAACATGCTATTCATTAAGTCATAAAACTGGCATATTTTCTTTTGAAAACAATGGATTTTACAATGTATATTTCAAAAGTAACTATGGTAAAATTATAAATGCCTACTCTAATGAGTAGCCTAATTCATAGTGAGAAACAGGAAAACAGTTTCCCTTTTTTAGTGCAATCAAGATTCCCAATACGAGTACATTTATTATAAAACACTACACACATAAATATTAAATGAAAAAATGGCTGCAAATATACTTAGATTGGCTACAAGTCCCGTTCTTAAATCATCTTTTCATGGATTCTACAACAGTTTTATCTGTCTAAGGAAATAGCTTCCATTGTCAATAAATATGAATAGCAAACAATTATTATGATATGATTATATTATTTCATCTTAAAGCTATCATTTGAGGTCCTCCAGTTCCTTTTGTAAGGAGTATAACATTAATTCACTCACAATACCTATGTATTTCTCACATCTACAGATAGTAGGTACTCAGAAAATATCTGTTGTTGATGGCGACAGTAACTCATATGATAGACGGAATATTTTCTGTTCACAATCAATAGCTAATTTAATAATGTTTTCCCTTGTCAATAATTCCTCTTGTTTTCTTATAGCAAGGAGAAAAAACAATTGATTGGTTTATTATTTTTGATATATGTTGAAGATTTTTAAATGATTTCCATTTAAACCTAATTTTACAATTTACTACCTCTTACACCGTTCAGTCAGTAAAAATTATCTGGTAGCTGGTAAGATGCCAAAGAATAATCTCATAATAATGAATGAAATAGAGTCTTAGACCAATTGACAGTAGCTTTATTTAAGTTTTCAATTGGAAACATTTAATTTAAACTATTCTTCTTCTTGATGGTGATTTCATAGTAGATTTGCCAAGCAACCACTTCAATATGGTCTTTGAAACATATTTGATTTAGGAAACCATTGGGTTAAGAGAAATAAATGATTATAACATAATTAAATTCTAACTCAACAATGTTTATAAAACAAAAATTAACGGGCTGAATTTCTTGTTATTTCAGGTATTGTCATATTATATTATAAGATTCATAACCTAATTTTATTAAGTATAAAATATGTTTCACGATATTTTCATGATCTTTATTTCACAGTTATTGTTATTAAAGTCAACCTCACTGCATGGTCCTCCATAATGTCACAAAGCAGTTTCCAGCAGGGTTATTTTTAAACTTTTTAACATATACCAAAAAAAGTATTTTAATTAATCTAAAAGTAAGTGTTCTCATTTATAATTAGGCAAATCAATATAAAATGCATAATTAGATAAGACCACACCGATACTATGCATATACATTTCAAATAAAACCTATATAACATTTCAAGTATATCACTTCCAATTTCTGCATAAATTCACAAGATGTTCTTGATTAGCTCAATACCTTTCATGAATGTACCTACTATGATAGCAAAGAAAAACTGAACAGTAGGCAGTAATAATACTCAGTTTTTAAATCAGTCACACCAAGAAAACTGGTGCATTTATGAAGGATACTAGTACAAAGTGAATAGACTACCCAAAGAATGTAAAGAAAGTAGTACTAAATAGGAATTTGTTCTGCATTTTACTTATATTTGTGCATTATCTTTCACAATATCAACAAACAGGCCACAAGGGTCTACTGCAGCTCACTGTTATTTTTATTCTTCAGGCTCCAATGATACTTTTCTGCTCTCAATGAAAGACAAGAAAATCTTTACAACATACCTGATCATTTATCTGGCATGCAACGAGGTTGTGCTGATCATAACAGCCAGCGAATCTAATGTACTTGAGCCAGCTTCCAACATCTGGTTGACTGGCATCTATGCAGAACTTCACATTGTAAAATTCATCTAAGATCTGGAGGGAAGAAGATGAGAACAATCAATTGCCATATTGGCCCACTCATTAAAATAATCAGTTGTTTGAAAATATTTCATTGAAATGTATATTCCTTCTTTGGATCCTTAAAAAAGTCAGATCACAAGCACATTAATAGAGGGGAAATGAGAAGTTACCTTGAAAATGACAACATACTACTTTTTTTAAAAAGGAATAAAGCACTTGCAATTTGTTACAAAAACTGATTAATTGGTTTCAAAAATGCTTATTTTCATATGCATAAATTAGTGCTAATTTTATCCAATGTGATTTTTGCAAAAAATAATATTGAACAGCATATATTAACATAATATTTCTAAACATTACAGTCAATATTTCATATTCGTATAGTCTCATGTCAGCATATATTTTCACATTTTTGCACTTTAATTTAAAAACTTCCATCTAAATTTTTTTTTCATGATTAGTATTTCATCACCATGAAACAATTAAATCACACTCTTAATTGAAGGAGATAATAAGATTTGTCTTATAGGTGCTTCCAAACAAACTAAAGAAAAACAAATTAAAATAATGAATTCGGAAACACTCATGCAAAGTATGGCAAACTCAGGTTTTAGTTAACACATGTCAATGCATGTTTCAATATTTTGTCTAGTAAGCAAAATAAAGCTGGCTCCTTGTGAACAAATAAAAAATATATTAAAATACTGTAATGAACTGCCATCATTAGGTATACTTGTATCTTGTTATTTTTCATGAAATTTTACATTTGGCCCATCTAAATGTTAACCATTAGGACACACTAAACAAAAATTGAAGAGGGAAGCTTCCATTTTTAAGATCATGTGTACTTAAACCAAGCTATTCTGATTCACTAACAGAAATAATGTCTTAAACATCAATATTAAAAGCTGTAGAGTTGTTGACCTGATGGTGAATAACTACAAAGGCTGGTAATGTTATGTCAATCAGTTAATACAAACGAGGAAGTTTCCTATCAAAGACTAAGCAATATACCTAGAACAAAAATTATTGAATTAAATAACTCCTACAGATCTCTGCTGTATGTATAACCACATAAAAGTTAAAATTAAACTCTTGAGTACTGAGACCAACAGCAATTTTGCATAGAATTCAGGCAATCACCCAATTGCAGATTCAAGTCATTAACTCACCATATACTTCAAGAAAAACCCAGTGCTCCAAGGGCTTTAGTCAAGAAGCCCTATGAACAAGCCTTTGGCCATGAGGAAATTGAAGGGCAATAAGTCGTCCCAAAATTTAAAAAAGAAAAATCGAACATAAGATAGGGATATTATTAAACACACACACACACACACACACACACACACACAGAAATCAAACTCTTCTTTTTCAAGGATGCCTCTTCACACTAACGACAGAAGTGTACACTTAAATATCCTCTCTATTAAGAGGACAAATTCTAAAAATTTGTTATCAATAAAATTACAAACTTTAAGATGTTTCTTCAACTCTCAGTGCTGAGTAACTCAAATGGCAACTTGAGATTTCCCCCCATCCCAGATGTTGAGAAGGTACATAAATAATAGCAATGCACATTTTTAAATAGTAAAAAGTTGGAGTTTGTTGCTGGGTTTTGTTGGTTTGTTCAGTCTGTTTGGTTTCTGGTTGATCTTTTGTTGTTTGTTTCCTTGACTGGCAAAAAAAAAAGAAAAAAAAGAAAAAAAGAAAAAGAAAAGGCAGTTCTCCTGACACACCAAAGAAATATTTAATAAAGGACATAGAATAAAGCCAGTGAAATGCAACACTAATTCCATTTCATATTTGCAGAGAGACGTGCAAAACTTGTTAATTTCAAAGTCAAGAAGCATCCATCCCCTTAGCTTTCAAGCATTCCCTTTCACAGGGGCAGGGAGTTAAGTATTACATACACTGCACATAAAAATTGTAGGTGTAATTTTATTCCGTGTTAACATTATTAGCATTGCCACTGTCAACAGCAAAATTAATTTTTAAAATGGTTCATTTCCAGAGAATGTCTTTTTACATAATCTGTTATACGATTATTCAAAGATTTCACCATCATATTAACATTCTTCCTCTCAATATTCTTGCCCCAAGACAGAAGCTTAGCTTTCTCCAGAAACGTTTGCCCCCTGGGTGAATTATTCACTTTTGATTTGCTAGCAGAACTGCATTTGTCTCCCAAATGTCTTAATCGTGTCGGAAATCTCGAATAAAATAAAGTAACGACACATCTTCAGTCATTTCATATAAGACACTCCTGTGTTTTTAAAAGCTGTCAACCTCCAAAGATAGCTTAAAAAAAAAAAACCCCTTTAGGTATACTTTAGAGAAAGGCCCTTTCAAAAAACCAACAGCAAAAGGAAAAAAAAAAAAAAATCCCCACAATCTAGCCAAAGGGTCCGAATGTGACTTTCTCGCGAAGCAGCACACGATGTTGGACAGCAAAGCTGTTACTTGGCAAGGTGGAACTCGGCCGAGAGCGGCTCCAAAGTCGCGTGGCCAGTGCCAGGAATTCAGATTTTGGCAACCGCACCTTGTGCGTCCCCGAAACCGACGGACAGAGACACACGGAGGGAGGGGAAGGAGGAGAAGAGCGCAAGGAAAAGAGGCCGACAAGCCGGCAGAGAAACCCACCGAAGGCCGGACGACCCACCCCGGAGACGTGTCCAGACCGCACCGTTTCGCAGGAGGAACAAGGAAATCGCCTGGCTTAGCAACGTAGATAAGCAGCAGGGCTCCGCGAGACTGCGGGCGAGGAGGAAAGAAGGCTGGGGGCGGGGGGCGCCCGTAGAAACGGTGCCCCGGCAGGAAACTGTCCGAAGTGACAAACTTTCACATCGCCCAGACTTTTTTTCCTTTTAAAGTGAGGAGTTCTCTTACCTTTAGATTTCTATGGCCTCAACTCAGCAATAATAGGCAATCACAGAAGAATCAAAATAAACAAAATAAAATAATCAGCAGCCCCCAACGCTCCTGCACGAAAATCCTTTCAAACGATCCCGAGCAACATTTCGAGATGTTTAAAAATAATAATAATAATATTTTAAAAGCCTCGCGTCTCGATTTCCAAATGGGTCTCTGACAACTTTGTCCGTCTCTAGGATCTGCTCTCCAGGACCACGCGTTTCGGATTTATTGTCCGCCAACAGTGTATTTTTAATACAAGAAATGAAGTCTTCTTTCGTCTGGGTGACCCGGGTTTGGTGTGTTTTTGGCTTTTTCCCCCTTCCTAAATGAGCACGGAGCTATTCCTTCTGGTTCACATCACCTCCCTCTTTTCTCACTTTCTCTTGCTCTTATCAGCCCGATGTGTAATGAAAGTTATCTGAAACCCACTAAAACTTCTACTTCTCCTTCCCAGTTCCAATGGGGGAAAACAAGCAGGAGGAGGAGAGTTTGAAAAGGTGGGGGGCCTGGGGAGGCGAGGGGAGCTCTATCCCCCTTTCAGATCCTCCGCAGCGCCTTCGCGGGTCCTGGACCCTCACGGGATCGTCCCCTTTCGCAACTCCAAGCTCAGCCGCCGGGTTTCTATTTCATGAACTGTCTCTTTAAAGAGGATCTGCTCGGCCATCCAGAAAGAACCCGGGGCGAGGGAGAAAGGGAGCTATCTCCCGCCGCCCAGAGTGATCTGATCGGAAGCCAGACGGGCTCCTCTTTTAAATTTTTAAAGTGACAGCAGCCTCCTCTGGCGGGAGAGGTCACAAAAAGGTCGCCAAGACCCAAGTCCTATAGGGACAGACTGATTATGGATGCACCATCCCCCTTAAACATGTAGATTTCTCCGGGTAAACAACCAATGGGGAGATCTCGCCAGGCAGGATTTCTTTCCCCAGGGAAATAGCCTCTGTTTCGATGTCTTGAAAGCACAAGTGTGGTGTGTGTGTGTGTGCGCGCGAGTGTGTGTGTGCGTGTGTGTGTGTGTGTGTGAGAGAGAGAGGTGGGGGATGGGAGGGATGGGGAAGGGTAGAGAAGTGCTTTCAGGGGTGTGAGGGTGTGTGCACCGAGGCAGGAGGGGGCGGGGGTAGGGGGGAGAGGTAGTGCTGGAGTGGGGAGGATAAAGCTTAGGATATAGGGACGCTAGTTCAGACTAAATATAAATAGTTTAGAAATTCTCAGAAAACAGCAACCTCAAGAGTGAAAAGTTGACATGTACATTTCCAGTTTTCTGCTAAGCATTAAAAAAAAATTTTTTTAATTGAAATTCATACTCTAATTTATTCCCTTCATTCTTGTAGCTAGGTCAGAGGAAGGGCGTGCAAAATTTTCAAACCATATTTTTCTTTAAAGATATTTTAAAATCTGAAAAATTATTGGCATATAACCCGCCCAAACAGCGTATTATGGGT